>NC_136069.1:1268651817-1269180108 GCF_964261635.1 Lissotriton helveticus
GGCTTGTCCTTGCACCGAGAAGAAGCTAAGTCAAATATTGTCACTCTTAGGAAAGAAGATCAAATTCTATCAGAACGAATGGAGATGTTGGAGAACTAGCCCGAAGGAATAATCTGCGTATAATGAATATTCCTGAGGATAAGGAAGGCTCAGATATCAAGCAATACGTTATCTCGTTATTGAAGGAGGCTGAGGATCAGTCTGAGGAGGAATTAGCTCGAGACATTCCGCGCATCCATAGAGAGCCTTTTAAGAAGAATCCCCAAAGAACCAAGCCCAGAAAGATTTTGGTCAACTTTCTCACATACTCCATCAAGGAAACCATCCTAAATCTGGCTTTAAAGCAGAAAACTGTCAGTGCAAGGGGGTTTAGTTTTCAAGTGAGATCAGATCTGTCTAGGTCTACACTAGACAGACAATGGGAATTTGGGAAAAGGCTTGAGGCTTTTAGAAGCTATGGCGCAGTTGCTCAATTGGTTTTTCCCGCTGCACTGAGAATTATGTATAATAACACCATGCACAATATAAGATCAGTGCAGGCAGCGGACAAACTACTGCTTACTATAGGCAGAGAAAAGGGAGCAGGTAAATAGAGGAAATATTTTTATTGAGACAATTTAGTGAAATTGTTTAGCACTTAAGATAAAAGGGGAGAAGAGAAAAGAAAAATGGAAATAAAGATGAGAAGAAAGAAAAATGAAAGCAAATAAGTAAAAAAAAAAATATATATATATATAATAAGTAAACAAGTAAACAAATAAAATGTATAAAAAGGGGATGTATAGGTATAGGTATAGTAAAAGTAAAATGAAAGAAATAAGAAAACGGGATGAAGTTAGGTAGTGAATATATAACAAAAGCAGTGCACCACACATCTCCTCTAATCTAAGAGGGTTTAGGTAAAGGGCACGAAGTTTCACCTCTATATTCCCTGATAGGGTCATCTTTTTAGCCTTTATCTTCCGACTGTAAACAGGTATGGAGTTCACAACAGAGTGCTATCTTCTGGTTTTCCAGATAGATAAAACAAGGGTTTTCCAGGGGGGGAGGGGGGTTAGGCAGGGGCACGGGGGGGGTTGCAGGGGAAAAAACTAAAAAAGAGTCCTCTTTTTCGCGGTAGTTTGGTTTTTGGTGTGATGTGGTTTCTATTAGGATATGTCTCAGCTAGAATCTTTTTTTTGTATGGTCACATGGTCTATAGAGGTTTTTTTTCTCTTTGTGGGAGTAATAGTAATGAAGAAATTTAAACTTTATCTTAATTAGTAAATTGTCTATTCTCTCCTGGAATACTAATGGTTTGCGGACTAGTCCCAGGAAAAATAACATCATGCAATATCTTCGAGACTCGAGTGCGCAGATTATAGTACTCCAGGAGACACATTTGACTGAACCAGAAATACAGATACTTATTAGGAGGAACAGATGGATTTGGTGTTTGCATAGCGACGTCACAAGCAACACACACTAGAGGCGTGGCAATTTTATTTAGAAAATCTATTAAAGAGAGACTGCTTTCGAATCTTGTAGATCCAGGAGGACGATGGGCAATAGTGTCAGCCATAATATATGGGGCCCCAATAACCATAGTGGGATACTACGGCCCAAATCAGGATGATCCAACAGCTTTGAAGACCGTCTTTTCACACCTATATTCGTTGCCTGATCCAGTTATCCTAGCAGGTGATTTTAACATAGTCCTAGATCCCTTAGTGGATAAATCACCGTCTAATAGAGCTAAAGTTTTGTCCAAAACTAGGGCATACTTGCAAGAGAATATGAAGCAGCTAGGATATAATGATATCTGGAGAACAATGCATGGACAGCAGAGAGGTATTACTTTTCGAAATTATAGGTTTCATCACCAATCTCGAATCGATTTCATCCTGATTAGTCAACCCTTAGTTCACCTGGTTAAATCAGTATCCCACCTACCGTTTCATCTCTCAGACCATGCGGCAATCCTTTTAGATTTGGAAGGGTTTCCGAAAAATCAATCAAATAATTGGTCATTTGATCGATCGTTATTGTCATCAACTAACATTACTGATGCCCTAAAGATAGAGGTCCAGTTTTTCTGGATGAAAATATAGGATTTGCTTCTCCCAGTGTTATATGGGATACACTTAAGGCTTTTTTAAGGGGTCAGATAAAGAACAAAGTATCATATAAGAACAGAATTTACAGAGAAGCAGTGACCTCATTGGAACTAGAGCTGGCTAATCTTCAAGCAGATATTTCTAGGTACCCTGATGCCTGTGCCATTATGGTTCAGGAGAAGCAGAACAAAGTGACCACCTTGAAAGGAGAGTTAAGCTCGATATTAAATGCTAGGGTTCAAGAGAGATGGGAAGCCAGTAAGTTGGCACATTTTGAATACGGCGAAGGTGCCGGCAAATTGCTGGCATGGAAAACGAAGACCGATTTGGTGCGGAATAATATTAACTCTTTAATGTCTGATGGTAATACATTTTCTACTGATATAGATATTAGGAGAACGTTCCGTGATTTCTTCAGTAATATTTATTGTGAGGATAACAATGTAGAGCCAAAGCAGGCTGAAGATTGGCTTGCAGGAGTTTCTCTTCCTGTTTTGACATCAGAACAAAGTAATAAATTGGAAGATCCGATCTCACTAGAGGGAGTCAGGATAGCTGTAGCCAATAGTAAAAAAGGCAGGGCATCAGGACCCGATGGATTGCCATCTGAAATCTACAGGGCTTTGATTCCAACGATTATTCCATTTTTGACTGAGCTTTTTAATAAGATCCTCCTTGAAGGTATGCCCCCTCCTAAATCATGGGATAATGCATCAATTACATTGATCCTAAAACCAGGAAAATCAGCATTAAATTGCGGGTCTTACAGACCAATTTCCATTTTAAATACAGATTACAAAATTTTCACCTCTGTACTTGCAAATAGGTTGGGGGCGGTAGCAACAAACATCTTGCATACAGATCAAAAGGGGTTTGTAAGGGGGCGTCAGCTGTTTGAGTAGATCTACGACCTCATAGGTGCTATCGATATGGCGACGGTGACATTACTACCTCTAGCCGTAATGACCTTGGATGCCACCAAGGCCTTCGATAGAGTTAATTGGGTGTATCTATGGGAGGTCTTTTTAAAAATTCAATTTTGGCAACAAATTTAGACGTACAGTTAAACTCCTGTATAAAAATCCATCAGCATCTATACTTGTTAATGGAGAACTATCAGACCCATTTAATATCACTCGGAGTACCCGCCAGGGCTGCCCCCTCTCCCCCCTCTTATTTGATCTTTATATAGAGCCTTTTGCTCAAAAGATCCGAGACAATAGTAACATCAAGTCTTTTGTGTTTGAGGGATGGGAGAGGAAGGTCGCCTTATATGCGGATGATCTTCTTATTTTTACATCAGAGCTACGATCGGCGTTTCCAACAGTAATTATGTTGGCTAAAGAGTTTGGAGCGGTATCAGGTTATGAAGTCAATGAAGACAAGACAGACATTATGGCCTGGAATGACCCCGAGCCCGTAGCAGGAGCCCAGACAAGTTCAGTCCTTCGATATCTAGGCCTGAATATATATAAAAACATAGACGAGATAGTTCCAGCAAATTTCTCGCTCATAGCTAAAGAATGCCCCAGACAAATGAATTGATGGTCTACACTCCCACTATCTCTATTGGGTAGATCTAACCTAATTAAAATGATGATCTTGCCTAAGAATACATTTCTATTTAATACCATCCCTCTTTTTTTTAATCCTATAATGATAGCTAAGCTCCAAGGTGATATACGCTCCTTTATTTGGGATAACCGTAACCTGAGAATTGCCTGGAAGAAGATCAGGCGACGTAGAGGGAAGGGAGGTTTGTCAGCCCCTGACCTACAACTCTACGGGTGGGCCTTTCAAATGTCCCATATTAGGATGTTGTTGAAATCCCCTATAAATTTGGCTTGTATACACATGTTTGCTGCATTACTAAGAGGAGAAAGGGTGGCTGACCATGAATTTTTGTTTAAATTTGGGGATCCTAAGTTTTTTAAGAAAATAAAATTAAAGATGCTTGGAGATTCATGTCGAACATGGGCTAAACTTAGGCGTACCATTAGAATTGACTATTACTCTGGTAAAGCTCCATTATGGAACTCTCCTGGCTCCCCAAGTTGGCTTTTAGATAGTCTTGCAACACCTTTACGTGAGTCAGGTATGGTAGTCTGGGGGGATATCTTTGTTGAGGGAAGCCTATTGCCATGGGAGGTATTAAAATCAAAAGTGGGGTCTCGGCTCTCTAGGTTCAAATACCTTCAAATGCAAAGCTGGGCGCATGCATGGCCCTCTGTTAAAGGCAGATTTCAGCTGGGAGGGGACAGCACACTGGTGTCTCTCCTAACAGATAGGCTCCCATTCAAGAAAGAAGTCTCATGCTGGTACAATCTTTTACTGGATGAAGTCGAGGGTGAGTTCCTACTACCAGAACAGCTGTGGTCTACACATATAACCGATATTAGCGTGGAGAATATTTGGTATGAATCTTTTAAAATCATGTGGAACATTGTAAAACCATCTTGGTTACGCCGAAACTACTTGTTTACATTACATAGGGCCTACTATTCACCGCAACGTCTATCGAAGTTCACGGACAATTCGCCGGTTTTATGCCCTAAATGTGGTGTGGCAGAGGCCTCGGATTTACATATGTTCCTAGATTGCCCACTTCTAACATCATTTTGGGACGCTGTTTCTATTTCAATATCCAACTCTCTGGGATTCCAACTAATCTTAAGCCCTGCTCTTGTTATTTTTGGTATTTCTCCGGAGTTTCATGGCCCAGCAAAAAATTTACTTTTCTTTTGTATTTTTTTGGCAAGGAGGGAAATATGTAAGAAGTGGAAAGACCCTTTACCTCCAACCTTGCTGGACTGGCGAATGTCGGTACTACAAACATCAAAGATGGACCTTTTAAGATCAGGAAACCAAAGCAAGAGAAACTTTTGGAGACTACTAAATTGGTAACTGGTTTTGCTTTGGTCTTGGGGTTTTTTTGTTGTTTTTTTTCCCCCAAGGTCCAATGATTACGCTGCTTGGCACCCTCTTTTCTTTTACTTGACTATACCCAATATATTGTAAGCAATGTACGTTTGGGTATATGAACGCAGCATGTGTCCCAAATGGTTGCTCCAAAGTGGCTTAGTTGGATTATGACATTACTTACTGTGGGGCAATTAGGGCGGCTATCCTCGGAGCTCCTCCAGTTTATCTGTGACAGTAAGCTCATTTCCACATGCTACTAGTTGATCACCAAGGGCGAAAAATGAGGACAAAAAAAAACATTGAAAGTATCCAGCTGAACGGAATGTCGAGAGGGTAACAATTGAAACTAATTAGATGAAGTTAGCATAGTGCAGTGGTAAGGAACACCCAGGTTGAAGATTACGAAGTACATTAGTTTGGGGTTTAAGCTCCTGATAAAAGGACAACAGTAAGTCTGCCCGGAAGTAGTTGAGCTACCATTTTGTAGTTTGAATAAAACAATAATTGTTTTATTATTCAAGATTCACAATTTGAGTGGAAAAATGTGATGTGTCCATGTTGCTATTTGAGACGTTTCTTGTTGCGGGCACTGGGCCTACCTATACAGGTACGGTACAATTTCTATCAGAAGACTTTGGGAAATGCTGGGTGGGTGTAAGTTTGTGACTCTCCGTAGACTCCAGAACTTTCCATCACGTAAATGTGAGGAAAATGTGTTTTTTATTGACAAAGTGTAATGTTTGCTAGGGATTCTGGGTAACAGAACCTGGTGAGAGGCACACAAATCCCCCCATCATGGATTCCCCTGGGTGTCTAGTGTTAAAAAATGTACATGTTTGTTAAGTTTCCCTCTGTGCCAGCTGTGCTAGGGCCCAAACTTCACAGCTAGGCACATTGCAAAAAATAAAGGTCAGTTCCTAGTGGGATTTCTGCCACCCTGGGGGGCAGTAAGACTATGGTACCACTCCTCGCACAGTATTACAGCTTTGAATTGGTAAAATACCAACCAAGCCAACCTGAAATGAGTAAAAACAACCCCTGACACAGTGGTTTGCTCTACTTATAGCTCTTCAGAGAAAGAGGCAACAGAAGTCAGAAAGAGGAAGAAAGGGGCAAAAATAAGCAAGAGATATGCAGAAAGAACCAACAGAGGTGCAGAAATAGGCCTACGTTGACTGTACCTTACAACAGACACCTACAAAGTAGCCTAATCACCTATCGGAGAAGTTATCCGCTTTTTAAGCTACCCTCTTTTGATGCCTAACACATGTAGGAATACATATACAAATAGACATATACCTTAGAAAGAGGCAAGAGGGGTGCAGAAAGAGGCAACAGGGGTGCAGACAGAGGCAAGAGAGGTGCAGAAATGTGCAAGAGAGTAGCAGATTCAATCTGATTGGTTGCCAACACTCCAAACTAAGAAGTGTTGGCAGCCATCTTGTGACTTGGTTGAACTGAGTCACCAGAAAAAATGTAAAAAAAGTATTTAAAAAAACAGAAAAGGGGGGCAGGGTAGAAACACCCTTAAACCCTAGACCTGGTAAGGGCGTTCCACTGGGTGTAAACTTACCAATCCTACTGTGAGGGACTTACTGGAGGTAATAGGAGGAGTAGTTGGCTCCAAAGGTTGTCCTTGGGGGCCAACTATCCTTCCTGTTACATTCAGTACATCCCACGCAGTGGGATTGCTAAGAAATCTTTGGAGGCCACGCTCCCCTTTATCCACAACTCTGCAAACGCGCCTCCTGGCAAAGTACTGGTTGGGAGATGAAGTCCACTTTACTCCTGAGAGACTTTGGGGGCCAAGAAACCCTCCTGGTACCTCCTGTAAGTCCTACCCAGCGGAATTCTTGAGCGCTGGTCGGAGGCCCAGCCCCCTTTCTCCACCACTCTGTAAATGTGACTAGTAGTTAAAGAAGCATTTGCAATGTAATTGATCTCGCATTTTTGAGAGTTTTAGCTATTGCCATTGTAATGTAAATGTAAAAGTTTTTTACTGCTATTTTTGGGAGTGGAGTGGAGTGGATGTATGTTGCGTGTAGTGATTATGTGAATAGAAAGCATGTGGTATTTAGTGCATAGGAATTATGCAGAGTAGGATTATGTGTTATGGAGACTAATTATGTGGTATGGCTGTCTGTGTTGTGCAGTGGTAACCTCAGGTTTAGTCTTCCTCGTTTCCTTAGAAGCTAAACTATAAAATCAATGAGGCAAAAAAGAAGGAATCACTGGAGAGCACTTCTGGACCTAGTCAGAGGTATGTGTTCAAGAAAAGGGGCCCCTGCCTAAAAGGATAAACCCTGGCAAGGTAGCTATATTTTTAGAAGGAAGAAAGGTTAGCACCAGGTTCTGTGCATATTTTAAAGCATCTTACTAGACGTTGTGCAAACTGACTGAATACTACTGTGAATAGTATTGATTTTTCCTTTTATTATTATTGCATTCTTATTTTGAGAATATTTTTTCAAACTTTTTTCATTTTTTCACAGTAGCAAATTTACAATAGATAATTTTTCAAACAATCATTATTCTGGACATAAATCAATTCTCAGTGCTCACACAAAAAGAGTATAATACAATTCATTAATCAATGTTCATATACAGAACCAAAATTCCATTCAACGCGTTTCGGCGTATGCCTTCCTCAGGAATTCTGTATTTTTGTCACATAAGTGGTTACTATAAGAAAAAATTAATTCAATCAGTTATTCATATTTTTTTTACAAGTTTCAAATATCAACGTCTAATAGATTGCAATATTTATATTTCTAACAACTTTATTTCTGTACTGTTTCTACTGGGAACTTCTCTAGCACTGTCAGGTTCAATTCCAACTCTACCACAGTTTATTAACACCATATTTACATTCCATTTCTATACATATTTCCAATACGAATATTTATCTCACTCTCTATACAAAATATACACTATTTACATATTAACAACATTATATGCAAATCTTCACCTTCTCATGTATTTGTAGCACTGTAATTCCACCCACCGATCGGTCAATAAGTGTAACAAAATTGTGACAACACATTTTCATATCAGTTTACTAGATGATTCTGCATAGTTTAAAAAAAAAGAGATGGGAAAACTTTTTCAGATTGGATCTAAGAATTGGTAGACTCATAATGGTATTATCCATAGGCAATAGAGCTGCTAGATCAATTCAATGGTAAGTATAAGATGGTCACTAACTCATAGTCCTAAATTGAATGGTTAGACTAAGTATTTACATCTAATTTAGGGTGTTTGCATTCTATCAATTTGACTGTGCCTGTAGGTGACCAAGAGGGATGTCTCTGACGACAGGTAATGGCGAAACAAGAAACAGAGCCATCCACTCGTAAATATGTCTCCAATTTAGGGACTACAGGATAACTTTATTTCCTAAATAGAAGAACAGTAGGTGTAACGGATGCTTAGTATGTGTATCCAATATTAAGTTCTAACTGCCCAATAAAAAAGTAAGTGTACCTGCAGTAGTAGATTCTACTGTCGATATTCCATGCGCCGGGATATGGTAATTGGAGCCCCTGCTGTAAATACTCTATATTCAATGGTGCCATAATTCACTACATGGGTAAAAAATAGAAAAGTATTGATTCTGTCAATTGCGTCTATACTTATTATGTGCTAATCAAAAAGAAGGTTGAATCTTCACGATGTCTCAACATACCTTAGCGTACAACTTATCGTAGATACAGGTGGCATGCTAATTGCTTCCTTTCGTTGTAGGTGTCTTTCACCATCAATTAGGTGGTGTGGCCTGAAAGATGTAAAAGGTGGCTCTATGACAATTGGTAGCTGTTACCAGTCATAAAAAGCTACCTTCTATCAACCCGGTTAGCATAATAATAAATGCCCAAACCTTCTTTAATCACAATAAGAAACCCTATGGCGGCTGCAGACTGATTGGAGTTAATGCTAAAAGTCTAGAAACTGAACCCACATCTACCCCATGTCCCTCGTAACTATTTACATAGGAAACGCCATGGGCGCCGTGTATACAAGCAGTAATGTATGTCACTGCCTACGACTAAACCAAAATTCTAGATATGCTAGAATTTGACACATATCCTAAACAAAAACGAATGTTCCCATCGTTTGCGCGTTGAATTCGATCTAAATATACTGCATGCAACCTGTGGGGATCCTATATCTAACCCCGGTACCCAATGTATGCATCGCTCCGCCATCTAAACTTTAAGTTCAATCTAAATATACTGTGTGTCACCCGTGGGGATCCTGTACCTAATCCTCGATTGCCGATACATACGTCCCACTACCTAAATTACGCGAACACTTACTTGTAAAAAAGGAGTTTCACAGAAGCGATGTGTCTTCTCTCCGGTCTCTTTCGATAAACGCTATACTAATGCTTCCGGTTTAAATTGAGGCCCGATCTCGTGCTCATTTCGAAGCAAGTATCGCGATATATGGAGTTCCGCTATGTATAAAATTTGATAAATGGACCACCATCTTGTAGTGGGCTGAAACCACGGTTTCAAAATATAGATAAAAGACGATTTATCACTTATATTGAAGATGAAATATCAAAACAAATTTGAATTTGTTTTGATATTTCATCTTCAATATAAGTGATACTTGCTTCGAAATGAGCGCGAGATCGGGCCTCAATTTAAACAGGAAGCATTAGTATAGCGTATGGTGCTAACCTTTCTTCCATCTAAAAACCTAGTCAGAGGAATGAGCAGGGCCACATGAATTATGCACTGTTTGGCTGCACCAACTTTTGCACTATTATACATTTTTGGCATTTTTCACATAATCCATAATCTGCTGCATAATCTGCAGATTTGAACAACAAAAAAACTGTTTTAGCTCAAACGACTCAAACGTTTCCAAAAATGCAGCAATAAGTGGTATAGTTTGGTAAAAAGCCCTTTGCAAACCTAAAATGGTAACCTCTTACTTATTGCTAAATGTGGGTGTTAGATTGGTACTAATGGTGTGCAAACCACTCTTGCCTGTTTCTGCACCTCTCTTGCCTCTTTTTGCATTTGTCTTGCTTCTTTATGCACCTTTCTTCATTTTTCTGCACTTCTCTTGCCACTTTCTGCACTTCTCTTGCTTTTTTCTGCACCTCTTGTTTATTCCTGCAACTCTCTTGTCTGTTTCATCACATTTCTTGCTTCTTTCTGCACCTTTGTTGCTTCTTTCAGCACTTATCTTGCGTCTTTTTGCACTTCTCTTGACTGTTTGTGTACCTCTCTTGCCTCTTTATGTACCTTTGTTGTTTCTTTCTGCACCCCTCTTGCCTCTTTCTACACTCCTTTTGCCTCTTTCTTCACCCTTCTTCCCACTTTCTGCACCTCTCTTGCGTCTTTCTACACCCTCTTCCCTCTTTCTGCACCTCTCTTGCCTGTTTCTACATCTCTTTTCTTCTTTCTGCAACTCACTTGCCTCTTTCAACAGTTCTCTTGCCTCTTTTTGTACCTCTATAGCTTCTTTCTGCACTTTTCTTGCCTCTTTCTCCACCCTCCCCTCTTTCTGCACCTCTCTTGCCTCTGTACCCCTTTTGTCTCTTTTGCACCTCTGTTGCTTCTTTGTGCACTTTTCTTGCTTCTGTTGGCACCTTTCTTTCTTCTTTCTGCACTTCTCTTGCCACATGTTATAACTCTGTTGCTTATCTCTGTACTTCTCTTGCTTTTTTCTGCACCCCCTTGCTTCTTTCTGCACCTCTGTTGCTTCTTTCTGTATTTCACTTGCTTCTTTCTGCACCCCTCTCACTTCTTTCTGCACCTCTGTTAGTTGTTTCCACACTGCTCTTATTTCTTTCTGTACCTGTCTTGCAAATTTCTGCACCCCTCTTGCCTCTTTCTGCAATCATCTTCTCTCTTTCTGCATCCCTCGTGCCTCTGCGTGCACCTCTTTTGCCTCTTTCTGGTCCTTTCTTGCCTCTTTCTGAACTCCTCTTACCTCTTTATACACCTCTTTTGCTTTTTTCTGCACTTCTCTTGCCTCTTTCTGTACCCTTCTTGCCTCTTTCTGCACCTCTGTTGGTTCTTTCTGCACTGCTCCTGCTTCTGTCTGCTACTCTCTTGCACATTTCTGCACCTTTCTTGCCTCTGTCTGCACCCCTGTTGCCTCTTTCTGCACCCCTCTTGTCTCTTTCTAAGGTATATGTCTATTTGTATATGTATTCCTACATGTGTTAGGCATCAAAAGAGGGTAGCTTAAAAAGCGGATAACTTCTCCGATAGGTGATTAGGCTACTTTGTAGGTGTCTATTGTAAGGTACAGTCAACGTAGGCCTATTTCTGCACCTCTGTTGGTTCTTTCTGCATATCTCTTGCTTATTTTTGCCCCTTTCTTCCTCTTTCTGGACTTCTGTTGCCTCTTTCTCTGAAGAGTTATAAGTAGAGCAAACCACTGTGTCAGGGGTTGTTTTTACTCATTTCAGGTTGGCTTGGTTGGTATTTTACCAATTCAAAGCTGTAATACTGTGCGAGGAGTGGTACCATAGTCTTACTGCCCCCCAGGGTGGCAGAAATCCCACTAGGAACTGACCTTTATTTTTTGCAATGTGCCTAGCTGTGAAGTTTGGGCCCTAGCACAGCTGGCACAGAGGGAAACTTAACAAACATGTACATTTTTTAACACTAGACACCCAGGGGAATCCATGATGGGGGGATTTGTGTGCCTCTCACCAGGTTCTGTTACCCAGAATCCCTAGCAAACCTTACACTTTGTCAATAAAAAACACATTTTCCTCACATTTACGTGATGGAAAGTTCTGGAGTCTACGGAGAGTCACAAACTTACACCCACCCAGCATTTCCCAAAGTCTTCTGATAGAAATTGTACCGTACCTGTATAGGTAGGCCCAGTGCCCGCAACAAGAAACGTCTCAAATAGCAACATGGACACATCACATTTTTCCACTCAAATTGTGAATCTTGAATAATAAAACAATTATTGTTTTATTCAAACTACAAAATGGTAGCTCAACTACTTCCGGGCAGAGTTACTGTTGTCCTTTTATCAGGAGCTTAAACCCCAAACTAATGTACTTCGTAATCTTCAACCTGGGTGTTCCTTACCACTGCACTATGCTAACTTCATCTAATTATTTTCAATTTTTACCCTCTCGACATTCCGTTCAGCTGGATACTTTCAATGTTTTTCTTTGTCCTCATTTTTCGCCCTTGGTGATCAACTAGTAGCATGTGGAAATGAGCTTACTGTCACAGATAAACTGGGAGGAGCTCCGAGGATAGCCGCCCTGATTGCCCCACAGTAAGTAATGTCATAATCCAACTAAGCCACTTTGGAGCAACCATTTGGGACACATGCTGCGTTCATATACCCAAACGTACATTACTTACAATATATTGGGTATAGTCAAGTAAAAGAAAAGAGGGTGCCAAGCAGCGTAATCATTGGACCTTGGGGAAAAAAAAAACAAAATAAAAAACCCCAAGACCAAAGCAAAACCTGTTACCAATTTAGTAGTCTCCAAAAGTTTCTCTTGCTTTGGTTTCCTGATCTTAAAAGGTCCATCTTTGATGTTTGTAGTACCGACATTCACCAGTCCAGCAAGGTTGGAGGTAAAGGGTCTTTCCACTTCTTACATATTTCCCTCCTTCCCAAAAAAATACAAAAGAAAAGTAAATTTTTTGCTCGGCCATGAAACTCCGGAGAAATACCAAAAATAACAAGAGCAGGACTTAAGATTAGTTGGAATCCCAGAGAGTTGGATATTGAAATAGAAACACCGTCCCAAAATGATGTTAGAAGTGGGCAATCTAGGAACATATGTAAATCCGAGGCCTCTGCCACACCACATTTAGGGCATAAAACCGGCGAATTGTCCGTGAACTTCGATAGACGTTGAGGTGAATAGTAGGCCCTATGTAATGTAAACAAGTAGTTTCGGCGTAACCAAGATGGTTTTACAATGTTCCACATGATTTTAAAAGATTCATACCACATATTCTCCACGCTAATATCGGTTATATGTGTAGACCACAGCTGTTCTGGTAGTAGGAACTCACCCTCGACTTCATCCAGTAAAAGATTGTACCAGCATGAGACTTCTTTCTTGAATGGGAGCCTATCTGTTAGGAGAGACACCAGTGTGCTGTCCCCTCCCAGCTGAAATCTGCCTTTAACAGAGGGCCATGCATGCGCCCAGCTTTGCATTTGAAGGTATTTGAACCTAGAGAGCAGAGACCCCACTTTTGATTTTAATACCTCCCATGGCAATAGGCTTCCCTCAACAAAGATATCCCCCCAGACTACCATACCTGACTCACGTAAAGGTGTTGCAAGACTATCTAAAAGCCAACTTGGGGAGCCAGGAGAGTTCCATAATGGAGCTTTACCAGAGTAATAGTCAATTCTAATGGTATGCCTAAGTTTAGCCCATGTTCGACATGAATCTCCAAGCATCTTTAATTTTATTTTCTTAAAAAACTTAGGATCCCCAAATTTAAACAAAAATTCATGGTCAGCCACCCTTTCTCCTCTTAGTAATGCAGCAAACATGTGTCCACAAGCCAAATTTATAGGGGATTTCAACAACATCCTAATATGGGACATTTGAAAGGCCCACCCGTAGAGTTGTAGGTCAGGGGCTGACAAACCTCCCTTCCCTCTACGTCGCCTGATCTTCTTCTAGGCAATTCTCAGGTTACGGTTATCCCAAATAAAGGAGCGTATATCACCTTGGAGCTTAGCTATCATTATAGGATTAAAAAAAAGAGGGATGGTATTAAATAGAAATGTATTCTTAGGCAAGATCATCATTTTAATTAGGTTAGATCTACCCAATAGAGATAGTGGGAGTGTAGACCATCATTTCATTTGTCTGGGGCATTCTTTAGATATGAGCGAGAAATTTGCTGGAACTATCTCGTCTATGTTTTTATATATATTCAGGCCTAGATATCGAAGGACTGAACTTGTCTGGGCTCCTGCTACGGGCTCGGGGTCATTCCAGGCCATAATGTCTGTCTTGTCTTCATTGACTTCATAACCTGATACCGCTCCAAACTCTTTAGCCGACATATTTACTGTTGGGAACGCCGATCGTAGCTCTGATGTAAAAATAAGAAGATCATCCGCATATAAGGCGACCTTCCTCTCCCATCCCTCAAACACAAAAGACTTGATGTTACTATTGTCTCGGATCTTTTGAGCAAAAGGCTCTATATAAAGATCAAATAAGAGGGGGGAGAGGGGGCAGCCCTGGCGGGTACTCCCAGTGATATTAAATGGGTCTGATAGTTCTCCATTAACAAGTATAGATGCTGATGGATTTTTATACAGGAGTTTAACTGTACGTCTAAATTTGTTGACAAAATTGAATTTTTCCAAGACCTCCGATAGATACACCCAATTAACTCTATCGAAGGCCTTGGTGGCATCCAAGGTCATTACGGCTAGAGGTAGTGATGTCACCGTCGCCATATCGATAGCACCTATGAGGTCGTAGATCAACTCAAACAGCTGACGCCCCCTTACAAACCCCTTTTGATCTGTATGCAAGATGTTTGTTGCTACCGCCCCCAACCTATTTGCAAGTACAGAGGTGAAAATTTTGTAATCTGTATTTAAAATGGAAATTGGTCTGTAAGACCCGCAATTTAATGCTGATTTTCCTGGTTTTAGGATCAATGTAATTGATGCATTATCCCATGATTTAGGAGGGGGCATACCTTCAAGGAGGATCTTATTAAAAAGCTCAGTCAAAAATGGAATAATCGTTGGAATCAAAGCCTTGTAGATTTCAGATGGCAATCCATCGGGTCCTGATGCCCTGCCTTTTTTACTATTGGCTACAGCTATCCTGACTTCCTCTAGTGAGATCGGATCTTCCAATTTATTACTTTGTTCTGATGTCAAAACAGGAAGAGAAACTCCTGCAAGCCAATCTTCAGCCTGCTTTGGCTCTACATTGTTATCCTCACAATAAATATTACTGAAGAAATCACGGAACGTTCTCCTAATATCTATATCAGTAGAAAATGTATTACCATCAGACATGATAGAGTTAATATTATTCCTCACCAAATCGGTCTTCGTTTTCCATGCCAGCAATTTGCCGGCACCTTCGCCGTATTCAAAATGTGCCAACTTACTGGCTTCCCATCTCTCTTGAACCCTAGCATTTAATATCGAGCTTAACTCTCCTTTCAAGGTGGTCACTTTGTTCTGCTTCTCCTGAACCATAATGGCACAGGCATCAGGGTACCTAGAAATATCTGCTTGAAGATTAGCCAGCTCTAGTTCCAATGAGGTCACTGCTTCTCTGTAAATTCTGTTCTTATATGATACTTTGTTCTTTATCTGACCCCTTGAAAAAGCCTTAAGTGTATCCCATATAACACTGGGAGAAGCAGATCCTATATTTTCATCCAGAAAAACTGGACCTCTATCTTTAGGGCATCAGTAATGTTAGTTGATGACAATAACTATCGATCAAATGACCAATTATTTGATTGATTTTTCGGAAACCCTTCCAAATCTAAAAGGAATGCCGCATGGTCTGAGAGATGAAATGGTAGGTGGGATACTGATTTAACCAGGTGAACTAAGGGTTGACTAATCAGGATGAAATCGATTCGAGATTGGTGATGAAACCTATAATTTCGAAAAGTAATACCTCTTTGCTGTCCATGCATTGTTCTCCAGATATCATTATATCCTAGCTGCTTCATATTCTCTTGCAAGTATGCCCTAGTTTTGGACAAAACTTTAGCTCTATTAGACGGTGATTTATCCACTAAGGGATCTAGGACTATGTTAAAATCACCTGCTAGGATAACTGGATCAGGCAACGAATATAGGTGTGAAAAGACGGTCTTCAAAGCTGTTGGATCATCCTGATTTGGGCCGTAGTATCCCACTATGGTTATTGGGGCCCCATATATTATGGCTGACACTATTGCCCATCGTCCTCCTGGATCTACAAGATTCGAAAGCAGTCTCTCTTTAATAGATTTTCTTAAATAAAATTGCCACGCCTCTAGTGTGTGTTGCTTGTGACGTCGCTATGCAAACACCAATCCATCTGTTCCTCCTAATAAGTATCTGTATTTCTGGTTCAGTCAAATGTGTCTCCTGGAGTACTATAATCTGCGCACTCGAGTCTCGAAGATATTGCATGATGTTATTTTTCCTGGGACTAGTCCGCAAACCATTAGTATTCCAGGAGAGAATAGACAATTTACTAATTATGATAAAGTTTAAATTTCTTCATTACTATTACTCCCACAAAGAGAAAAAAAACCTCTATAGACCATGTGACCATACAAAAAAAAGATTCTAGCTGAGACATATCCTAATAGAAACCACATCACACCAAAAACCAAACTACCGCGAAAAAGAGGACTCTTTTTTAGTTTTTTCCCCTGCAACCCCCCCGTGCCCCTGCCTAACCCCCCTCCCCCCCTGGAAAACCCTTGTTTTATCTATCTGGAAAACCAGAAGATAGCACTCTGTTGTGAACTCCCTACCTGTTTACAGTCGGAAGATAAAGGCAAAAAAGATGACCCTATCAGGGAATATAAGCGGGGAGAGGTGAAACTTCGTGCCCTTTACCTAAACCCTCTTAGATTAGAGGAGATGTGTGGTGCACTGCTTTTGTTATATATTCACTACCTAACTTCATCCCGTTTTCTTATTTCTTATACCTATACCTATACATCCCCTTTTTATACATTTTATTTGTTTACTTGTTTACTTATTATATATATATATTTTTTTTTTTACTTATTTGCTTTCATTTTTCTTTCTTCTCATCTTTATTTCTATTTTTCTTTTCTCTTCTCCCCTTTTATCTTAAGTGCTAAACAATTTCACTAAATTGTCTCAAAAAAAAGATTTCCTCTATTTACCTGCTCCCTTTTCTCTGCCTATAGTAAGCAGTAGTTTGTCCGCTGCCTGCACTGATCTTATATTGTGCATGGTGTTATTATACATAATTCTCAGTGCAGCGGGAAAAACCAATTGAGCAACTGCGCCATAGCTTCTAAAAGCCTCAAGCCTTTTCCCAAATTCCCATTGTCTGTCTAGTGTAGACCTAGACAGATCTGATCTCACTTGAAAATTAAACCCCCTTGCACTGACAGTTTTCTGCTTTAAAGCCAGATTTAGGATGGTTTCCTTGATGGAGTATGTGAGAAAGTTGACCAAAATCTTTCTGGGCTTGGTTCTTTGGGGATTCTTCTTAAAAGGCTCTCTATGGATGCGCGGAATGTCTCGAGCTAATTCCTCCTCAGACTGATCTAATCTTAGTGCCTCCTTCAATAACGAGATAACGTATTGCTTGATATCTGAGCCTTCCTTATCCTCAGGAATATTCATTATACGCAGATTATTCCTTCGGGCTTGTTCTCCAACATCTCCATTCGTTCTGATATAATTTGATCTTCTTTCCTAAGAGTGACAATATTTGACTTAGCTTCTTCTAGGTGCAAGGGCAAGCCTGTCACTCTGTCCTCTAGCGTTTCTGTTCTCATCGATAAGTCGCTTAGTTTTTTGTCTAAACTTTCACAGTAGCATCTAATATCTGCTTGATTAGCTGCTGAGGTTTCAAATCCTTTTTTAATATCTACCGATAGAGAGGAAAACATCTCCTGAAAAGACGCCTGTAAAGTAGTGATCAAATCTGTATTTGTGTTAATAGGTGGATTAACACTAGGCAATGGAGGTGAACTGTCTGATGTAGTTGCTATAGTCCCTTGTGTAGATCTCGGTAGGCCCAAGCTGGCTAATGAGGCTAACGTGAGAGGTGGAACCAGTGGGGGTGCCAACACTAAAGCCAGTGGTGAGAGGTGACTTGATGAACCAGCAGATGGATCCTCCACCCCTCTTTCTGTGTTGGCAAACTGATCGTTGCTTTCTTCCACTCCTGTTCCCTGGTTCATGGAGCATTCCGCACTCCCCGTCGTCATCTTTAATGGGTTGTCAGCCTTGTCAGCCTTGTCGAGCTGATCCTCGGAGCTCATCAATCTCTCAAGACCAATATCTTCTACTGGTATCTTTTCGAACCTGTCCGGTAATAGTACTACTTGTGGTATTGCCTTAAAATAGGACCTCAGTGAAGGGGTTATTTTAGATACTGAGACACTGTTTTGACTCTTAGACCCTTTGGCCCCCCTGGCTGATTTACGCTTATAAACACGTTTCGCTTTAACCTGCCCAGTCAGGTAAGAGGAGAGCTTCTTTTTGCTACTATAGGAGTAATCTAAGGTAGAAGTATCACTTGCCTCAGGCACCACTGTTTTTGTCGCAGATTCGCCCTTACATCCAATCTTATTTACAAAGTCTGGTGTAAGCGAGCTCAAGTCAGCAGCTGGGGGTGAAATATTATCTCGGGACAAAGTTTTTTTACTCTTCCCCCTGATCAGCTCCCCCTTACTAACCTTATGTTTGCTACCTCTCAGATTGTCAGCTGCATCTGATCCATTACCGCCTTTACCGCCTTTACCGCCTTTACCGCTGTTATCGCCTCCTCCTCCTCCACCTTCACCTTGCTCATGAACCAATTTCGCCTCTCCTACCTTCGGCGTCCTTTCATCAGTCGTCTCCACCTCCGTGATGGCATCAATCCCCCGGCATCCAAGTAGTAAGCCCCGGGTACGGCGCCCTCGTCGGAGCTCCAGGGCGGCCAAACTCCACACCAACCCGCCGGGCAATCCCAGGGCACACCCTCGGCGTGCGACGCCTATTTCCTTAACATGATCGAGCTCAGCCACAAGAGCTTTCTCATCAACAGCAGCAGCAGTGCTCACGGGTGAAGCCTTCTCGGCAACAACAACGGCAGTGCTCGCAGGTAAACACACCCCCTCCACCCCCATCGAACGTTTAACAAGGAAGACAGGTAAAAAAAAAAAATGAATAAAGGTTCTGATTTTGTTTCGGTTGCCGCTCACCAGGGTCCAGAGTCTCAGCTCAATTAGTATATTTAGCTGAAAACCGCATCGAAAACCGACCTAGTTTCGGTATAAATCACTAAAAAACAGGAGTTCTCAGACAGAGCGCCGCAGCGGCTCAAGCGGCCGCCGCCATGTTTTCAATGGTACTACGTCTTGCTCATATCATCTACCTAAATATAGAGACACAAAATGATATTGTTTTATTCTAGTTTATGGAGGGGGACACAAAGATCTCAGTTGAACATGGAGTATATTACATAAAATAACAAGGATGACATCAGCCTTTTAAACTTTTCATTATTCAGGTCTCCGTAAAGATTTTCTTACAAATAATATACAACACTTGTGATCACAGTAGATGATTCTTAGACCACTGTATGTAATTCTCCATCTATATTCAATCCAAATTCTGCCATTTGAAGTTTGTTAATCCAAAATGTTTCTCTCATTCTTATTTTCTTTTCCAGGTCCCCACCTCTCCGGTCTAGTATTACGTGTTCTAGTCCCATGAATCATATGCCTCCTATCTCTGTGATTTTATGATGATCACAAAAATGTATAGCCATAGGGTATTTTGTGTCGCAATTGTTTATATCTCGCCGGTGTTCCATGCACCTAATTTTAAGTTTTCTCACTGATGATCATGTATACATTTTAACACAGATACACATCATTGCATAGACTCAACTGTGTGTTACAGTTGATAAGGTAGGAACTCTCATCTTTCTTACAGTATATATTATGGCTTAGCTTTGTCTATTACATGTTTGCAACATATACAATTATTGTTCTGTACAAACCTTTAGGAAGTGTGTTTATACCTGCGTTTTCCATTCATGATGCTACATTGGAAACTTCATACATCACCTTGCCACTCGGGCTCAGTTGAGTTCTAAGAGTCTGTGCCTTTTTTTATATACCATACTAGGTTTAGAATATAGGATTTTATTGATGTCCATATCAAGTGTAAGGACATCCCAGTGTTTCCGTAAAGTATTGTAAACTTTTCTGTTGCCTTCACTGTATGTTGTGATGTATCACACTACATCTTTGTCTATAGGCATGACCTTTGTCTTGTCTTTCAATAGTTCTTCTCTTTTTTTGTGAACTCTTCTTTTGGCTGTTTCAATAATTTCCAAATTGTAAACTCGTCTCCTAAATCTCACGATCACATGCCCCTGTGGCTTACGCTACATTGGCATGACAACCAGGAAAATCAGAACACGAATAAGAGAGCACAGGAGCACAGTACGTTGTAAAAAAGTATCAACTACACTTACAGCACACTTTATCGAAAAAAAACATTCAGAACAAGACTTGCGATGGTCAAGCATTGAGAATCGGATCCCAGGCCATAACACAGCCAAAAGACTCCTGGAGAAGGAACAAAGATGGGTGTACAGACTACGGAAGAATATAATAGGACTGAACAATGCTATTCCATGGCACCAATTGAGCCTATGAACTTCATGATCTTGCCACACAATCAATCAATAAATCATTTGTAAAGCGCACTACAGACCCGCAAGGGTCTCAAGGCACTGGGGAGGGGTGCTACTGAGCAAACAGCCAGGTCTTGAGTATCCTCCTGAAGATCAGCAGGTCTTGGGTCCGTCGTAGGGTCAGCGGGAGGGTATTCCATGTCTTGGCGGCAAGGTGGGAGAAGGATCTCCCACCGGTGGTTGTTCTTTGGATGCGCTGGACGGTGGTTAGTGAGAGGTCGGTGTAGCGTAGCTGGAGGTTGGGGATGTAGAAGGAGAGCCGTCTGTTGAGGTAGGCTGGGCCAGTCTTGTGGAGTGCCGTGTATGCGCGGGTGAGGAGCTTGAAGGATATCCTCTTGTTGACTGGGAGCCAGTGCAGGTTTCTCAGGTGGGGGGTGATGTGGCCGTGGCGTGGTACGTCGAGAATCAGTCGTGCAGTGGCGTTTTGGATGCGTTGTAGTTGTTTGATGAGCATGGTTGGGGCTCCCGCATAAAGGGCATTTCCGTAGTCGAGTCTGCTGCTGACAAGGGCCTGGGTGACTGTCTTTCTTATATCTGTCCTGGGATCCATCTGTATATCTCGTGGAGCATGCAGAGGGTGTTGAAGCAGGAGTAGGAGACGGCGTTGACTTGCTTGGTCATTGAGAGTGTTGAGTCGAGGATGAGTCCCAGGTTGCGTGCGTGGTCGGTGGGTGTTGAGGCTGCCCACAGTGCCATCGGCCACCAGGAGTCATCCCAGGATGAAGGGTTGGAGCCGAGGATGAGGATCTCCTTCTTGTCCGAGTTCAGCTTCAGACTGCTGGTCTTCATCCAGTCGGCGACGGCCTTCATTCCTTCATAGAGGTTGGCTTTGGCTGTGATGGGGTCCTTGGTGAGGGAGAGGATCAGCTGAGTGTCGTCAGTGTAGGAGAATATATTGAGGTAATCCTGTCTTGCTACGTGCGCGAGCGGGGCCATGTAAATGTTGAACAGCGTCGGGCTGTGGGAGGATCCCTGGGGTACGCTGTAGATGATCTCGTAGGCTCTGGAATGGAATGGGGGAGGTGGATGCTCTGGGTTCTTCCAGAGAGGAAGGAGATGGTCCAATCCAGAGCCATGTCTCGGATCCCTGCGGCATGGAGGTGTGCGCTTAGTGTGCGGTGGCAGACGATGTCGAAGGCGGCAGAGAGGTCTAGGAGGATGAGTGCTGCGGTCTCACCTTTTTCCAGCAGGGTCCTGATGTCGTCGGTGGCGGCGATGAGGGCAGTCTCGGTGCTGTGGTTGCTGCGGAACCCTGACTGGGAAGGGTCCAGGATTCTGTTTTCTTCAAGGTATCATGTTAACTGTCTGTTGACGGTTTTCTCGATGACCTTGGCCGGGAAGGGGAGCAGAGAGATGGGCCGGAAGTTCTTGAGGTCTCTTGGGTCTCTTGGGTCTGCCTTAGGTTTTTTGAGTAGGGCATTGATCTTGGCGTGTTTCCAGATCTCTGGGAAGGTTGCGGTCTCGGGGGAGATATTGATGACATTGTGCAGGTGGGGTGCGATGGTTCTGCTTGCTCTGTTGAAGACGTGGTGCGGGAATGGGTCCGAAGGAGAGTCGGAGTGGATTGAGCGCATCTTCTTGATGGTGTCATCGTTGCTCATGCTGGCCCAGGCTAGCAGGGGGTCATTGTCAATGCAGTACGGAGGGTCTGTTGTATTGCTGTCTGTTGGGGCTGTCTGGCTGTTGAAGCTGTCGTGGCTGTCTGCTATCTTGCGGAGGAAGAAGGTGGCTTGGAAGTCGCACAGGACTTGTGATGGCGGGATGTCGTTGGTGTTGGAGCTGGGGTTGGAGAGTTCCTTCACAATGTTGAAGAGCTCTTTACTATTGTGCGCGTTGTTTTCGAGGCGGTCTTTGAAGGAGGTCCTCTTGGCCGCTCAGATGAAGTGGTGGTGGTTGCGGATGGCATCCTTGTGTGCTGCGTGGCTGTCCGGAGTTTGTTCACTGTGCCATTTCTTCTCTAGTTTCTGGCAGGCTTGCTTGGAGGTTAGGAGTTCTAGGTGAACCAGCTTGCCCTCTTGCTAGTGTGTCTGCGGGGGAGTTTCTTCAGCGGGGCGAAGGTGTTGGCGTTGTCCTCGATCCAGCGTCTGAGGCTGGGGGCAGCGTCGTCGGTGTTGGAGAATTCGGTGGGTGGGCTGAGAGCAAGGTTTGCGTGTAGTTGGTCTTCGGTGATTTTGCTACAGCATCAGTGGGGGATCTGTTGGGTGCAGTGGTGGGTTTCTGGAAGGCGAAGTGGATGCAGCGGTGGTTGGTCCAGAGGTGTTCGGTGGTGTGGCTGATGGAGACATACGGGCTTGAGGAGAAGACTGGGTCGAGCGTGTGGCTGGCGGACTGGGTGGGCGTTGTGACGAATTGCTTCAGTCCGAGGTTGGTGAGGTTATCAATCAGGGTTGTGGAGTTGTTGTCGTTGTTGTTCTCAAGGTGAAAGTTCAGGTCTCCGAGGAGGATGTAGTCGGTGGAGGTCAGGGTGTGTGTGCTGATCAAGTCGGCGAGGGTGCCTCTGAGTGTGGAATTTGGGTCTTAGTGGATCTGGAAATGCATGTGTTCGGTGGCGCTGAGCACGTCGTCGGTGCTAGTCGAGACCCTGATGCTGTTCTTGTGGATGATGTTGATTCCTCCTCTGACTCCGCTGGTGCGGTCTCTGCGGGTGATCTTGTAGCCGTCGGGGATGGCTATGGCAATGTCAGTTGCGGAGGAGTCGTTAAATAAGGTCTCTGTCAGGAAGGCGACGTCCGGGGTTGTTGTGTCGAGCAGGTCCCAGAGCTCGACGGCATGCTTGCGTGCGGAGTGGGTGTTCAGTAGTTTGCATCGGGGGTGGTTGGGGTCTTTCTTGGCGGGTAGTTCGCAGGTGAAGGGGCCGTGCATGCATTTTGGGGCAGCATTGAAGCAGGTGTGGCTCCATCCAGAGTTGAGAGCGTGCAGAGTGCTGGCATCGTAGTGGCGGCGGTCGTCGTGGCGGGTGCGGGGGCCAGGGGTTCTGGCACTGGCGCGGTCCAGGCACGGACGAGCGCAGACGGGCTTGCCTTAGGCGCTCCTTCTGCGCGCCAGCAGCACAGCCGCGAAACAGCTGGCATATATGGGGAGGAGGGAGGGAGGAGAAACTGGAAGGTGGGAGGCGGGGGCAGTGAATGGGCAGTGGGCCACCTCTAAACATATACTGATAGTGGTATCCTCCATGGTCATGATACTAATCTGACAATAGCCCCCATATATAATTTAAGATATGGGCTGTGCATCTAATCCAGTAATCCACTTACATCATGTGATATCTGTTGTTTCCTAATGATATTACATGCCAGTTATTTATTGCCTTGACATTAATACCAAGCTCAAAACGACCTCAATTTTGCCATTTTTATGTGCTGGCTTAACGAGGCAATGAGGAGCTATCCTGATCCTGCACATGAAGCAGGTTCTTCATATCCCACAATGCCCTGCTAGTCCTTTTTCAAAACAGGAATCCGTACCATGACTTGATGTGAGCTTACACACCCACATGCCGAGGAACATCATGACACGTGCCACTGCCAACAGGCAATGACACTCGATCATCACACGTGCTGCGGGGATATGCACGATAACATCAGAGAGTGTGCACTACCCCTGTACACTCTCTTCTCCTATCCTCTAACAATTATGTGTTCCGTATACTCGACCACAAACAAGAGCAGCGGGTTGGATTTGCATACGTAGTTTTTTAATTTCTTCATTGAGTTTTGAATACAGTGTACAAGACTGAGAAAAACAAGCATTGCCACTGGATGATCCCAACAAGGCGAACAAGCCAAACATTCAATAAAAAAAGGAAGATTGTACCAGCACTATACATTGACTGTCTACATTTTCATTTATACAAATACCGTGAGATTTACATCCAGATATATTGAGGTGTGAAGGGGATCGGCTGCAGCACATCCCCAAGGCCTGTCAGCCTTTCGGTCGTGCATCTGCGGCAGCCTCTGCTGTGGCAGCCCGCTCCAGAAGGTACGTCTGTAGGGGGGACCATATGTTGCCTGGGCCGGAGGAGGGTGGCAGGAGCTCTCCATAGGTGTGCAGATGGTCCGGAAAATATGTAAGATCATTCAGCCAGTCTTTAAATTTGTGCACCCTCCCACTGACCCACCGACAGGCGACCCATCGCTTAGCTTGCAAGAATGCCAAAGAGGCTTATCTTCGCATTGGCACAGCCAGGGCCCCAGTATAACCAAGGAGTGCGACTAGGGAATCGTCGGGAACATGGAGACCGATCATCTGGTCCAGTGCCGCAAGCACCTCCAGCCAGTAGTGTCTGATGGGGGCAGTCCCAAACCAGGTGGTGGAAGACAGCCCTCTCCCTCTCGCAGAGGTCGCAGCAGTCGGTGTCTCACAGGTGGGGACGCATTAGTCGTGCAGGTGGTAAAACCCCTGCATGCTGATGACGGCCCCCATCCGTCATGCACTACGGCGCTTGTGTGCTGATGACAGCTGGGGGCCGTCATAAACCCGCCCACTCGCGATTTTGCCGCACATGCGCAGAATCGTGGCAGCATGCAAGGGGAAAATATAGGCGATGTAAATATTTATAGTGAATGATGCGCAGCCTACTGCTAGCTGATATTTTACCTGTTGACAGCAATAGGACCACTGGTCATCTGAGAGGGGGGAGTCAAGCTCCTCCTCCCAGCGCACCCTGGACAATGTGGGGTCGTGTGCGCAGCCTGCCTGGGTGGTGCAGTTCAGCATTGAAACTACGTGGGAAGGGGTTTCTTGCTTGAGAAGAGCATGTAGAGGGGTCACGGTGGAGGGCTCCTGTGGGTAGCATGGGGTTAAAGCCCCAATGTCTTGTCGCAGACGGATATAGAAAAAGCCTTCCAGGGGGTGGGTGGAGAGTCACCTGAAAACTTGTCGCTGTTGCGAAATTTACCATTAACATATAGCTTCCCCCAGGTCCGGATAGTGAGTTTCCGGATGAGCCTCCCTCCTGCGTGACATGGATGTTGAGTCTGCCAGGTAGGGGCAACAGGGGGGAGTATAGTGTAGGCATATGGAGGCGTCAGGCTAGGTTTCACCAGGCGCTGGTGGTGCTTTCTACTGTGGTTGAGGCTAGGTGTCTCAGAATGGCCTGAGTGCTTAAATAGGCGGAGTATGGGGTTGGAGTCATATATCTGTCCTCAACCACAAGGTGGGGCATGTAAGGAGGGGGATTCACCCAATATGCTGCATAGTGGGCCTGTGCACAGCGGAAGTATATTTCTAAAACTGGGATTTCAAACCCACCAGCACAAAGGGTCAAGTGAGGATGTTCCAGTGGAGTCCAGGTTGCTTCCAACCCCAGGTGAGCCCGATGAGTTGGGTTTTTAAAGCTTTGAGGCTGGGGGCGTATGGGATATTACTGAATAAGTAAATCAATTTAGGCAGAATTATCATTTTTAATAGTGAGGTTCTCCCAGCGAGTGAAAGCGGCATAGCAATCCACGTGGTGACTTTATCGGTAACGAGGTTTAGTGTGCCCCCATAATCAGATCATTGTGGTTGTGGATTATTACTATTCCTAGATAGGTAATTGTGCCGTCGCACCATGCAAGGAGATAGTCAGATGTGAGACTTGTGGTGGAGTCAGTGAGATAAAATATCTGGGATTTCCCCCAGTTTATGTTAACCCCAGAGACGTGTCCGAGAAGAATAAGGGGCCGTAAGATAGGGTTAAGGCTGTCTTCCTGGTTGCGGACATATAAGATAATGTCACCGGCATATAAAGAAATCAATATTTGGCTGTCAGGGTAAATTAGGGCATGGTCTCGGTAATGTAGGTGGGTTTTTGCGGTCAGGGCTCAATCGCCTAGCGAATAGGAGGGAGGACAAGGGACACCTCTGCCTAGTACCTCTGGCTATCGAGAAAGTGGAGGATCTGTTGCCGTTGACCCCCACACTGGCCCTAGGCCTGTCTATAGAAGGTGGATCCACACCAGAAATGGGGAAGGAAATCCCATACGGTTCAGCACGAAGGCCAGGTAATCCCATTCCAGGCAGGCAAATGCATTGGTGGCGTCAAGGAAGATAGCCACCGCATTTGTATCGGGGTCAATATCGTGTAAGACAGCGAACAGGGTGCGGAGGTTGTGAGAGGTTCCCCTGCTGGGGACAAACCCCGCCTGGTCAGGGAGGACTAGGGCAGTCATAAGAGGACTGATACAGTTTGCTATCAGTTTTGCATCAACATTAATGAGGGAGAGGGGCCTCTAGGACTCGCATATTGTCGCAGGCTTCCTCGGCTTCAGGAGGGATATTATAAGTGCCTCACGCATGGACGGGAGAGAATGCCTGACTCGCGAGGCTCTTCATATAACTGTCGCAAAACAGGGATTAGTAGGGCCGGTATGTTTTTCCTCCGCGAGTCCGTGAGACCATCGAGGCCCGGGGCCCACCCAGACTGCAGCTGCATGATGGCGGCAGTGATCTCCTCATGATGTGCAAGACAATATTCTCGCTGACCGTCCCCAAGCCAGCCAATCGCAGTGTCTTGGAAAAATGAGGAGAAGTCAACGGGTTGTGTCCTGTCTGAGGTGTACAAGTCACTGTAGAAGCATTTGAAAATGGCAACTATATCTGAGGTGTTCCTGTGCAGGTGACCTTCCTCGTCAGAAATTTTGAGGATAGTGTTGGAGTGTCTAGGTGGCCGAACAAGGGCTGTGAGCGCTTTGCCTGGTCTCTCTCTCCCTCCCCATAGCAGCGGGCAATGTGTTATTTCCCTCTAACCTTGCACTCCTTATAGGCCATTTCCTGATAGTCTGTGAGTAAGTCCCTCAGACAAGACTGCAGCTCTGGAGTGGTGAGGTTTGCATCTGTTTTTCGACATGTTTAAGGTCCGTTTCCAGCTTGCGAAGTGTGGTACGAATGTCTCTTAGGATGCCCCACTTTTCACAATGCAAATTCCGCACACAGTGACTTTAAAAGCCTCCCATACCGTGGAAAATTGTGTGACTGAGTGTTCATTGTGGGGGACAAATCTTCTATTTCTTGCCCAAGTTCGGACTGGAACACTGGGTCCAAAAGTGCGAGCGTGGGAAATCGCCAGAACAAGTAGGGCAAAGCTACTTGAAGGGGAGTAAGCGTGAGGAGTACCGGCGAGTGGTCAGAGTAGGTGCGCGGGAGGTGGAGTGCCCGGGACAGCCACGGGGTCAGTCCCTTAGAGATAAGCCAGCTATCAATACGTGACCAGGAGGAATGAGTAGCAGGAGCCTTCCCTTTCGTGTGGATGGAGACTTCACCAGGCGACAACATGGTGGTGGTCTGAAATGATGTGATTGAGGGTATAGTGTGCATTGGAATAGTGGTGGGGTTGTGGGTGTGAGCGATCCCCTGCCGGGTCCAGGGCGACATTAAACTCTCCACCCCACACCAAGTGCATCGAGCCAGTGTCCAGGATCTTGCCCCATAAGATGCAGAAGAACTCAGGGTCATCAGTGTTCGGGCCATAGCAAGAGATAACTGTTATGGATTGGGCCTCCAGTCTGCCCCATAAGATGATTTAGCGACCTTGGGGGTCATTGTAGGCGTGTCGGAAGCCCCCCAGGCAACAGCCCAGGCACAGCCACCCTCAGTGGAGCGGGCCACCCACTGCGGCTCAGGAGGGAGGAGATGGCTGCGGGGGGACAGCCTCACCACCAGAAGGTCTCCGGCTACGCAACAGCCCCAGCGGGACCCGGCATCACAGGTCACCGCCTTCTTAGGCCCTACGGCTTGGTGATCGAAGAGACACAGTGTGGGGTCAGTCAGCTTCTCCTGATAGGGTGTGCTACCGCGTTGAGTGGAGGACAGGCTTCGCTATCAAATTGGCTGCATTTTAGGTGGTTTGGGGCGGCAGGTGAGCCGGATGATAAAGGATTGTACCCCGAGCTGCAAGAGCCTCACGCAAGTGCGGCCATCTTGCTTGGCATCCTCTAGCACCCCCTTGCATACATAGGTACGTACGTCAGGTCAAAAAACTGGGAATGGAGCTGAAGTGGCAGAGCCCCGGGTGATTTATCGAGCACTCCTCACAGAGCGAACTACCAGCCAGGGAGAGTGGTCGGGTCATTTACGTTTGCTGCGGATGGGGACCCTTGATGCTGTGAGTATTATCGGCCGAAATGTAGCTGCCACTAGTAACAGATAATTACTTCACGCTTTCTAAACAATGCTCTCTCTCTTCCGTTCTTTACTAAAAACCTGCATTCCAGGGTTTGACTACAGGGCCTACCACCACCACCCCCATATAAGTATAATTTATTTACAGCTGAGGTATGCCAACAATGGAATACACGTAAATGGTTGTGCCAATGTCCTCACCTGTGCCTCATGGTAATAATGCATATCACGGCCATACGGCCTCCAACAATTGAGATCTCTCTTTGTCTTTGTTTATTTAGCGGTTGTATTGAACACCATTACGATTAATATTTGCTTGTTTTAATGGCATCATCTGGTGTCACTGTATGAGATTAGTCAAAAATGTGGACACACGCACACAAAAGAAGTATAGAGAGAATTCTGAAATTCCTATCCTGTCAAAAATATTACTTACAGGGCACAACACAAAACAAAATATGCTTTTTTATGATTATGGAGTTATGAGCAACCTATGAACAAAATTACAATGCAATTTCATTTTGTGATTTCGGTCCACAGATACTTTCTTTACACATTAAGTACATTTCTTTTGTTTCCATGCTGAAGCTTACCTTTAGCACATTATGCATTCACATGTATAATTTGCAGGGTGGCGTCACCCTGGGATTGTTTCCCTCTAGTATCACCATGAAGAATGCCCACAACCTATATTGGCCCCTAGAGTAGGGCAGAAACATGTTTGTGCTTTTAAATTAGGGTCATGGTACCACAATATCCTGTTTGCCTCTTCCCATAGTTTTTAATTATTTGAACTCACCCCGCCTTTAAAGGGACACCTTGTGGTCAGAGAGGGATTTTAATTATATGTAACTAATCAAGACTCCTCTAAAGAGCTAGCTGGAACACGGTTGAGCCCACCCTAGCCTGTAGGAGTCGAGTCAGGGGTGAACCTGATGTATTTATCATGTGATCAAGCCTCGTTTTGGGAGGTGAAACGCGTTATGGCGGATGGCTGGTGTAACTGAATGGAATAAATAATCACCGAAGAATATTGCACGAAAAACTTGGGCTTACTCTCGTTATTCCTTCCTTTCTTGAGAGGAGACATGGTGAATGACGTTTTCGTTATATATATATATGTGATCAAGCCACTTTTGTGGTGAAACGCGTTATGGCTGACTATCGAGAAATAAACGCTACTTCCTGCACTTACTTTGGGTTCGTGTCTGCTTTTCGTTGTATGCTGAAGGATAATACGTGGCATCCGATTTTTCCAAGCAGCCCTTGGGATATATATATATATATATATATATATATATATTGAATAGCAAATGGCACTTGTGCTCTCGAGGGGCACACTCGGTCCTCCTGCCAACCGGCTCATTGGCCTCACGTAGCCCTGCATGCCTTCTCCTGCAAGTTAATCCATTTCCCGACGCGTTTCGAGGCCAAGACGCCTCTTCATCATGGGGTGTAAGGAAGCACGACAAACTCACAGTTGTCATGAGTGATGTCACTGACCATGTCATGAGTGATGTAATATGTGACGTCATCAGCAGTGCATTGCACGCGCAAGTTATAGTGAGTCCAACTAACTATAACGTGGGAATTTCAATGGTTTTATGCGAGTAAAATTTCCAGCTAACTATAACTGGTGTAAAACCTATGGTTTTTTCAGTGAATTTCATTACAAGACCGGAGGCTACCATTATGCATACAACTTTTAATGCAGTCCAAGCATAGCCGCATATGTCACAAAGCAAAAGTTCCAACTTAGAATACATATGAATCAACAATAGCATGAATCACTAGGCAATCAGCCTCTTTTAAATGCGGCTCCAAGCAAGATAAGTCACCTCCTTACTTAGCTCTTTATAATATTGTAATTTCATGTTTAAGACTTGTATTTTATTATTAATCTATATTTGTTACTATATACTGATTAACCCCTTAATCCCTACAGGAGTAATATTTATATATATATACAATGTACCGGTTTTATATACCATCTTATAAGGTAGAGTAACACTTTTTTACTCCTTATACCCAGACCCCCAACCTCCAATTTACGGAGGTTGGCTTCCGCTTTCTTTTCCTGTAGTTGTCTTTATTTTAAAGTTATAATTCTTTCCTCTCGCGCGCGAATTATTAAAAAAACACAGTGACCCGCTTTTATTTTCAGAACAATCTCCCAGACGTTCATAATTGTGCCCAATACCTTAGACTTTGTCAAAACCTTGTGAGGTACGACGCTTTGTGAATTTATCTAATTATTTATCCGCCTTACCCTCGCCTCCCTCCCATAATCAGTCTATTAGGATTGATATTTACAAACTAATTTGAAGGTAATATTAAAAAATAAAAAAAATTTAAAAAAAGGGAGAGGATATATATATATATTGAAAAGATTACTATAAACATATAAAAATAAAAAAAGGCTGTACATATATAGAAAGTTTATAGAGAAAGGTTAAGAATTCTATATAAGCTTCAGACATTCTTATATATTTATTTTTTCAATTCAAAATATGTCTGAGTCAGATTCTGATTCAATTCACAGTATTACTGTTGAATCTGATTTTAATAATGATGCCATCAAAAAACGTATCCACAAGGAGATGAGATCATGTATGTTTTCTACTCTCTCCCAAGTTATGTCATCTAAGAGACCCTTGATCCATGATAATGATGACCTATCTGACTTGGACATAGCTGAGATTAATGATCTCACCGAAAAAAGGGGTAAGAGGCATAAAAAAAGTAATAATATTGATTATACCCCAGAGAGCACGGGAGGTCCTAGCACCTCAAATTTTTCAGGAGGTCCTCGCACCTCATTTGCCTCAGGTGTCCCTCGCGGCACAAATCTGAAAGGTGTCCTTAGCGGCACAAATCTGAAAGGTGTCCTTAGCGGCACAAATTTGATGGGTGTCCCTCGCGGCACAATTCACCAAAGTGCTCTAGATAATGATCCAAGTGATATTGATGGCTCAGAATTTCCTGACGAATATATTCTTGACCTAGATGAGGACGATCAAGATATTGATTCCTTTCTCTTGATTGACGACAATGGTCCTTCATCTTCTAAAGATAGTATCTTGGACCGTTTAGGGGAAGAAATGTTCTCCCCTTTTAACATTAAACATCCTAGAAGCTCAGAGTGGACTCCACATGAGCATGTTTCTAAATTCATATCTAAATGGATTAGGAACCCTTTAGAAAGGGAAACTTGCAATCTTTTGAGGGCAGAATACACCAGACCTTCAATTGAAGGTAAAGTCTGTCAAACTCCTAACCTTGATCCGGAACTAATTACTTATCTTTTTAAATTAGGAAGAGACCCACGCAAAGGCTTGGAAAGGTCGCTTAAGCTCTGCCAAGATAAAGTTCTCGACATCCTAGGTCCACTTACTAAAATAATCGACGCAGCTGAGGAGAGTTACCTTAATGGTTCCCCTCTTGACACACACTCCATTCGAGGATGGAGCCAAAGAGCACTTGTCCTCTTAGGAAATGCCAACGCAGGACTTAATTGTGAAAGAAGAAGAGTAGTCCTCAATAAAATTAGTCCAAAATTAATCGATATGGCTGAAAAAGAAACCTCCATTAATTCAAAAGGTTTACTTTTTGGAGAAGTTTTAATATGTATCAACCTTTACCGCTTTAGATAGAGCGCATCAAAACATGAAAAAAGTTTTTAACTACAACAGCAACCTTTTTGGAAGGGCTGGAAGAAGGGGGCAATCTTCCGGCCGCTTTAATCGACGCCCCTTCCCAAGAAACAGAGGCAATTTTGGTAGAGGGTACCAACCACCCAACTAACCACAGTTTTATCCACCCAGAGGAAGAGGTTTCCGCTCCAGAGAATTCCGAGCACGAGGAGCACCTGCTGACTCCACCCCTCAAGTGAGTACTCCTTCCCCTTCCCTTTCTTTGAATCCAAAAGTAGGTGGCAGACTAAGTTTCTTTTACCACAATTGGAAAATTATCACACAAGATCCCTGGGTTCTGAACACCGTTCAAGGTTTTTGTATAGATTTCACCAAGACTCCAATACAGTACTCTATTCCAACACCGACACCCCTTACACTAGATCAAGAAAAAATCATAGAAGAAGAAATTTCCTCAATGCTAAAAAAAGGAGCAATTCTAGAGGTACCCATGGAATTTATGACATTCATAAGTACTCTCTTCCTTGTGGAAAAGAAAGACAAGGGTTGGAGACCGGTTATAAATCTCATGGAACTCAACAAATTCCTTGTCTACCGTCATTTCAAGATGGAGGGCATCCATCTTCTCAGAGACCTCTTACTAGAAGGAAACTGGCTAGTCAAATTAGATCTGAAGGACGCCTACTTTACAATTCCCATGACAAAGGAACACCAACCCTTTCTTCAGTTCATTTGGAAAAACCATCTCTTTCAATTTCAGGCTCTTCCCTTCGGCCTCTCTTCTGCCCCATGGTGTTTCACCAAGGTAATGAGAGCAGTTGCCTCATGTCTAAGAGAAAAAGGGATTTGTCTCATCATTTACTTAGACGACATCCTGATTCTTTCTCAAGACTATGCTCAAATCATCAAAGATCTGAAGACAGTTATAGACCTCTTAGAAAGTCTGGGTTTTATCATAAACTGGGAAAAATCCATTCTAGTCCCCTCAAAGAAGATGGAGTTCCTGGGCTTCACAGTAGACACAACAGAATGTCTTCTTCTCCCTCCCAAGAAGATTGCCAAAATAATAAAGGAGATAAGACATGTATTGAAACAAGAAAATCTCTCCCTAAGAGAACTAGCAAGACTTCTAGGCCTTCTATCTTCCTCCATTCAGGCCTTTTTTCCGGGACCACTGAATTATCGAGCCCTTCAGAGAATAAAAGTAAGAGCTCTCAGGTCAGGTCTTTGGTACGGAGATCGAATTTCCTTAAACCCAGATGCAATCTTAGAACTAACATGGTGTTTAGACAATCTAGATGCATGGAATGGGAGAGCGATCTTTGGTTCAGCACCAGATTTTATTCTAGAATCAGATGCCAGCCTTCATGGCTGGGGTGCTTGTCTACAGAACCAGAACACTGGAGGAATTTGGTCCCAACAAGAGTCCCTGCACCACATCAATTATCTAGAATTAACTGCAGGACTTTATGCTCTAATGAGCTTCAAACGCTTTCTTCAAGGAAGATCAGTCATATTGAAAATGGACAATATGTCTGCCGTTGCTTACATCAACCGTCTAGGAGGGACCAAGTCAGAAGACCTCTCCATTCTAGCAAAGAAGCTTTGGTTTTTCTGCCTAGAACACAAAATCTCTCTGAGAGCAGAATACCTTCCAGGGAAATCCAATCTTTGCGCAGATTGGAATTCAAGATTCATCTTGGATTACAGCGACTGGAAGCTCAACACTTCTGTTTTCAACTCCCTCAATCATTTCTGGGGCCCATCCCAAATAGATTTATTTGCGAGCAGATTGACTACCCAATTGATATCTTATTTCAGCTGGATGCCCGATCCTGGTGCTCTAGCAGTGAATGCCTTTCTCCAACCTTGGGTAGGGATCAACGCTTATGCCTTCCCTCCATTTGCAATGATCCAGAGACTCCTTCAGAAAGTGAGACAAGAACGATCCTCAATTGTCCTAGTAACTCCTTGTTGGCCATCCCAAGTCTAACAATCTCGCTAGACTTTCGTCAACAGCTTCAACTCTCCTTGGAGAGTCATGGGCCCCTGGAACACATTACGGGTACAACAACATTTGGAAAGTCTGGTCACGTTGGTGCTTGGAAAGGGACTTGGATCCCGTGGAGGCACCTATTGTTGATATAGTTAATTTTCTTGGAGAACAATTCGATAGAGGTTCAAGTTACAGATCTCTCAATTGTTTTAGATCTGCTATTTCTGCAGGACATTCTCTAATTAACAATAAAACGGTAGGTAAAAATCCTAATATTTGTAGAATACTTAAAAGTATCAGACTTAGAAGACCTCCTCAACCTAGCTATCAATCTCTTTGGGATGTTAATTTAATTCTTGACCTTTTTTGTTCTTGGCCAGTTAATTCTCTTCTCAGCAGGAAGAATCTTTCTATCAAATTAGCTACTCTTCTTTGCTTAATTTCATGCATTAGAGTCTCTGATGTTAAAGCTCTAGATTTTTCTTTTAGATCTTACGATATGTTTGGAGTCAAATTTGAAATACATAGAAGAACTAAAACCATGTCAGATTCTATTTTCTATCCTCGTTTTGATACTTGCACTAAACTCTGTGTTGTTCAATGTATGAAAGAATATGATGTGAGAATGAACTCTCTTCGTCCTTTGAATGTATCTCAGTTACTCCTCTCTTTTGTTAAACCCCATAAAGGAATTTCTTCTAGCTCTATTGCTGGATGGGTTAAAACAGTCATGAAACTTCCTGGAATCAATCTGAATATTTTTAAACCACATTCTATTAGAGGCGCAATGGCCAGTAAGTCATTCTGCTCAGGTGGTAAGTTAGATGATATTCTAAAGGCTGCTGATTGGTCTAATTCTAGAACCTTTGCTCATCATTATTGCAAACCTGTTTCTCACATGTCTGATGTTGATTTACATGGCTACCAACATGCATAATGGTAGCCTCCGGTCTTGTAATGAAATTGCGATTCTCCTATTTACATGACCAGAGAATCTGGATTTCATTAAAGACACGGAGGCTAACATTATCCCTCCCACCCTTCCCTGGGTGGTTGATTAAATGATATAATATATATATAATATATGTTATGATATGCTTATTTAAATTTTTTACTTACAAACAAACATTATTTTCCTTTGCAGGATTACTTACATCCTTTCCTTTGTCAGGAATTGTTATTTAGATGATTGTTTATTATTCTTGTCCTTAATACTTTTATTGGGATTTATGAACAACCTTTCTTTGCCTTGCAGATAACTTGTCTTCTTGATTTCACACCTGTGGATCAATCGTGGATGGTGTTTTCTTCCGTCATCCTTCTTCAAGTTTGATGTTTCATTGGATTTGTTTGGACTTTTCCTTTTTCATTGTCACCACATTTAAAAGAGGCTGATTGCCTAGTGATTCATGCTATTGTTGATTCATATGTATTCTAAGTTGGAACTTTTGCTTTGTGACATATGCGGCTATGCTTGGACTGCATTAAAAGTTGTATGCATAATGTTAGCCTCCGTGTCTTTAATGAAATCCAGATTCTCTGGTCATGTAAATAGGAGAATCGCAATTTAATAGGTTTTTTAAATGCTAATTCCTAACTATAACTGGTGTGAAACCTATGGTTTTTTCAGTGAATTTCAATGGTTTTTTAATAGCAAATCTTTATAGGTATAGAAAGTGAAACATTTTAAAACGAATTTTATATTGTATAAATATGTAAAAAAAATGTTGTTTTTTATTTTTTATTTTTAACCCGGGGGCGCTCCCGGGGCGCGTACTGGTGAACGCACGGGTAAGCGCAATATTACGGGGAGCGTCCCGGGAGCGCTATTGCCGCGAACGAAAACAACATTGTGACGTATCGCGTACACGCGTGATGCGTCATATGACGCCCAGCGTAATCGCAACCGAAAGCACGCGATCGCCTACGATCGCGAAACGTCCTGACGCGCTTACGCTGCGCACCCGCGAGTGCGCCCCGGAGCGCGACTACGGGCGCGCCCCGGGGCACGTAGCATAAGCGCGTCGGGTCATGTGACTTGAAAATAACACTTTCTATTGGTGCAGAACAGTTTTGGTTTCTAAATGAGTAATGCCTGGGTCTTGTGACCAGCCTGGGTCTTGTGACCTGAAAATAACACTTTCTATTGGTGCCGAACAGTTTTGGTTTCCAAATGAGTAAAGCCTTGGTCTTGTGACCTGAAAATAACACTTCTGATTGGTTCAGCACAGTTTTTTTTCCAAATGATAAAAAACCCCACCTTTCTTCCTTACTCTGACTTTGTCCTTTGACTGAGGAAGACCTGTTTCATCTACAGAGACAATTCTTTTGTACTTTGAAATGGCTACTGTAGCAGCAACAGCTGGAGCATCTGCACCACCACCACCTCAACAACCACCAAGAGGACCACCACAACAATACATTGGTGGTGAAGAAGAGGAGGAGGAAGAGCAGGAGGGGAGCCGATGGCTGCCTGAACAAAATACCCCATACAAGCCGAAAGAACACATTGTATGGGAGTTTTTTTCACTTCCAGAGGGCAAGAAAAAAGTTAATGCGGCCAAGGTAACATGTCGAATCTGTGGTGCAGAACTCTCAAGGGGCAATCCAGATAAAAAATATTCTTTTGGTAATAATACCATGATTCGGCATATGACCCGGAAGCATCCTGCTAACTATTCTCGTGCAGAGATCAGGGAACTGGCCAGTCACCTCCCCCAGTGTTCAAGGACCAGCTCCAAAAGAAAGCAACCCACTCAATCGGGACCAGAAACATCAGAGGTGATGCCTTGTATCCAGGAACGATTTGGTGATTTTAAAGTCACTTGTACTAGATGTGGCAAGCTTATGGCCTATGGGGAAAAGAGTGTAAAGCTCATCGTCATTGCTGGTGACAATCACGATTGTCCCAAAAAAAAGAAGTAATTTTTTCCGTTTTTTGTTTTTTGCTCCAGTTGAGCCATTTTCAATTCCCTTTCTCTTTGTTTCTTCCCATAAAAAATACAAAAAAAATATAAAACTGTTTTGAAAAGCCAAAAAAAGTACAAAATGTTCAAAAAACAATAAAAAAATATAAAACAACAAAAAGAAGAAAAAAACAGTTCTTTTTAGAACTACCTTTCATATATAAAATGAAACCTATATTTTTAAAGGATCTCAGTCAATTTTTTGTCCTTAGTGTACGCGTACCGGGGCGCTCACCCCAAAAAAAAAAAAAAAAAATTTAATGAAGCAGTTAGCATGAGAGAAGAACACAAAGAGAGTTATGTTAAGAGAAAAAGAGCTACAGGATGAACACAGAGGGATTGTTTATTACATAGTAAAAAATAGAGAAGGTGTAATTGGATGAAAGTGAGAAAAGTAAAATGACTAAAGGAGCAAAAGAAAGGAAGAGAGAGGAAGAACACTAAAGTAGAGATAGTGGGAGAATGTGACTGGCTGTTAAAAGAAAAAGAAAGGACAGTAAAAAATGGGGAATGAAGGGTAGTGGCGGAACCGGGATAAATGAAGAACGATGAAGGAAAGTGAGAAAAGACCAGGTAGTATAAGTAAAGAGGGGTGAAAGAGGGGGAAAAATTGAATTAGGATAAGAAATGGGAGTGAGAAAGAGAAAGGACAAAGAGAGTAAAGAAAACAGTACCTGAATGGGCTTGAGTGAAACAGCAAAGAAAGATAAGTAATGCAGTGTGTGTGACTTATAGGGAGTCAGTGGGTGTAGGTCGGGGTGTGGGTGTGTAAGGTGTGGGGTGTTTCGGTGTGGGTGGAGGTGAGGGTGTGTGAAATATGTGTGAGGAGTGTATGAGTGTGGGGTGTATATGTGTTCAATGTATGTGTGTGTATGGAATGTGTGTGTGTGTTTGAGGTGTGTGTGTGGGAGTATTTTTCGTGTGTATGAGGTGTGTGTGTGGTGTGTGTGTGTGGGGTGTATGTTAGAGGTGTGTGGATGTGTTGGGAGGGGGATGAGGTATATGTGTAGGAGTAAGGTAAATAATTAAGAAAAAGAGAATGAGTGAAGAAGCAAAGGAAGGGAACAGAGGGTAAGTGAAGTAAATAATAGGGATTGAAAGAAGTTGAATATGAGAGGGAACATAGGGAAAGGGGAGTAAACATGTAGAATAAGAATAAGTAAGGGAAGCAGAGTAAAGACACAGGAGTGAGGTTGATTGAGAAAATGTTAGTGAGCTTAAAGCAAAGGGTGATGACAAACTACATTTTTTTAGTCATACTTACCATATAATAAATGTAACTTTAATTAATTTTTTTACTACAGTTTGTATCTGTGAAAGAGAGAAGAAAAAATAAGTTATAATTAATGAAATATGTATTTTAAATTAAAAGATTCAAATGAAGAGGTTAAAAATCATAACATTCTATTTAGAAATAAAGTAAGAGTGAAGGACACAGAAAGGGAAATAAAGTAAGGTAGAAGGACAAAAAGAGAGAAAAAGAAATAGAAGGAGAGCAAATTACAAAGAGTAAGGCATATAGATTCACTGACAAAGAGAGAGAGAAGAACAGAGAAATGAACTGAAGGTAAGAAAGATACTAAAACAATGTGAGTTAGCAAAACTAAATCAGGAAACAGAAGTAAGTAAAAAGATAATGACTGAGACAGAAAACAGTCTAATTAAGGATGCATTTAGAAGAATGAGGAATAGAAGATAACTGAGAGTAAGTGAAGAACAGTCATAGAGTGAAAGGATGAAGGGAGAGAGGATAATATACAACGATTGAGGGAAATGGACTGAGGAAGTTAGTAGGCAGACAAACTAGAGAAAAACTGAGTAAGGTGGAGTACAATGAGTGAGAAAAGGAAATGAGTAAGAGAGCAAAAAAAGGAAAGAGAGGAGAAGGCGACTAAAACAGTGGTACTGAAAGAAAATAATTTGGTGATGAAAGTAAAGAGAAGGACATTGAAAGAAAGGAAATGAGGGATAGTAATGGAACCAGAGTAAAAGAAATGGGATGAAAAACGATGAGAGAGGAGCAGTGAAGTTATTGTGAAAGAAGTGATAGAAGGTAGATAAACACAACTGAACATAACACAAGGAGAGTGAGGCACTGAGGACATAGAAGTAGTGAACGAAAAATAGAGAGAAGAGGTCAAAAGTAAGGAGCAAACAAAGATAAGCGAGGGAGAGTGGGTGATTTATAGTTATAGAGTGCAATAATACTGCTGAGTGAGTAAACAGGAATTACTAAAAGAGCAAAGGAGGAAAATACGGAAAAGGGAAGTAAAGCAGAGAGACTGAAAGCTGAAAAGTTATGCAAGGGAGAGAGGGGATGCACACAGTTGAAATGAGAATGAGGGTTTGTCAAAGAAGTGGAGTAAACCAACGGGGGTTACAGAGAATGATAGAAAGACATTATAAGTGAGTAAAAAGAGCTGAAAGAGGATGGAAAAAGGAAAGTGAGTGTCAGAGAATGGGAATACAATTTAATTTACACAATCCAAAGTATAAAATAACTTGTACAACATGTTACATAGTTTATTTTTGCTGTTCTCAGAATATATTGAATTTCACTTAAAACAGTGAGTTCAAATTACTCATCATATGACAGCGGGAAAAAAAAACACAATCTAAAAGATTGTGTTTTTAAAAAAACCTTAGATACTGACAAATGACAAATGTACACTAATCTTCGATTGACTTACTTTTCCTTGAGGCCAAATAGTATATCATGGAGGTCCTTTTCTCGTTGCAAAGTACTTTGCTGTTCAGTAAAAAATCCATTTCATCGACTTTCTACAAGAAAAGCTCCAAGAACATCTGAAATATTTTCATTATTTTCATATACTCCTTTGTTTCAGTCATGACTCTTTACTCATTCTTGTACCTTTCCTTTTGGCCAAATAGTGTCAGATGTATGAGTATATTTTCAAATTAATTCAAAGAAACTCTGAAATGACCTTTTTTCCGACGTTCTGAAGGAAAGGCTCTACAACATTTTCACAATATTTAAGTCTTTGTAAAAGCATCTCTGACTCACTCATGTTCATCATTTTGTATAATACTAATATCACTTACTATGAGATCCACTTACAGTAACTATATGACAAGTCAATTTTTTATATTACCTGGATCACTTTTACTCAGAATATATTTTTAAACAGCAAAATAACCTTTATTAACGGCTCCCGTCTTCATAGGCCAATTACCTTTACCTAAATTTTGGTTGTAAAAACACTAGGTATGAATTTTTAAAGCCAAAAGGCAAACATTGTTTGAAAGTCAAATGAGTGTCGTTACATTGGGTCCAACCTTTACAACTTTTTAAATAGCATGTGTAATGCCCTGATGTTGTAGAAGGACCATCATGAAAAATAATAGCTGCAGTTGCAAAGGTTCTTCCTGATATCGATAACTGTGAAGCCACGAAATTTTTAATAGAAGTTGTCAATTTAGTTCCATCAGGTCTACATTGTTGGAACATTAAAATGACATACTGAGCATAATTTTTGTAGAAATAATGTGGACAGCATTGTAGACTTACATTGGGCACACACCATATTGTGATCCGCTGCTTTAACTAGATTATTAAAAGGCACTGATTTGCAGTCTGGTAAAGTCAAATATATACATCTTTCAGTGTCTATTCTAGTAGTACTTGATAAAGTACAGTTGTCGCAGTCATGCTGCCACTGATAAGAAAGGCTAAAAAGATTTTTAATATCTACACCTTCATCTTCCAATACATCAAACATATACATTAAAAATTCCTGACAATCCTGCTGAATATTCTGTGAAAATTGATTTTGACCAGTAGATACGTCTAGAAGATTTCGAATTTCTGAAACACTTTCTATTTTTGCTCTATCACTGGTACATTTCTCAAACACGGAATTCAACAAACAACAGAATCTTTGATCCCGATTTTCAACAATCTGTTCTTGTATATTTTGAAGAAAAAAAACAACATTAACCACTACATTAGCATAGCAGTTGACACCAGAACTGTTTTTAAACTGAAATCCAACAACATCTTCAACAGAATCCTTTTTCTTTCTCTTTACAATTACACTTTTATCTACTTGTTGCCTTTTTGCTAGTACCTCACTGCAATTAATCTCATTTCTTCTTTTTCGACCTACCACACGTTTTTCAAACAGAGGATATTAAGGCAAATGTGGAGCATACTCTCTTCTTAACCTATTGTATTCTTTAACACAATCTAGATCTGCACAAATCTTTGTTTCATCACACTCAATCAAGTACAATCCTGATAAAGTTCTGACTCGTGATAATGCCACATATGCCATACCCTCTTTAAACACAGAACTTCCAATGTTCACCAAAGCACTATCTACACTTAAACCTTGAGATGTATGAATTGTCACCGCATATGCCAAACAAATAGGAAACTGTTTTCGGCGAACATATAAGTCTTTCACAAGCAAAAATCTAGCTGAACAACGACAAATTTGTTCTATTTCATCACTGCCATCAAATTTAAATTTTTAAATTTCAATTCCATCTCTATTTTTGTAATTCACAAAACCAACAACATGACCCATTGCTCCATTTACCAGACCTCTTTCATTTAAATTCCTTCTCAAAATGATACGACAATTTAAACACACATTCAGAGTCTTTTCAAAACCAGCAGTTTTAGATATAGTCTTCTCTAATGAATCCAATTTTGATTTCAAATTTTCAGACAAAATAATTGTTGCTCCCATATGTTCAATTTTATCTACAGCGTCCAGTTTCACTATCTCTTCATTTTCTAACTTTAACATTTTGTTGTTGACATGGAAAATTCTTTCAGAGTTGGCATCAAACATGTGCCATATTTCTACTCGTTAATTTTCTTAAAAATATTCTCTGGAAGAATGTTTTCATTTGGGAACAAATTTGAAATTATTCGTCCATGTAAAGCTCCTTTCCCTTGCTGACTTACTTTTCCGATTCTTACATCTTGTAGAATATTTTTATAATCTTCATCCTTTGCCTGCTGCATATTTTGAAGCAGTTCTGCATATTTGAAGTTTAACCATATATTAACGTTTCCAATACTTCCTAAGCACTTCCTGGTATCTTCATGCGTGAGCATTTTGAACACAGGTTGTCCTTTCACTGGAGTCAACTGCAGTAGATCTCCAAAAACAATAATGTGTTTTCCTCTATATAAGACATCATAGTCTGTTCTAAGAATTTCTTGCATTCTCAAATGCACAAAAGCAAGCATTATATTTGACACCATGCTTACTTCATCAATGATAAGAAGTTTCATTTTCTTCAGGACTCTCGAAACTTCGGAACACGCATCTCCAGATACCTTGTGATATTGCAATTTGTTATCATGCTCCACTGGCAGAATCAGTAAACGATGTAAAGTAATCCCTTTAATATTATGTGCTGCCAGCCCAGTTGGAGCGGTAACAACACAAGACAGCGGTGATTCAGTCCTTTTCTGCAGATAAGTTGCAATTGCTTTAATCAGAAAACTTTTTCCAGTTCCCGCTTCTCCACTCACGTACAGTTGGAAAGGCTTAAATGATGTACATGAGCACTCTTTCTTCTCATGCCTGAATCCATGTTCAATCTGTTCTGTGACTTCGTCATATATCTGTTTCTGCTCAAGGTTTAGTTGTTTCACCAAATCTTCTAAGTTAACTACATCATCTTGAGCTTGTTCCATAGCTCTTTCCACCTCATCCATGGCAGTGGCAGCTTCATTTTGTATAATTGGTCCTCCAAGTGGATCCTGACTCAATGAAGCAGAACTCTGACTGTCTTGAGAACTGTCTCTAGCAATCTCTGCAGCAATTGTGGCTTCTTGCTCTATTTCTTCGTTCAACATTTGCAGATAATTTGGAAAAACAGGGCATTCTATGCTATCCTTGATTGCATTAAAAGAATCTCCATAACACAGAAAATCTCCAAGTAGTTCCTCTTCTGTACGCCATGGCTTAAAGAGTTGCAAAGAGCTAAACAGTAAAATTCCCTTTTCTCTGGATTTTCGCAACTCAATTTTCGATGATTAATCAAATGGTCTTTTTTCTGTCTCACTAGACATCCTTCACACCCAATCATAGCATATATTCCATTGTTGATATCTTCTCTGATGGTTCTCTTATAAATATAGTTTTGCAGAACTTCATACAAACAACTGTTCTCAAGATGACTACTTCTATATGGATAGTATGTATCCAACATGTTTGTCTTCAAAATATCTGTACTTTCTGGTTCTTTCTCCGCCAAATACTCTATTTCTTGTACAGATTTCAAAACTCAGTTTCGTGTTGCAGCAAGACCTAGACTCACCCAAATGATGGTTCTAGATTTGGAATAGAGACTTGCTGACGACAATCGATCAGAACATTCATATGCTCCAATTTCTCGATGCAACAACATCTTCAGACTGTAACTGTATAATTTCTTGCTTAGACTCTTTTCATGTGAAATGTCCTCCCACATTTCCTTCAGTTCTGTCTTTTGTTTTTTTGTGATGTAACACGTCACATATCGAGCCACAGCAATAGAGTTGTCAGCAACGAACTGAATATCCATGTTAGCATTCCACATGGACAAAATCACTGGGTTGTAGTCGTTGATGTACTTGGACTCTTCGTTTCTTTTTAAATTGTATGTATTTTTTGGTGATTTCCTCGTCACAGTATGTCGCAGAGAAGACATCAAATTATTTACTCTTCCTTTAGAAATCACTGGTCGTGGAAAGCCGAAACGACATTTTGTGTAGAACTTGTCCTTGTTTCTGAATTTTCAACGACAGTACTTTCCACAACGATGGGATTGAAAACGTAAAAATTGTTGCCTTAAACTGTTTTCCTCTGTAGTTTTCGGAACAGCACATGTTGAATACTCTTCAATGAAACTCATCACTGTTTCATCCGAATCTGTTCCAAATTTGGGTGCATCTTTAATCCACAACAACATATGTATGTGAGGAGCACCTCTCGCTTGATACTCCTTTCTCCAAAAGAAATCCAAAACCTCTCCAAGGGGAGGATTCTTTTTGTTGGTAATAAAAGACATCATAGCTTCAAATCTATGATTGAAATATCTGCATACATTCACTGGATCCAAAGAACACAGCTCTACAGGTGTTTTGAATTCTATATTTTGTATATTTGCATTTGGCTCTCGTAGAAATTGAAGTAAGTCGTCCCATGCATACTCGGCACAGCTAAGAGTGAGGAACCATGTCGGAGTTCCAAAGTTTCTTAGCATACATTTCAATTCCCCATGACGACGGTACCAATACTCATTTGTACCACGCTGACATGCCATGAGATTGATTAGATGAGATTCCAAAATATTATCTTGCAGATTCACTTTCTCCATAAAGTCCCTCGCCGAAACATTTTGCAGATATGATCCACTTTTCAGTATATGGTTTACTGCATAAGAAAGCCCAGACAAGTCACTTTCATACAGTAGATGAAACAAATAGGGAATGCATTGACGAAACCTTGGATCTTCAGCATATAATCTTACAGTTCGATATTCAGATGCAAGAATTTGAAGTGGACGATCATCATATCGTCCACCTCGACCTGTTGGAAATAGCTGTGGAAAACAACGAGCTTCCAAACTTTCTTCCCATGCACTAATGGGACTTCCTTTTGCTGCTTTCATTTGAAACAATTCAATTGCATTCCCCATTACTTCTTTGGAATGCAAAGGATGAACAGTATAATGTTCATATATTTCTTCACTTCTAGACACATCAACTTTTTCAATTTGGCCGTCTGAACAATCACTGTCTTCATCTGCTGCTGTTTCCTCTGCTGCAACACATACATCTTTGTAATACTCATTGTTTTTGACTAAATACAACGTTGCCTTTTTGACTTTCCTAACATCCACTAAATCTTGCCAGATTTTCTTACTCTTTGTCGGAACCCCATTAACTAGAATACCTAAAGGTTCCTCTTCTACTTTTTCTATACCAATTGTATCAATATTTTTTTTCAAATCAAGAGGCAAATAAACAACTCTTCCCTTTAATCCTCTCTGCAAATCTTAGGCTCCATGCGTACAATTGCCTGAAAAGGATGGACACATTGAATCAAAATAGACTCATATGTATTTAAATCCATCAATTCATGAGGAATGTCTACCAACTCCAGATTATTATGAACACCTCTAGCAGGCATTCTGTTTTGATTTAATTTATCATAACAATATTTACAAATACGCTGATCAGAACTCAAATCAAAACAATTCTCCACCCACAAATAAGTTGCAAAATCCTTCCACTCATAATTATTCATCTTTTCACTTTTTACGTATTAATCAACTAATCTAGTTTGATGCTTATAATGACTTCGTCGACAACACACACAAGTAAAATTCGGCCTTTCACTTGATTTCACCTTAAACCTGGTAATTTCCTGCTCAAACTTTTCTGTACTTGAAATCTGTACATTGTCTACCACATTACCTTGAATTGCTGTGTCAATTTCTACACTATCCTCTTTTTCACCAAAATAACAAATCTAAATTTCTTCACAAATCTTCTTCACATCTAATTCAGTTCCATGCAAAAGAGCACTGTTTAATTGTTTAAGCTTAAGTGCTGGACTTTTTGCATAATACAACATTCTCACTAATTTCCTCATTTTGGTATGATGCACTGCTAACATCCTAAAATGATGAAAAACACTCTGACAGACTTTTCTAGAAAGACAAGCCAGTGAATGCCCTTGCAAACCTGTGTTTTCTCTCACTCTGCAAGGATCTAAGTCTTGCAACAACTTCACTTTCTGCTTTAGACTTTTCTTACTATATGTACGTAAGAAATTACAAAACAAATCAATTGATTCCTGTCGCACACTACAAATACGACTACACTTCCAAGTGTACACTGGACCCTTAGTACGTCTCCCTAAAACTCCATCAGATAACACCTCTTCTGGTTCTCTAGGTACAAGTTTCTCTTTTTCAATCGGACAACCGTCTTTCACTTCATACGCTCGACCACTGGTGTCAACTGCATGCACTAAATCATTCTCCTGAAAACATCAATTGTCTTGTTAAGTGTCCTAATTCTATTGATTATTAAAATAAATGATTTTTTCTTAACTTCAAAAGCCTGATCAACAATCTTCTCTACACTTTTCTTTTTCTTATAAAAAGCAGCTCTCTGTTTACCTTTCCTAATGTTTTTTAGCAAATTTAAAACCACCCTATTGCAAAACATTCGTTTACGAATGTCTCTAAACTGATTCTGCCTTCTATTCCTATACATATTATTCTCTCCTGCTCCAGTTGTAGGATTCTTTGAGGTTCTCTCCTTCCTTTTCAAATTTACTCTCTCATTCTCATTTTCTACATGCTGTCCATCAATATTTTTTGAAGTACATATGTTCCGTATAAAAGACTTAGTTCTCTTACCAGGAGCTTGGTTCCTGTTTTTTGAAGTATTTGTTGTGGAAGAGTGCTGTAATTCCGTTGCTGTTTTTGTTTTTTGGCGGTTATGTTGTTTTCTTCTCCTTTCCCTTGAGGGCATTTTTGCTTACTCTTGAAATCTTGATTTCAATCTGTGTTAAAAAAAAATAGCACATTATAGACCACTATTACCAAACAACAAAGCAATGACAAAATGCAAACGATCTATTCAGGGTTACAGATCAGGTGAGGATTCTCCAGGGGTGCACAAAAGGTGAGGCCTGTGTTGAAGAGTATAGTGGAAGACAGCTCTGTCCACAGGTACAAAAAAGATGAGACCTGTGTCTAAGAGTCCAGTAGGGGATAGACTTCATAAAGTCTAGTCCACTGCACTCTTATACACAGGCTTCACCACCTATGCTTCCCGGGAAAGGCCTCTCTCCCACTACAGTCTTGATCATAAACCTCACCTCCTCTGTCCCTCTGCACATGTCTCACCTCATCTGCACAATCTACTTCCTAATCTCAGGTAACACAGGTGACATAATTGTGAAAAGGTCAAATTTTTTTATGTAATCATGCACACACTATTTATTCTTTATCAAAAATGTAGAATTAATTGATTAGTCCCAAAAGCGATTTTTTAATAATATTTTAGAAACACAGTGCAGGTCCTACTATTTAAACTTTCTCAAAAATGTAAAACTCATTAATTTGCAGCAAAAGTATTTTAGTAGTGTAATGAAAAGCTTATACATATGACCTTTTCATTGTTTTTCAAATGTTATTCTAAAAAAAAATTATAAGGCCTAAGCAGGAATACTCATGTGATGAAGCCTGTCCAGGGAAGCACAAAACGTGAGGCTTGTGTCCAAGAGTGCAGTGGACAGGACTAAACTGGAGTATTGTGCAAGAAAAAAAATAAGCCTCATTTATAAAGCCATGCATCAGTTTTGCGCTACTGATGCGTCACTTTTTGTGACGCCTTGGCGGTATAAAACATGTGCCTTGTTGCACCATATTTAAAAAGTGACGCATGTAGGTAGATGCGTCATTTTTTAAACCTTTTGCGCCACATTATACCTCTGTCAAGTGTAATGTACAGAGAGGGGTCATTTCTCCGCAAAAAGCCTCGTAATAATGACACAGTGAAATCTATGAGATTTCACTGCTTAACTTTTAGGACACTGTTACGTCAAAATCTTGCACCTGCCTCACAGCAGGGATAAGACTGAGGCAAACGCTTTCACATGGGGCTTTCCCCATGTGATACGATTCTCACACCTAAGCAGGAGTGCAGATGAGATGAAGACTGTCCAGGGGAGCACAAAACGTGAGGCTTGTGTCCAAGAGTGCAGTGGACAGGACTAAACTGGAGTAGTGTGCAATAAAAAGATGAGCCTCATTTATAAAGCCATGCGTCAGTTTTGCGCTACTGATGCGTCACTGTTTGTGACGCATTGGCGGCATAAAACATGTGCCTTGTTGCACCATATTTAAAAAGTGATGCATGTAGGTAGATGCGCCATTTTTTAAACCTCTGCGCCACATTATACCTCTGTCAAGTGTAATGTACACAGAGGGGTCATTTCTCCGCATAAAGCCTCGTAATATTGACGCAGTGAAATCTATGAGATTTCACTGCGTCACTTTTAGGACACTGTTACATCAAAATCTTGCACCTGCCTCACAGCAGGGATAAGACTGAGGCAAACACTTTCACATGGAGCTTTCCACATGTGATAGGATTCTGACACCTAAGCAGGAGTGCAGATGAGATGAAGACTGTCCAGGGGAGCACAAAAGGTGAGGCTTGTGTCCAAGAGTGCAGTGGACAGGACTAAACTGGAGTAGTGTGCAAAAAAAAAAGAATCTCATTTATGAGGCCCTACGTCAGTTTTGCACTGCTGATGCGTCACTTTTTGTGACGCATCGGCGGCATAAAACGTACCTTTTTGCGCCATATTTAAAAAGTGACGCATGTAGGTAGATGCGTCACTTTTTAAACCCCTGCGCCACATTATACTCAAAAATGTAAAAGCCATTCATTTTCCCCAAAATCGTTTTTGACATCACATTTAGGAAACACAGCACAGGTCCTATGTACAAGCATTCCATGTCATTACTGAAACCTCACTATTTTACAAAATACAATTCCTCTATGCAAACAAACTCAATATGCTTCCTACACTGAGTTAACACAGGTAACATCATTGTAAAGAGTCAAATTGACGCCTGTGTCTAAGAGTGCAGTCGGGGATAGGCTTCATGAATCCTAGTCCACTGCACTCTTAGGGCCCGATTCACAGAACTAACTTAAGACAAAATCCTAAACGTACTACCATTTTCGTATTCACAGAAGACACTTACTCATTTTGGTATTCACAGAAGGCACTTACTCATTTCGGTATTCACAGAAGTTAGGAGTCCTAACTTTAGGACTCCTAAATGCCTTCTGTGAATACCGAAAGTCTTAAAGTTAGGATTTTTCTCAGTTTAGTAGTAGTAAAGTTAGGACTCCTAACTTTAGAACTCCTAAATGCCTTCTGTGAATACCAAAAGTCTTAAAATTAGGATTTTTCTCAATTTAGTAGTAGTAAAGTTAGGACTCCTAACTTTAGAACTCCTAAATGCCTTCTGTGAATAACAAAAGTCTTAAAATTAGTATTTTTCTCAACTTTACTACTACGAAACTGAGAAAAATCCTAATTTTAAGACTTTCAGTATTCACAGAAGGCATTTAGGAGTCCTAACTTTACTACTACTAAATTTAGAAAAATGCTAATTTTAAGACTTTTGTTATTCACAGAAGGCATTTAGGAGTCCTAAAGTTAGGAGTCCTAACTTTACTACTACTAAATTTAGAAAAATCCTAATCTTAAGACTTTTGTTATTCACAGAAGGCATTTAGGAGTCCTAAAGTTAGGAGTCCTAACTTTACTACTACTAAATTTAGAAAAATGCTAATTTTAAGACTTTTGTTATTCACAGAAGGCATTTAGGAGTCCTAAAGTTAGGAGTCCTAACTTTACTACTACTAAATTTAGAAAAATCCTAATCTTAAGACTTTTGTTATTCACAGAAGGCATTTAGGAGTCCTAAAGTTAGGAGTCCTAACTTTACTACTACTAAATTTAGAAAAATCCTATTTTTAAGACTTTTGTTATTCACAGAAGGCATTTAGGAGTCCTAAAGTTAGGAGTCCTAACTTTACTACTACTAAACTGAGAAAAGTCTTAATTTTAAGACTTTTGGTATTCACAGAAAGCATTTAGTAGTCCTAAAGTTAGGAGTCCTAACTTCTGTGAATACCCAAATTGGTAAGTGTCTTCTGTGAATACCAAAATGAGTAAGTGCCTTCTGTGAATACCAAAATGGTAGTAGGTTTAGGATTTTGTCTTAAGTTAGTTCTGTGAATCGGGCCCTTAGACACAAGCCTCACCACCTACGCTCCCCGGGAAAGCCCAAACATGTCCCTTTTTGCGCCATATTTAAAAAGTGACGCATGTAGGTAGATTTGTCACTTTTTAAACCTTTGCGCCACATTACACTCAAAAATTTAAAAGCGATTCATTTTCCCCAAAATCGTTTTTGACATCACATTTAGGAAACACAGCACAGGTCCTATGTACAAGCATCTGCCTCACAGCAGGGATAAGACTGAGGCAAACGCTTTCACATGGAGCTTTCCCCATGTGATAGGATTGTGACACCTAAGCAGGAGTGCAGATGAGATGAAGACTGTCCAGGGGAGCACAAAAAGTGAGGCTTGTGTCCAACAGTGCAGTGGACAGGACTAAACTGGAGTAGTGTGCAAAAAAATAACCTCATTTATGAGGTCCTGCGTCAGTTTTGCACTGCTCATGCGTCACTTTTTGTGACGCATCAGCGGCATAAAACATGTACCTTTTTGCGCCATATTTAAAAAGTGACGCATGTAGGTAGATGCGTCACTTTTTAAACCTCTGCGCCACATTATACTCAAAAATGTAAAAGCCATTCATTTTCCCCAAAATCGTTTTTGACATCACATTTAGGAAACACAGCACAGGTCCTATGTACAAGCATTCCATCTCATTACTTAAACCTCACTATTTTGCAAAATACAATTCCTCTATACAAACAAACTCAATATGCTTCCTACACTGAGTTAACACAGGTAACATCATTGTAAAGAGTCAAATGTATTTCTTTAAACATGCACACATTCTTTATTCCTTCTAAAAAATGTAAAAGCCATTCATTTTTCCCAAAATCGTTTTTGACATCACATTTAAGAAACACAGCACAGGTCCTATGTACAAGCATTCCATGTCACTACTAAAACTTCACAATTTTACAAAATACAATTCCTCTATGCAGTAAAAACATTTTAACAAGCATTATCAAAAAGCATGACACAAAGCAACATTAAAAAACCACAATTTGCTTCCAAATCTTCTCCATAGAGTATACAAGTCTCTATGTATATTAAATGAATCATAACTCACCTTTACAAATGCTCTAGGAGATTCAGAACAGTGTCAGATACACACACCAATATTTCTTTAGCAGAGCAAAAGGTATGTTCTCCAGGCACTGCAACCATTAATGGCACAGAAAACCTCTGTTTCTACACACATATTGCTCATGGTAACCAATCAAAACTCTTCCCTCTGTATTTTCAAACCAACACTCTTACCCCCCTCAGCCCTTTCTACCTGTTACCATAGCAACTCCCTCATCACTGAGCTCTCAGGTTTAAAAGTTTATTCTACAATGTTGCAAATCACCTCAGCAAGGATGTTTGACGTCCGAATACACCAGCTTATCTGGTGCATTGTTTCTTTAAATGAGTTTTTTTAACCATTAAAATTACTTCTTACACAGAACACAACCATGCACCCTAACTTTCAGTTTTCAACTATCTCAATCTACCAATCAGAGCACTGAAACTCCACCATTTTGTTTTTGCAAACTCCTACTGTTCCAACTGCCATTTTATTCCTACACTTCATCTGACTGCACCAGAACCTCCTCTACCATGTATTCTGTCTGGATTATTGGACATAGCTATATCCACTGGGCTCAAAGGTATGCAGCTACCAGAAATTTTCACAACCTTGATTTACCAAATGTGAACATTAAATGGATTGGCCAGAGAGGATTGAGATGTCACCAATTGATACCATTGGTGAAAACCTTTTTGCATTTGCCACACCCTAACCTCATAATTCTGACTGTGGTGGAAATGACTTAGGCACTTTGACTGGGTTAGGTCTGGGAATGCTTTTAAAGGACACCTTTGAACAATTGATGGCACTTTTTCCTCAAACTGCCTTGGTATTTTCCAATATATGCCAAAGGCAGAAATGGAACTGGTCCAACCAATTTTGTCCACAATTTGAGAAAGCACGGAAACATGTGAATAAATCTGTTTCTGCTTACATGAGAGACTATGGAATGGGTTCAATATACAACAACAATCTGCGTTACAACATGCAAGATATCTACAGAGGAGATGGTGTGCACTTTTCAGATGAGGGGAATAGAATATTCCTTCTGAATTTAAGACTGGGCATTGGTACCTACTAGTAGGTACCTAAATCAGCCACAGAACCCAAAAGCTCTTTTCAGAGCTACCCTACCTCTGATCACTCCAAATGATTATCTTTCTCTAACTTTTTTCACTATTTTTCACCAAAGTACGCTCCCCGGTACGCTTCCCGGTGCGCGTACCGGGCGCTCCCCCGCGAAAATGTAAAAATAAATTTTTTTTGGTCTATATGGGCCTCCTAACACCCCCTCAGAAAACCTAGGGGGTCAGGAAGTGCCTACCGTGCCCCCTTATACCCATTCCCAACGTTGTTTGTCCTCCATTTTCTGTCTCAAATCTACCGAAACACAAAATGGAGGACTCCCGTAGCGCTGCCGGTACGCGTACCGGGGCGCGCACCGGGAAGCGCTCCAAAAAAATGTGAAAAGTTAATTTACATAAAAACCACTGGAGACACTTTAACCAAACATAGAATAGCTCATACTACATACCAATCCCTACCATTTTCCCAAATTTGGTGGAATTCCATTGAGCCATTTAGCCTGTAGACCTCTCTAAATATCCTGAGGTAAATTACTTCACAAAAACATATCTGAAGTGTTAGAATTGACAACCAATTGAAATGTTACTTTCATTTTCTACTATTATTTCATGACATTTGATTGGTTATGTACCTGAATATATATAAAGAAAGAGAGGGAAACACAGCCATTTTGACTACTACCTGAAGTACATTTCAAGAGCATTTTCACTGACAACTTCAACTGCTTTCTCAAAGGTAAGTTATTATTTTGAAAACCGAAGTATGTTGGGCACTTTAAGTTAATTTGGAAAACTTTTTCTGATAGTTATATACTATCCCTCTGTAATAGTTATAGATTGAGATAGACTTCTCTATTATAGTTATGGATGGAGTTAGGCTTGTCTTGTATAATTATGAATTTACTTAGGCTTCATCACATACACTTTTTTATATTTCTACTTTCAGTCTGATACCATACACTGCCCAAAGATAAATTCACTGTTAAAAAATTCAAACTACCTGTCTGAACTTAAACCCAACAGTGCCCTATCCCTATGATATATTTATTTTGTATGCAAATTACAGCACTAAAATGGAAGGAGAGCAAAACATTTCCTTTGAAATTGTTCTGGAGAGCAACAATGAAGAAATTATTGTACCCAATAATAACTTGGAATTCATGGATGAATCACGGGACTATGAACTACTTCAATGTGTAGAATCAGTAGATTTGCTGATTCAAAATGAGGACATTTCTGACAGTCAAATATTAGAAGTTCTATCAAATTTTGAAAAAGAATCTGAAAAATAAATTTATATTTAGTAATTCTAAAATTGTTTGAGACATTATTCATTTTTATATGTAATTCTTAAACTAGTACCAAATTGATTATAATGTGAAGTCAGAATTATAGTATACTGTGCAACTTTTTTATGTTACATTGTAATTGTAACAGAAAGATGTTTCCAGGTACAGCAAGGGACATGTCGTTCGGTAGAGATGCCACTAGACCAGGGAGTGCCGCAGGGCTCAGCCCTGAGCCCTACTCTTTTTAATCTTTACATGGCCTCCCTGGCGAAGGTGGTACAATCATTCGGGGTGTAATTGGTATCATATGCCGACGACACCCAGTTGTTGATTTCTCTATCGCAGAATACCACCAACACCCCCACCAACTTTAAGTCCTGTATGCAGGCGCTAGCTGAGTGGATGGACCCTCACTGCCTAAAACTCAATGGCTCTAAGACAGAGGTGCTGGTAGTGGGGGGAAAAAGCAAAAGCTGGTCAGCCGAGTGGTGGCCTTCGTGTCTTGGCCCTACTCCTGTACCGTGTGAAGAGGCTAAGAATCTAGGAGTTTGGATCAACCCCTCCCTCTCCTGTGATGGCCACATAAGGCGTCTTGTGGGCAAATGTTTTGGAGTATTGAAGACCCTAAACAAAACCTTAGACCTCCTACCCATAGCGGCCAGAAGGACACTGACGCAGGCATTGGTGACCTCTCGGATGGACTATGGAAACATCTTGTTCCTAGGGTCCAACGAGGGCTGCCTTGGTCGCCTGCAAGTTATCCAGAATTCTGCCGCTAGACTGGTGCTAAGAAGACCCAGGAGAGCAAATTCTCGGAAGGCTCTGGATGCGCTTCACTGGCTGCCTGTGAAGAAACGCGTGCTGTTCAAATGCCTCCTCTTCTGTCACCGAATTGTCTGGGGCAGGTCGCCCGCCTACCTTAGGGACTTAGTCAGCCGCTACGAACCAACAAGGACCCTCCGGTCGGTGGGTACCGGGCTGCTGACAATTCCTAGGATAAGGAGGGCCAGAATGGGTGGACGATCTTTTGCTTTCCAAGCAGCTCAACATTGGAACAAACTCCCTCCTGCTCTGAGACTGGAGAGCAGTGAAGCGATGTTCAGGGCAAAGCTAAAAACACAACTTTACGCCGAGTAGGGACAAAGGCTCATATTGGTGATCGTTAGGAGCTCTTAGCGCGGGGACACGCCGAGATGGCGTTACTGGGCGCTTTATAAGCTCTTTTATTATTATTATTATTATTATTTTGCTCATAGAAACTTCCTTTCTCCCAATATATTATCTCCAATGTGTATTTGACATCTCTTTTTCATCTCCTGCCTCCATGTTGTTTCTGCTTTCCTGACAGACGATGATATGGATTCCATATACCACAATAACTTCTGTAACAACATGCAAATTATCTACAGAGGAAACGGTGTACATTAAATTTAAAACTCAGCATTGGTACCTACATGTTGGTACTTAAAACACCCAAACAACACAACAACTCTATTCAGAGCTACCCTACCTCTAAGCACTTTAAATTATTATTTTAGTGTTTCACTGAGTTTTCCCCATGTGTGGGGCGGGGAGGTGTGTGTGGGGGATGTGTGGGGTGTGTCTGTGAGGTGTGTGTGTGTGTCTGAGGGGGGATGAGGTGTATAGGTGTGTGTAGGTGTGTGGGGTATGTGGGTGTGGGTGGGGATGTGGGTGTGTAAGGTGTGTGTGTGGGTGTGGGTGTGTGGGGTGTTTGGGTGTAGGTGGGGGTGTGGGTGTGTGAGGTGTGTGTGGGGTGTGTGTGGGTGTGGGGGGTATGTGTGTAGGATGTGTGTGTGTGTGTGGGATGTGTGGGTGTGTCTGTGAGGTGTGCGTGTGTGTGTGTGTGTGGGGGGAGGTGTGTGTGTGGGATGTGTGAGGTGTGTCTGTGAGGTATCTGTGTGTGCGTGTGTGTGTTGGGGGGGTGAGGTGTGTGTGTGAGTGTGTGTGTGTGGGATGTGTGGGTGTGGGTGTGGATGTGTAAGGTGTCGGTGTGGGGGTGTGGGGTGTTTGGGTGTGGGTGGAGGTGTGAGTGTGTGAGGTGTGTGTGGGGAGTGTGTGGGTGTGGGGGTGTAGGGTTGTGTGCGTGTGGGTGTGTGTGGGACGTACTTGTAGGTACCTAAAACAGCCACAGAACCCAAAAGCTCTTTTCAGAGCTACCCTACCTCTGATCACTCCAAATGATTATTTTATTATTTATTATTATGATTATATATATTTTTTCACTATTTTTCCCCATGGTACGCTCCCCGGTACGCTCCCCGGTGCGCGTACCGGGCGCTCCCCCCGCGAAAATCGAAAAAAAATGAAATTGTTTTTTTGGCCCGCGGGACCCTTTTATGGCCCCCACATCAAACCTAGGGGGTCAGGGGGGGTGTACCCTGCCCCCTTTTGGTCATTTCCCCCTTTGTTTTTTGCCACCTCTTGTGTCTCGATCCTACCGAGACACAAGATGGCGGCCGCTGCGGACTGTTTCGAATGTTTACAGACACCTTAGAGCCAATCAGCTTTCCGTGCACAAGTCGCGTGGTGCGCCCAGAGCGCTCCCCAGTGCGCGTACTGGGGCGCTGCCATAGATATATACATTTTTTTGAACCTAAATTACTCAAAATCCTCTGGTGCACATATCTTGAGACATAGCAAAGGCACATCGGGCTACCAATCCCTACAATTTTGCCAAGTTGGGTGAAAATCCATTCAGCCGTTTGAGCTAAAAGTGCGACCGACCGCCCTATGGAAATTAACATGGGGAAAACACGTTTTGGGACCCCCCTTTTATCTCGGCCCCCACTTGACGATTCCCCCCCAAACTTTCAGAGAAGGAGCGGAGCGCCGCGAGGCAAAGTTCCTGAAAAATTCAGGCAGATTCCTCAACCGGCGCCAAAGCTATTCCCAATAGAATGTTGCGATATCCCTATGGAAATCAATCCTAACTATAACTACCTACTGGTGACCCCCAGCAGGTAATATATATATATATATATATATATGTATATATATATATATATATATATATATTTTCCAGCCGCGAAAGGAAGCTCACTGCTCGAAAAGCGGACCTGCGCTATTGCCGTGAGGGTGATGGCGCACATGGGAGACAGTGTTCCTGAGACTCTACTACAAAGCAGGGCAGCTTTCAACGTGCCATTGACTTCAACCCACTGGGGTTTTAAGACTTTGTTAATTTTTTCCTGCAAAGTTCGTTGCACTCACTGGAGTTTAATTTCTTCGCACTACAGGTCCCAGAAGGCTGTTGTGGCCACGCCCACTGGAGCAGGGCCCGTGAAGATAAATAGTGCGAGGCAGCATTACGAACTTGATGCAGTTCCAAGCCATTGAGAAAGGGAACCGTTGTTCCTGAAACGCGTCTGGCAAGAGGAGAGACACTTGGTAGTTCTGTGTTCACGTTGAACTTTGCTGGCAAGTCGAGCCTCAATAAAATGGATCTAATACAACTGCCTGTAGGCTTCCTTTCACCAGGGCTACCCTTCGTGTTTTTGATAAATAGCGGCTTTGCCAGCCGCGAAAGGAAGCTCGCTGCTCGAAAAGCGGACCTGCGCTATTGCCGTGAGGGTGATGGCGCACATGGGAGACAGTGTTCCTGAGACTCTACTACAAAGCAGGGCAGCTTTCAACGTGCCATTGACTTCAACCCACTGAGGTTTTAAGACTTTGTTAATTTTTTCCTGCAAAGTTCGTTGCACTCACTGGAGTTTAATTTCTTCGCACTACAGGTCCCAGAAGGCTGTTGTGGCCACGCCCACTGGAGCAGGGCCCGTGAAGATAAATAGTGCGAGGCAGCATTTCGAACTTGATGCAGTTCCAAGCCATTGAGAAAGGGAACCGTTGTTCCTGAAACGCGTCTGGCAAGAGGAGAGACACTTGGAAGTTCTGTGTTCACGTTGAACTTTGCTGGCAAGTCGAGCCTCAATAAAATGGATCTAATACAACTGCCTGTAGGCTTCCTTTCACCAGGGCTACCCTTCGTGTTTTTGATAAATAGCGGCTTTGCCAGCCGCGAAAGGAAGCTCGCTGCTCGAAAAGCGGACCTGCGCTATTGCCGTGAGGGTGATGGCGCACATGGGAGACAGTGTTCCTGAGACTCTACTACAAAGCAGGGCAGCTTACAACGTGCCATTGACTTCAACCCACTAGGGTTTTAAGACTTTGTTAATTTTTTCCTGCAAAGTTCGTTGCACTCACTGGAGTTTAATTTCTTCGCACTACAGGTCCCAGAAGGCTGTTGTGGCCACGCCCACTGGAGCAGGGCCCGTGAAGATAAATAGTGCGAGGCAGCATTACGAACTTGATGCAGTTCCAAGCCATTGAGAAAGGGAACCGTTGTTCCTGAAACGCGTCTGGCAAGAGGAGAGACACTTGGAAGTTCTGTGTTCACGTTGAACTTTGCTGGCAAGTCGAGCCTCAATAAAATGGATCTAATACAACTGCCTGTAGGCTTCCTTTCACCAGGGCTACCCTTCGTGTTTTTGATAAATAGCGGCTTTGCCAGCCGCGAAAGGAAGCTCGCTGCTCGAAAAGCGGACCTGCGCTATTGCCGTGAGGGTGATGGCGCACATGGGAGACAGTGTTCCTGAGACTCTACTACAAAGCAGGGCAGCTTTCAACGTGCCATTGACTTCAACTCACTGGGGTTTTAAGACTTTGTTAATTTTTTCCTGCAAAGTTCGTTGCACTCACTGGAGTTTAATTTCTTCGCACTACAGGTCCCAGAAGGCTGTTGTGGCCACGCCCACTGGAGCAGGGCCCGTGAAGATAAATAGTGCGAGGCAGCATTACGAACTTGATGCAGTTCCAAGCCATTGAGAAAGGGAACCGTTGTTCCTGAAACGCGTCTGGCAAGAGGAGAGACACTTGGAAGTTCTGTGTTCATGTTGAACTTTGCTGGCAAGTCGAGCCTCAATAAAATGGATCTAATACAACTGCCTGTAGGCTTCCTTTCACCAGGGCTACCCTTCGTGTTTTTGATATATATATATATATATGTACGTATGTATGTATGTATGTATGTATGTATATATATATATATATATATATATATATATATATATATATATATATATATATTCACTGAAAAAACCATAGGTTATAGACCATATATAGTTAGGGATTAGCATTTAAAAAACCTTATTTTACTCACACAAAACCATTGAAATTCCATATATAGTTAGTTGTACTAACTATATATCACGCACCCGCAATCCACTGCTGATGATGTCACATATTACATCATTCATGACATGGTCAGTGACATCACTGATGACATCACTGATGACATCTCAAATGACATCACTGATGACATCACTGATGACATCTCAAATGACATCACTGATGACATCACTGATGACATCTCAAATGACATCACTGATGACATCACTGATGACATCTCAAATGACATCACTGATGACATCACTGATGACATCTCATTTGACATTACTGATGACATCACTGATGACATCATTCATGTGATAATACGATGAAGCTCTTCAGACTCTAATATAACCTTAGATACACTCAGTGTAAACACAGACTCAAAGATTGTCACTCATCCATGAAGTTACACACACACCTAGACAGTCATGCAAACAATCAATCACACCTCCATTTCCTTAACTATACAGTTAAACACACCTTACTTATTCAAACATATACTAAGACATATTTACTCACTTATACAATCCTGGATACAAGTTCACAATGATCCATACAGCCACTCACACATTCACTGGCTCTTATGCACAGTTATTTATATATGTCAACTCTCACATGTATTGTATTTTACATATGTACTTAATTTGACATGTAGCACTGAGATATCTATTCACTCAACAATACAGTCATGCACACAGTCAACCGCCCATACAGCTGTTTCCAACATGCACTTTTGAACCCATACATCTATGCACAGAGTCATACACTTCCCAGCCACCCACACACACACTCAGTCTCCCATACAAATGCTTGGGCAACCAATCAATAACCCATATAGTTACTCATATAGCTACTGATCAACACATGCAGCAGTTTACAGAACAACAGACATAATGATGCACAAATTAAGACAGTTTAGTCACTAACCCATGCACTCAGTGAGACACATTTAATCACTCACTCATACATTCAGTCATGCACCTACTAAATCCTTCGTCCAGACACTTATACATCGACTCATTCATAAATATGTAAGACATATTTTAACTTTACAGAAAAATACAGTCACTGGATTTTGTCATCAGTGATGTCATCAGTGATGTCATTTGAGATGTCATCAGTGATGTCATCAGTGATGTCATTTGAGATGTCATCAGTGATGTCATCAGTGATGTCACTGACCATGTCATGAATGATGTAATATGTGACATCATCAGCAGTGGATTGCGGGTGCGTGATATATAGTTAGTACAACTAACTATATATGGAATTTCAATGGTTTTGTGTGAGTAAAATAAGGTTTTTTAAATGCTAATCCCTAACTATATATGGTCTATAACCTATGGTTTTTTCAGTGAATTTTCAAGGTTTTGTAAATGCTAATTCCTAACTATATATGGTCTATAACCTATGGTTTTTTCAGTGAATTTCATTGGTTTTTTAATAGCTAATATCAAAACCTTTACAATGTATTATTCTTTAAATAGAAAAATATTTTTTACATGTTTTTAATACAATTTTTTTTTTATTTTTTTTTGTTTCGCTCCCGGTACGCGTACCGGTTAGCTTCCCGTTAGCTCAATCCGGAGGCGCGACCCGGTACGCGAACCGGTAAACGTTCCTTTTGCGCACCTCTCGCGTTACAAAACAACATCGTGACGCTTCGCGTCAGCATGACGTTTCGCGTTCTCGCGTAATACGTCATATTACGTGCTACGTTCGCGTACCCGGAAGCGTAGCGGTACGCGAACCGGAAGCGATCCGCGGCGCGGCGCCGACCGCGTAACGTAAACACAGCAGGTCATGTGACTCGGTAATAACACTTTTCATTGGTTCATTTCACTTTTGGTTTCCTAATGATGTAATACTAGGTCATGTGATCTAAAATGAACACTTTTCATTGGTTTAGAACTTTTGTTTTTCCCAAATGATGAAAACCCCTCCTTCTTTCCTCACTCTGACTTTCATCTTGGTGAGAGAAAGACCCTTTATTTAGACTTTGAGATGGCTTCATTAGTAGCTTCAGCTGGTGCTAACCCACCACCTCCACCAAATCCAAGAAAGAGAGGACCACCTGCAGAAGTAATTTTGCAAGAAGAGGAAGAACAGGAAGAGGAGGAAGAGGAGGAAGAGCCTGAGTTTTTGCCAGAGGAGCCCAGGAGGTACAATCGAAAGGAGAATTACATCTGGCAATTCTATAGAATTCCAGAGGGGCAAAAAAAAGTGAATGCACGCTACGTGTTTTGCCGTATATGCGGTGATAGATTGTCAAGGGGAACTGATAAAAAATACAGTTACGGCAATCACACTATGCATCGGCATATGAGTAGGTGGCACCCAAATAATTATAGTGCTGCCCAGCTACGTGACGAACAACAAAATCCCCTCCCAATGGCAAGAAGATCGGTTGTCCCAGAGGTGTCGGGACCAGAGGCGAGGGAGATGATCGCAAACATCCAAATGTTGTTTGGGCACGTAAAGCAAGTGTGCGTGGAATGTGGCGCTTTCATCTGCTACAGAGAAAGTAGCATCAGTTTGATTTTACGAACTATTCAAAATCATGTTAATGTTTGTCCGAGACGCCCCAAAAAATAAATTCTTTTTTTTTTGTTGCTCCTGTTGAGCCCTTTACAATGGATCGTTTTTGTTTCCCCCCCCCCCCAAAAAAACCAAAAATTTTTTAAAAACTTTCAGAAAATACAAAAAAAGTAAAAAAATGTTCAACAAATACTAAAAAAAATATAAAACAACAAAAACATTAAAAAAAAAAGTTCTTTTCAGAACTAACTACCCATTATAAAAAAATTGGTAGAATATTTGAAACTCTGCCAATCTCTATTTCTCTTAGTTCGCTCCCGGAGCGCTACCCGGTACGCGTACCGGAAGCTAACCAAAAAAAATATTTTTTTAAAAAAAGAACAGTAAGTATAAGGTAAGCAAACAGACAGTTATGTGAAAAGAAAGACAGCGTTAGGGAGTAAACAAGAGATACTGTTACCTACAATCCACTGCTGATGATGTCACATATTACATCATTCATGACATGGTCAGTAACATCAACAGCAGTGGATTGTAGGTAACAGTATCCTTAGTTTACTCCCTATAGCTGTCTTTCTTTTAACATAACTGTCTGTTTCCTTCCCTTATAGTTACTGTTCTTTTTAAAAAAAAAATTTTATGATCAGTCATAAACAGTGACATTAATAGAAACAGAGAGAGTGAACAAGAGTGAAGAACTATGGTCCTCCTCAGCCACCCTCAGAAAACCAAGGGGGTCAAGATACATCTACCGTGCCCCCTTCTACCCATTCTGAACATTATTTGCCCTCCATCTTGTATCTTGATTCGACTGAAACACAAAATGGTGGACTCCCATAACGCTGCTGGTTTGCGAACCAGGCAACTTCCCGGGAAGCGGTCCAAAAAAAAAGGTGGGAAAGTAATTCACAGACACTAAGAGTAATAGAGATGGAGTGAGTGAACAAGACTGAGGAACTATGAGAACAGAGGGACTGAGAAAAAGAGTGGAAGGATTTGAGTAAGTAGGTAATAGAGAAAGGAATGAGGAAAGTAACAAAGGCAGGAAACTGAGGATTAAAGAAGTGAAGCAGTGGATCTAATAGTAGGTGAATGTGATAGAAATGTAACGAAAAGAGTACAACTATTTACCTTGTAATTGCCGTTAAATGAATCACATTTTATTTTTATACTTTCAATCTGTGAAAGAGAGAACCAACATTTGAAAAATATTAAAACATGTATTTAAAAATTACAAAAGACAAGGGAAAATATTGAAGGACAAATAGTTTTTCAACAACTTTGACACTGACAGAAGCTTCTGCTTCTCCAGGTCCTCTACACAATCCTAAAGATATACATTTTAAACTAACAGTATCTTGATGCAGATGAAGTGAGGCCTATCTTAAAACATGGTGCATCTTTTGCATTGCTCTTGTTTCAGAAAAGTGTCGCTTCAGGATGCCAATAACATGTCTCCTATCCAGAGATTTGTTTGAGGTGAGGCCTACTCAGAGTTCAAGATGAGATTTACACTTGTTGAAGTGTACAGAGGAGATAATATCTGTGAAAGTCTACCAATGAAGTGAGTCATGTCCACTGCACTCTTCAACAAAGTAGAAACCTCCTATGTTTCCCTGGACAGACCTAAACTTGATCTGCACAATGTGATTCATAATGATAGGAAACACAGGTGATGTAATTGAAATATGTGCAATTTATTTTGCTCATTTCACAATCACATCACTTGTGTTTCCTTTGCTTAGGTATCTCATTGTGCAGATGTAGTCCAGCATATGAAAGAATACGTAGAAGTGCAGCACTGCATGCAATAAATTTAACACTTACAGAAAACTCACCTTCTCCATGCCTCCTACACAGTTCTACATATATATCATAAATGCAAACAGTACAGAATTAATTATACATGTTAAATGGTTTATTTTTGCTGTTCTCAGAATGTATCAAAATTCACTAAAAACAGTGACTTGAAGGTATTCATCATGTAACAGCGGGGAAAAAAAAACACAATCAAAATGATTGTGTTTAAAAAACCCATACAACATCAGAAATTAAAATTCAGAACTCCTTAAAGTTAACTTACTTTCCATGACGTCCAAGGATGTCCTATGAACAGCTTACACTCTTTTGTGCTGTTATTACTTTCAGCCCGCCACTTTCTGAAAGAAAACCTCCATCGTTTTTAAAAACACGTTACATGCAATAAATGACTTCTTGCTCTCTACCACTATTTTCCACAAGGCCAAATCTAGTCAGAGATATTTATAACTCTTGGATTTCTTGTAAGCCAATCCCATCATTTGGCATTTCCGCAACTTTCACAATTAAAATGTTGAAGATCATTTTCACAATCCTGGAATAGTAATATCTTCCCCTTCTTGCTCAGTCATGTTCTACATTTCCTATGACACTGATACTGCTTAATATGAAGCAGACTTACACTACCTCTATGAGCACTACAATTATTTAATTCTCTACATCACTTTTAATCACAAAGCAATGTAAAACAGTAGACAGCATTGCAGACTTACATTCCCTCTACTCCATGTTTTGATTGGCTGTTTCAATTAGCTTATGAAAAGAAACAGTTTTTCTGAACTCATTAAAAGTGCACATATATCTCCATGATGTCCAGTCCTATGATTAGAAGTTATGTCTCTGAACTACACTTATCCTCAAGGCCAAATTGTGTAGGAGCCATTAGAACTTCTTGAAATTCCACAGAGCACATCCCGAGATTATTTCCCTAAAATTTTGGTTTTAAAAACACCAGGTAAGAGTTTTTAAGGTCATACGGCAATTTTTTTTTGAAAATTAAAACAGAATCATTGCAGAATGACCAGCCATTTCTAGACTTTAAATAAGCTGTGTAATGTCCTGATGTTATTGAAGGGCCGTCATGATATATAATTGCTGTAGTTACAAAAGTCCTTCCTGATATTGACAACTGCGAAGCTACAAATTTTTTTATTAAAGTTGTCAATTTTGTTCCATCAGGCCTACATCGTTGGAACATTAAAATGACGTACTGGCCATATGTTCGTATAAATAATGTGGACATCATTTCAGATTTACATTGGCTACACTCCATGTTGTGATTAGCAGCTTTTACTAGCTTATTAAAGGAGACTGATTTACTGTCTGGCAAAGTTAAATATATAAATCTTTCTGAGTCTACACTAGTAGTACTTGATACCATACAGTTCTCGCAGTCATGCTGCCATTGATAAGAAAGCCCAAACAGCTGATCTACATCTACACCTTCACCATGTAATACATCAAGCATATACATTAAAAACTCCTGACAATCTTGCTGAATATTTTGAGAGAATTGTGTTTGGCCTGAACATCTATCTAACAGATTTCTAATTTCAGACACACTTTCTATGTTTCTTCTATCAGTGGTACATTTCTCTAACACAGAATTTAACAAACTGCAAAATCTTTGATCAGAATTGACCACAATCTCTTCTTTTACATTTTTTAGAGAAAACAAAACATTAATTACTACATTAGCATAGCAGTTGACACCAGAACTGTTTTCAAACTGAAAACCAACAACATCTTCAACAGAATCCTCTTTGTTTCTGCTTGTAATTTTAGGTTCATTCACTTTTTGTCTTTTTGCTACAACCTCCCCAGTATTGTTCTCATTTCTTCGTTTCCGGCCTACCAGACGTTTCTCAAACAAAGGAAACTGAGGCAAATGTGGCGCATACTCTCTTCTTAATCTATTGTATTCCTTAACACAATCTAGATCTGCACAAATGTTTCTGACATCACACTCAATCAAGTACAATCCCGATAAAGTTCTAACTCGTGACAATGCCACATATGCCATACCCTCCTTGAACACAGAACTGCCAATATTCACCAATGCACTGTCTACACTTAAACCTTGCGATTTATGGATTGTCACCGCATATGCCAAGCAAACAGGGAACTGTTTACGGCGAACATATAAGTCTTTTACAAGCAAAAATCTAGCAGAACAACGAGCAATTAGCTGTACTTCCTCAATGCCATCAAATTTAATTTTTAAAAATTCAATTCCATCTCTATTTCTGTATTTCACAAAATCAACAACATTACCCATTGATCCATTTACCAGACCTCTTTCAACATGTAAATTCCTTCTTAAAATTATACGGCAGTTCAAGCACACATTCAGAGTCTTTTCAAAACCTGCAGTTTTAGATATACTCTTCTCTAATGAATCCAATTTAGTTTTCAGATTCTCAGACAAAATAATTGTTGATCCCATATGCTCTACTCTATCAATAGCTTCCAGTTTCACAATCTCTTGCTTTTCTAAATGCAACATTTTGTTGTTAAATTTGGCACATTCTGCAAGAGTTGGCATCAAACATATTCCAGATTTCTTTTCAGTAATTTTCTGAAAAATATTCTCAGGCACAACATCTTGTTCTGGATATAAATTTGACAGTAATCGTGCATTTAAAACTTCTTTCCCATGCTCGGTCACTTTTCCAATTCTAACATCTTGTAGAATAGTCTTGTAAACTTCATCCTTCGCCTGACGCATATTTTCATGCAGTTCAGCATAATTGAAGTTTAACCATATATTGACGTTGCCAATGCTGCCTAGGCACTTCCTGGTATCTTCATGCGTGAGCATTTTGAACACAGGTTGCCCTTTCACTGGTGTCAGCTGCAGAAGATCTCCGAAAACAATGATGTGTTTGCCACCAAATAACACATCATACTCTGTTTTGAGAACTTCTTGCATCCTCAAATGCACAAAGGCAAGCATGACATTGGAAACCATGCTTACTTCGTCAATGATAAGAAGTTTCATTTTCCTCAAGATTCTTGAAACTTCAAAACAAGCATCTCCAGATAGCTTGTGATATTCTAATTTGTTGTCATGCTCCACTGGCAGCATCAGTAAACGATGTAAAGTAATCCCTTTAATATTATGTGCTGCCAGTCCAGTTGGAGCAGTGACAACACAAGACAGCGATGACTCTGTCCTTTCCTGCAAATAGCATGAAATTGCTTTAATGAGGAAACTTTTTCCAGTTCCCGCTTCTCCACTCACGTACAGTCGGACAGGCTTCAACGACGTACATGAGCACTCTTTCTTATCATGACTTAATCCATGATCAATTTGCATGGTAACTTCGTCATATATTTTCCTCTGCTCAACGTTGAGTTGCCTTTCCAACTCTTCTAAGTTAACCGCATCCTCTTGAGCATGTGCCATGGCTCTTTCCACTTCATTCATAGCAGTGGCAGCTTCATTTTCAATAAGAGGTCCTCCTAGTGGATCCTGACTCAATGAAGCAGAACTCTGACTGTCCTGAGAACTGTCTCTGGCAATCTCGGCTGCAATCGTTGCTTCCTGCTCAATTTCCGCATTCAACATTTCTACATATTTGGGAAAAGCAGGACATTCTATGGTCTCCTTGGCGGCATTGAAAGAGTCTTCGTAACAGAGGAAATCTCCAAGCAGTTCCTCTTCTGCACGCCAAGGCTTGAAAAGTTGCAAAAGTGCTAAATAGAAAAACTCCTTTTTTTCAGGAGATTCGCCACTCAATTTTCGATGGTTTATCAAGTGGCATTTTCTTTGCTTGACCAGACATCCCTCACTTCCTATTACAGCATACACTCCTTTCTCAGTATCTTCTTTGATGTTCCTCTTGAATATGTAATTTTGCAGAACCTCATACAGACAAACATTCTCTAGGTGACTGCTTCGATTTGGATAATATGTATCCAACATGTTTGTCTTCAAAATGTCGGTACTGTTTGGCTCCTTTTCCGCCAAATACTCAATTTCCCGCACAGGTTTGAGAACTCGATTACGCGTTGCAGCAAGACCAAGACTCGCCCAAACGATACTCCTGGACTTGGCATAGAGACTTGCTGAAGACAACCGGTCAGAACATTCGTACGCTCCGATTTCTCGATGCGACAACATCTTCAGACTGAAACTGTACAACTTCTTGCTGAGGCTCTTTTCATGGGAAATGTCCTCCCACATATCCTTCAATTCTGTCTTCTCTTTTTTGGTGATGTAAGACGTCACATACCGAGCCACAGCCATACAGTTATCAGCCACAAACTGTATATCCATGTTAGCATTCCACATGGACAAAATCACCGGGTTGTAGTCGTTGATGTACTTGGACTCTTCATTCCTCTTCAAATTGTATGTGTTTTTAGGTGATTTCTTCATCACATTATGTCGCAGCGAAGACATCAAACTGTTTACTCTTCCTTTAGAAATCACCGGTCGTGGAAAGCCGAAACGACATTTGGTGTAGAACTTGTCTTTGTTTCGGAATTTACGACGGCAGTACTTTCCACATCGATGGCTTTGGAAACGCAGAACTTTTTCTCTTAGGCTTTTCTTCTCCTTTGCGTTTGGAACAGCACACGTAGAATACTGTTGGATGAAACTCATCACTGAGTCTTCTGGATCCGTTCCAAATTTAGGTGCATCCTTGATCCACAACAACATATGTATATGAGGAGCACCTCTTGCTTGGTACTCCTTTCTCCAGAAGAAATCCAACACCTCTCCAAGAGGTGGATTCTTCTTATTCATGATGAAAGACATCATAGCTTCAAATCTATGATTGAAGTACCTACATACATTGACTGGATCCAAAGAGCACAGTTCTCCGGGTGTCTTGAATTCGATGTTATCTACGTTAGCATTTGCCTCTCGTAGAAATTGAAGTAAGTCTTCCCAGCCATACTCGGCACAACTCAGAGTGAGGAACCATGTGGGAGTACCTAAGTTCCTCAGCATACATTTTAAATCACCATGACGACGGTACCAGTACTCATTAGTACCACGCTGACACGCCATGAGATTAATCAGGTGAGAATCCAAAATATTATCTTGGACATTCACTTTATCCATAAAATCACTTGCCGAGATGTTTTGCATGTGTATACCACTTTTCAAGATGTGGTTCACTGCATATGACAGTCCAGACAGATCGCTTTCAAACAGGAGATGAAACAAATAAGGAATGCATTGTCGAAACCTAGCATCTCCTGCATACAATCGCAAAGTCCGGTATTCAGAAGCAGGAATTTGATGAGGTCGCTCATCATATCTTCCTCCCTGACCTGTTGGAAAAAGCTGTGGGAAACACCGAGCTTCCAAACTTTCCTCCCAAACACTAATGGGACTCCCTTTGGCTTGTTTCATTTGAAACAACTCAATAGCATTCCCCATGACTTCCTTGGAATGCAAAGGATGAACACTATAATGTTCATATATTTCCTCACTAGTAGAGGGTTCTACTTTCTCAATTTGACCAGCACACAAATCGCTATCCTCTTCCTCACTTACTTCCTCTTCTGCAACATATACATTCTTATAGTATTTATTATTTTTTTTCAAATACAATGTTGCCTTTTTAACTTTCCTAACATCTACTAAATCTTGCCATATTTTCTTATTCTTTGTCGGAACCCCATTAACTAAGATAACCAGAGGTTCCTCTTCCACTTTTTCTACTCCAATTGTGTTAATGTTTTTCTTCAAATCTAGAGGCAAATAAACAACTCTTCCCTTTAATCCTCTCTGTAAATCTGATGGAGGCAATTTCCCTGTCTTTGGCTCCATTCTTACAATAGCCTGAAAGGGATGGATACTTTGAATCAAAATAGATTCATAAGTATTTAAGTCCTTCAATTCAGAAGGAATCTCAACCAATTCCAGATTATTATGAACTGCTCTAGCAGGCATCTGGTTTTGTTTTAATTTGTTACAACAATAAGTACACACACGTTGATCCAATCCCAAATCAAAACAATTTTCTACCATCAAGTATGTTGCAAAATCCTTCCATTCACTATTATTTTCCCTTTCACTTTTTGCATATAAATCCACTAACTTAGTCTGATTCTTATAATAAGTGCGTCTACAACACACACAAGTGAAATTAGGCCTCTCACTTGATTTCATGTCAAACGTCGCAATTTCCCTCTGGAAATTATCTGTACTGGAAACATGTACACTATCTTCCAAATGACCCTCTACTTCTTGCTCAATTTCAACATTCTCCTCTTTACTTCCAAAGTAACAAAACTCAATTTCTTCACATATATTCTTCACATCTATTTCAGAACCATGCAAAAGAGCAGCGCATAATTGTTTCAGCATAATTGCTGGACTCTTAGCATAATACAACATTCTAACTAATTTCCTCACTTTGTTATGATGCACTGCTAGCATCCTGAAATGATGAAAAACACTCTGGCATACTCTCCTGGAAAGACAAGCCAGTGAATGACCATGCAAACCTGTCACTTCTCTTACTCTGCAAGGATCTAATTCTTGCAACAACCTCATTTTCTGCTTCAAACTTTTTTTGTTAAATGACCGTACAAAATCACAAAGCAAATTGATGGAATCCTGTCGCACACTGCAAATACTACTACACTTCCAGGTGTACACAGGACCCTTAGCACGTCTTCCTAAAACCTCATTACCTAACAACTCTTCTGCCTCTGTTGTCACAAGTTTTTCTTTTTCAACTGGACAACCATCTTTCACTTCATAAGCACGACCACTGATGTCAACTGCATGCACCAAATCATTATCCTGGAAATAACTCTCTTCATTAAAAAATGCCTCACAGCTTGAACTATGCATCCATTCTCCAGAAAAAACTTCACAAAAATTACTACGATTAACTATTCTCTTCCATCTACTATTTCTTTTGAAATCAAAAATTGCCTTGTTTAGCTTCCTAATTCTATTGATTATCAAAATAAATAACTTACGTTTAATTTCAAATGCCTGATCAATAACTTTCTCAACTTTTTTTTTTCTCTTATAAAAAACTAGTTTCTGTTGACCTTTCTTAATATTTTTTAACAAATTGCCAATTATCCTGTTGCGGAACATTCGTTTACGAATCTCCCTAAACTGTTGTTTCCTTCTACTATCATGCACAGATTTATCTCTTGCTCTAGCAGTAACATTTTCCATTGTCCTTTTCTTTCCATTTGATTTACTCCTCGTGTTATGGACTGAAACATTTTCTGTAGTAATATTTTTTTTATTACAAATATTTCTTATGAAATATTTAGAGCTCTTACCCGGTGCTTTCTTCGTGGCTTGAGAAATCTTTTTGTTAGAGGACTGCTGCATTTTTTTTTTCTCCTGCTGTCTTTGACGTTTTGCAGCCTTTATCTGTCTTTGTGTTGTAGGCATATTAAAATCTTGAAATGATCTGCAGTTGAATCTGAGGAAAAATATAATAAAAAATGTTAATAAACATTATTATCAAACAGTAAATCAGTAATAGTGATCAAAAACATAACACACTACTTGACATTTTAATTTGAAGATTTTTTAGTCATTGCCATTTTTACAATACAGAAATACCAGAAAAGAAATGACATTTATATTTATGTTACCTATGCTATTTTATATGTGAATCTGATCTAATTTTAGGAGCATATTTTAATATTTTATTGAAGACACTACACATAACCTGTTTTTGAAGGTGTCTTTATTTTTAAATTAAACGGTTTACCTTTTTACTTTTTATTGATTATAAATTTTAAAAATAAATGTTTATAATTCCAAAGGCTCAAGCAGGTCAGCTTCCCATCCTATATCATATAATTCGGACAAATCTGCATCCTCATCACGCTCTTCTTCATCCTCAGGATTTAAATCATCCAAGGGATCAACATCCACTGATGTTTCAATTACGAGTTCAATGATGAGGTCAAAATCAACTGATTGCTGATTGTCGCTCATGTTGATGTTGTCTTTATCTTTAAAGAAAGATAACAACAATGAGATGTTGCAGAGTAAGAAACAAATCTCAGAGATTATAATAGTAAAATTGTTTAACAAGATTAACATTTTGCAGCTATTATTTAGCCATGTCCAGCAATGCTGAGCAGGTGAAGCCTATGTCTAATTTTTCACTGAACAGGACTCATCTCTTCTTAACCTTGGATAAGCCTCAACGACTCTGTGTCCCCTGCACATACTCAAATGTTAAAGTGCAGATTTATATTAAATGGCACATCCCCAGGCATGCACCAGTTAATGTGCACCACTGCTTTACCACCCATGGTGTGCCGCATTTACAATCAGATAGGAGAAAGCTGCGTCAAAACCCTGCGCCTGATTGAAGCTGGCATAGGTCTTGACGCAGCATTGTGCAGATGGGACACCCCTGAGCCTTGCTGGAGCTGCATCGCACTTGCGATACAACTCCAGCAATGCACCACCTTTACGGCACAGATGCGCCACGCATCTGTGCTGTTTTTGCCCCATGCTGCGCCACATTGTAAATGCAGCACAACATGGGTGGCGGAACAGTGGCGCAGGATGACTGTCACATCCCTGGTGATGCGCCAGTCATCATAAATCTATCCCTAAGCTTCTTATCTTGTTACAGATGAACTGCCATATGTATCATCAAAATATTTTACATTTTCTAAATAGCGAATTTTAAGGAATAAATAGCGATTCTTTACCATTCCTAATTTGTGATGAGCAAATTGCTAATTGCAAGTTACCCATTCATTTCCATGGCCTAGGAGGCTAATATGAATGAAGGTTTAATTTGCGATTAGCAATTTGCTCATCACAAAGTAGGAATTTTTCCAAGGGTGCAGGGGTGTCTCAAGAACACCTGCTGCACCCCTGAAAAACAAATTTGGGGGCATATGGCACACATACATGCCCTAAGAGCATGTGTTGGCGTCATATGGCACCTTTTGTTTTTTTGAAAAAAAGCTTTTTGAAAAGAATTCACAAATTACCACTAATTTACCACAATAGTTTCCAAATCCTTAATGTCATTTTTTACATAGTTTTTGTTTGATACATTGCATTTAAGTAGTCACAAAATTTACAAATGCTTCAGTGCAATCGCAAAATAAGGAATAGCAAATTTTGCTACTCCTTATTTTGCATCAAAGTTGTTTGATACATACCATTTGTCTAATTAACATTCGCAAAGGCCGAAATTCATAGAATTTTGATCTTTGCAAATGCTAATTAGCTTGATACATATGGCCCCAAGTGAGGCCTGTCTTGCGACATGGTGCATCTTTTGCATTACTGCTGATTGGGTTTTATGTGGTACGTTTTTTTTTTACACCATGACATATCTGCCTAAATGCATCAATTTTTAATGTTGGCACCTCATAGCAAATATTTTGCACCACCGCTGCATCATAAAAGTGACGCACAGTGGCAGAAAAAAGGCATACACCTATCATAAATCTATCCCTAGCATTTTAAATGATTAATCCAGGATGACAATAAAGTGTGTCCTATCCAGAGGTTTGTTTAAGGTGAGGCCTACTCAGGATTGCAGATCAAAGTTACGCTTGATGAAGAATACAGAGGAGATAATACATATAAAGGACTACCAATGAAGTAAGTAATGTGCACTTTATTGCACCAGTCATCATAAATGTATCCTTAAGCTTCTTATCTTGTTACAGATGAACCACCATATGTACCATCAAACTATTTTCCATTTCCTAAATAGCAAATTTTAAGGAATAAATAGCAATTCTTTACTATTCCTAATTTGCAATGAGCAAATTGCTAATTGCAAATTACCCATTCATTTCCATGGGCTAGGAGGCTCATAGGAATTAAGGTTGCAATTTGTGATTAGCAATTAGCTCATCACAAAATAGGATTTTTTTCAAGCGTGCAGGGGTATCTCAAGAACACCCTGCTGCACCCCTGAAAAAGAAATTTGAGAGCACATGGCACACCTACATGCCCTAATGGCATGTATGGGCGTCATATGGGACCTTTTTTTTTTTTGAAAAAAATGCTTTTTGAAAAGAATTCGCAAATTACCACAAACTAGAAGTTGGTGGTAGTTTCCAAATCCTTAATATCATTTTTTACATATTTTATTTTGGATACATTGCATTTAAGGAATCGCAAATTTTGAATTATTGACATTTTAAGTAATTTCCACATGTGCAGTGTTTTCAAAATATAATATGAAAATCGTTTTTGGGGAAAAGTAATGGTTTGCAAATTTATGACAAGGACATAATGGTGTATGCTTCTCTATAAGGCATTTCAGTGTCTCTAATGTCATTTTTCCCATATTACATTATAAGACCTTTCCCCATGAAGCACATTCCTTGTAAATATGCTCCCACCTGTGCATTGCAAATTTAGATTTTGACTGTTTCAGTCACATAGCCATGTTGAAAGTGACCCAAAAAATTTGCAAACGTTTTAAAATAACACATTCATGTGTCTTAAGGACATTTTAAGTCATTTCCCCATGGACAATGTTTTCTAAGTGGCACAAAAGAGGTATACACCTATCATAAATCTGTCCCTAGCATTTTAAATGATTAATTCAGGATGACAATAGGATGTGGCCTATCCAGAGGTTTGTTTAAGGTGAGGCCTACTCAGGATTGCAGATTAAAGTTATGCTTGATGAAGAATACAGAGGAGATAATTCATGTAAAGGCCTACCAATGAAGTAAGTGATTTCTACTTCATTGCGCCAGTCATCATAAATGTATCCCTAAGCTTCTTATCTTGTTAGACATCAACCGCCATATGTATCATATAACTATTTTGCATTTCCAAAAAAGCGAATTTTAAGGAATAAATAGCGATTCTTTACCATTCCAAATTTGCGATGAGAAAATTGCTAATTGCAAATTACCCATTCATTTCCATGAGCTAGGAGGCTCATATAAATGAAGGTGCAATTTGCGATTAACAATTTGCTCATCACAAATTAGGAATTTATTCCAAAGGTGCAGGGGTGTCTCAAGAACACCCTGCTGCAACCCTAAAAAAGAAATTTGGGGGCATATGGCGCACATAAATTTTAACAACATTCCTTTACCTCAACAACGATTTTCAAATCATAACTTCAAAACACTACACATGGGAAAATTACTTAAATTGTCCTTAAGACACATAAAAGCGTTTTTTGATTGGCTTTCCTGCATGGTAGGGTCACTTTTAACATGGCTATGTAACACAAACATTCAAAATCAAAATTTTCCATGCACAGGTGGGAGCATATTTACAAGCAATTTGCGCCACAGAGAAAGGTCTTACATTAAAATGGGAAAAATAACATCAGGGACAGTCAATTGCCTTATAAAGAACCATACACCATTATGTCCTTCTCATGAATTTAAAAACAATTCCTTTTTCCCAAAAACGATTTTCAAATCATAATTTCTAAACACTGCACATGAGAAAATGACTTGAAATGTCATTGAAACACATGAAAGCGTTTTTTGATTGGCTTTCCTGCATGGTTGGGTCACTTTTAACATGGCTATGTAACACAAACATTCAAAATTAAAACTTTCCATGCACATGTGAGAGCATATTTACACACAATTTGCGCCACAGAGAAAGGTCTTACACTAAAATGAGAAAAATAACATCAGGGACAGTCAATTGCCTTATAAAGAACCATACACCATTATGTCCTTGTCATGATTTTATAAACAATTCCTTTTCCCCAAAAACGATTTTCAAATCATAATTTCTAAACACTGCACATGGGAAAATGACTTAAAATGTCATTAAAACACATGAAAGCGTTTTTTGATTGCCTTCCCAGCATGGTTGGGTCACTTTTAACATGGCTATTTAACACAAACATTCAAAATCTAAATTTTCCATGCACATGTGAGAGCATATTTACAAGCAATTTGCGCCACAGAGAAAGGTCTTACATTAAAATGAGAAAAATAACATCAGGGACAGTCAATTGCCTTATAAAGAACCATACACCATTATATCCTTGTCATGAATTTAAAAACAATTCCTTTTCCACAAAAACGATTTTCAAATCATAATTTCTAAACACTGCACATGAGAAAATGACTTAAAATGTCATTAAAACACATGAAATCATTTTTTGATTGACTTTCCAGCATGGTTGGGTCACTTTTAACATGGCTATATAACACTAACATTCAAAATCAAATTTTTCCATGCACATGTGAGAGCATATTTACAAGCAATTTGCGCCACATAAATCATAATTTTCTCCTTAAAGCACACTATTCTCTATCTAAAATAAAGAAATATTTTCTCACCTTAGCAAATACTTTGAGTTTGAAAACAGTCTAAGAAACACACCAATTTGTCTTCAGCAGAGCAAAAGGTATGCACTCCAGAGTCTGCAGCTATCAAAAGCACAGAAATGCTGTAATTCTTCACACATATTTCTCATGTCACCCAATCAAAACTCTTCCCTCACTTTTTTTCAAATGAAAACCCTTCCCCCCTCTGCCATTTCTGGCTATTTTCCATAGCAACCACCTCTTGGAGAAACTCTGGTGTTTGCAAGTTCACACAACAATGTTGCAATTGAACTCTGAACTCTCAGTGCACCTGCATATCCAGTGCTTTCTTTCATTTAATGATTTTTTATTGACCACTCAAAATACATCTCTCAAACAACACATCTGTACACCCTAACTTTCTGTTTACATCAATCAAAATCCACCAATCACTGTTACTGCTTCATGAACACAGAAACTCCATAGTTTTTTTCATTTCAAACTCTCATTTTTTCAACTGCCATTTCATTGCCACACTTCATCTGACTGCAGGAGAACCTTCTCTCACCATGTTTTCTGTCTGGATTGTTGGTCATAGTTATATTCACTGGGCTCAAAGGTACGTTGAAAGCAGGAATTTACCTAACCTCAATTTACAAGATGTGGAAATTAAGTGGTTTGGCCACAGAGGATTAAAATGTCACCAATTGATACCATTGGTGAAAACCTTTATGCATTTGCCCAAACCTGACCTGTTAATTGTGCACTGTGGAGGTAATGACTTGGGCACTTTGACTGGTGTAGGTCTGGAAATGCTTTTAAAGGACACCTTTGAGCAATTGATGGCACTTTTTCCTCAGACTGCCTTGGTATATTCAAATATATGCCAAAGACAGAAATGGAGGTGGTCAAACCAATTTTGTCCACAAATTGAGAAGTCGAGGAAGCATGTAAACAAATCTGTTTCAGCTTACATGAGAGACCATGGAATGGGCTCCCTGTACAACAATAACTTGCGTTACTACATGCAAGATATCTACAGAGGAGATGGAGTTCACTTCTCAGATGAGGGCAACAGAATTTTCACTCTGAATTTAAGAATGTGCATTGGTACCTACTTATAAGTACCTAAATGTACCATAAACCCAAAAGCTCTTCTCAGAGCTACCCTACATCTAATCACTCACAATTATTATTTTACTCTAACTTTTTTCACTAATTTTCAACAAAGTACACTCCCTGGGGCGCTACCCGGTACGCGTACCGGGAGCTAACCTCGCGAAATTTTTAAAAAAAATGGTTTTTTTTCGCACATATGGGCCTCCTCAGCCACCCTCACAAAACCTAGGGGGTCAAGATAAGTCTACCGTGCCCCCTTCTACCTATTCTGAACATTATTTGCCCTCCATCTTGTATCATAATTCGACCGAAACACAAAATGGTGGACTCCCGTTACGCTTAAGGTTCGCGTACCAGGGCGCTCACCGGTTCGCGTACCGGGTCGCTTCCTGGGAAGCGCACCATCAAAAAAGGTGGGAAAGTAGTTCACACAAAAGCCACTTGAGACAATTTCACCAAATATAGATTAGCTCATACTACATACCAATCCCTACCATTTTCACAAATTTGATTGGAATTCCATTTAGCCATTTAGCCTGTAGACCTCTCTAAATACCGTGAGGTAAATTACTTCACAAAACACATCTGAAGTGTTGGAATTGACAACCAATTAAAATGTTACTTTCATTTTCTACTTTTTTTACCTGACATTTGATTGGTTATGTACCCGAATATATATAAAGGAAGACAAGGAAACACAGCCATTTTGACTACTACTTCCTGGTGTACATTTCAATAGGATTTTCATTAATAACTTCAACTTCTTTTTAAAGGTAGGTTGTTATTTTTAAAACTGAAGTATATTGTGCACTTTAAGTTAATATGGCAAACTTTTTCTGTTAGTTATATACTATCCCTCTGTAGTACTTATAAATTTAGATACACTTTTTTATATTCCTACTTCCACTCTGATACTATACACTGCCCAAAGATAAATTCACTGTTAAAAACTGCCTATCTAAAATTAATCCCAACAGTGCCCTACCTCTACTAATATATATTTTTTTTATGCAAATTTCAGGGAAAATGGAAAGTGAACAAAAAATTTCATTTGAAATTGTCCTTCCAGAGTCCAACACAGAAATCATTGATCCAAATGAGATTGAATTTATGGATGAATTCACTGTTAAAAACTGCCTATCTAAAATTAATCCCAACAGTGCCCTACCTCTACTAATATATATTTTTTTTATGCAAATTTCAGGGAAAATGGAAAGTGAACAAAAAATTTCATTTGAAATTGTCCTTCCAGAGTCCAACACAGAAATCATTGATCCAAATGAGATTGAATTTATGGATGAAACTTGGGACCAAGAACTACTGCAATGTGTACAAGCAGTAGATAACCTCATTGCAAATGAGGACATTTTACAACCTCAGAGACTACAATGTATATTCCATGATAATAATGAAATTTCTGACAATGAAATGTTAGAAAGTTTAATAAATTATGAAACACAATAAAAAATGCTTAAAAAATAAAAAAAATAAAAAAAATAATCAACAAAACAAACAATCATTTAACATACAGCATTTGAAAAGTCTATCATTCATTTTTCATTGTAGTACGCTCCGAACGCTTCCCGGTTCGCGTACCGGGCGCTAACCATGAAAAAAAACAAAAAATTTTTTTTATTTTTTTTTGCCCCGCGGGACCTCTTTAAAACCTCCACATTAAACCTAGGGGGTCAGCGAGGATCTACTATGCCCCCTTATAGTTATTTCCCCCTTTGTTTTGGCCTCCTCTTGTCTCTCGATCCTACCGAGAGACAAGATGGCGGCCGCTCCGGACTGTTTAGAATGTTGACAGACACCGGAGAGCCAATCAGCTTCGCTACGCGAAGTTCCGTTACGCGAAAAGTACGCGTACCGGGGCGCTGCCTGGTCCGCGCTTACAGATATATATCTTTTTTTGACCGTTAATTTCTCAAAATCCACTGCAGCACATATATTAAGACCTACAAAAGGCACATCGGGCTACCAGTCCCTACAATTTTGCCAAGTTTCGTGCAAATCCATTCAGCCGTTCGGGCTAAAAGTGAGGCTAACCGCCCTATGGAAAACTCAATGTTAAAAACACGTTTTGGGACCCCCCTTTTTTCTCGGCCCCCCCTGGACCAACTCCCCCCAAATTTCCAGGGGCTGCTCAGAAACAAAATGTGCCATTTTCCTGAAAATTTCAGCCAATTCCGTCCACAAACGCCAAAGTTATTAGACATAGAATTTTCAAAAAACCCATAGAGAAAAAATCCTAACTATATATACCTACTGGCGACCGCCAGTAGGTAATATATATATATATATAATCACCTACTGGTGGTTGCCGGTAGGTCGTTTTCAAAACAAATTTTTTGTTCATATCAGCTCCTATGTTAAAAGTTTGGGGGTGATTCATCAAGGGAGGCTGAGAAAAAAGGGGCGTCCCAAAACTTGTTTTCTCCATGTTAATTTCCATAGGAAACTTTAGATACCCCAAATTTGGCAGGGAGAAGGGTCTTGGTCTAGAAAGCATGCTTTTGTTTAATTGGTGTAAATCCGTTCAGTATTTTTTGAGAAATATCAAAATGTACAGATATCGATATTTGGGAATTCTGCCATCTGATTGGCTGAGGCGTTACAAGCATGAGCTTGCTGCTGATTGGCTGCGAGCGGTTGCAACTAGGAAGTGCTGGCCGCCATTTGTGATTCCGTTGAAGCGAGTAAGGGGAAAAAAGGAAGAAATAAGTGGGAAAAAGGAGGGTAGTAGCGCTGTGAGCTCTGTAGGGTGGTTCCTGTGGGCTATAGAGGGAGTGTGAAGCGAATTATTCACCCATACCGATGTGAACTTGCTGTTTTGCCCACTATGAGATGGTGCTGGGGTGAGGTGCCGGTACACTCCAGGATGAAAGTGTGCGTGTAAACCGTGAGCTGAGTGCTGTAAACTGATGTGCTCTGTGCGCTGTAGCATACTGGCCGAAGCGAAGTATTTACCCCTACCAGTCATTCCAGAGCATTCCATTTAGTGACAGCAGATATGCTATCGGCTGCTCTCTGTCAACACCCATGCAAACTTACAGGGAACTTAGATACTGATCTGATTTTGGTTCAGAAATGGCTGCAAACAAGATTCGAGGATCTAGCCCCAGTGAAGTCAACTAGGACTGCTCCCTGTCATGATTCCGCACCTTGGTTTACCTCCACACTACGTATAATGCGCCAAGATTGTAAAAAGGCGGAAAGCCTCTGGCGTCGTAAATACGATCCAGCGGAGAAAATAAAATATCGTGATGCCATAAAACATTACCATAAAGGTATTGCCGAAGCCAAAAAGGAATATCTTGAGCACAGGATAGATCGAGCGGATAATACGAGTAGGGAACTCTTTAGAATTGTAAAGGAGTTTGTGGATCCTGTTGCAGGTGCCCTCTCACACTCTCATACCGAAGGGTGGATTAGGCAGCTTGCTGACTTTTTTGTCACAAAGATTAAAACTATTCAGGATTCCTTTCCTCCCGTGGACTCTTCCGGGGTTGCCGACGATTTCGCCATCAACGCGCCGGTACCATCTTTAGAGGCAGAACCTGAACCCACACGATCGGTTTTTCCGCAGCTGTCCTGTGCAACATCGCTGGAGCTACTGTCCCGGCTTCAATCTGGCTCACCCCTGGATGCATGTCCAGCAAGGTGCTTGGGCAGGGTGGCACCGGCAGTAAACAGCTTGCTGAACCCCCTGCTCAACTTGTCTTTGAGCTCCGGAGTGGTGCCTCGGGATTGGAAACACGCACTCATTCTGCCGCTGATCAAAAAGCCTCAGTTAGATCCTTTGCTGCTGGCTAACTATAGACCGATCTCCCTCCTCCCTGCTCTGGCGAAGGTGGTTGAGAAGCATGTTCAGTACACACTTACCACCTTTATTGAGAATAACAACATTCTCCATGATTCTCAATCCGGTTTCCGTGCTAATTATAGCACGGAGACTGCCCTCGTGGAGGTGACCGACGCCATCAGGGAGACGCTCGATCTAGGGGGAAAGGCTATGTTAGTCATGCTGGATTTGTCGGCGGCTTTCGACACCGTCCCTCATGCTGGTCTCCTTTTAAGACTCAGGGAGATCGGACTGCGGGGGACGGTGTTGGATTGGTTTCAATCCTTCTTATCGGGCTGCCGACAGGTGATCTGGGCTCCTCCGTTCTCCGCTGAAATGCCATCGCTAGAGGTTGGGGTTCCCCAAGGGTCCATTCTGAGCCCCACCATTTTTAACATCTATATGGCCCCTCTGGCGGTGGTAGCGGAGGCTTATGGGGCCCGGGTCATCTCATACGCTGATGACACCCAGCTTCTGTTTACATGCAGCAAAGGAGAGGCTTTTGACGGCGACAGGATCAAAGACTGTCTGAGTGCAGTCTTTGCGTGGTTTCAGCGGCACAGCCTGAAATGCAACTCGGATAAGTCTGAGTTGCTTTTCTTTGGCTGTGCCCCTGATCCGGGTTGGAAGTCCTGGTGGCCCCAGGATATGTTCCCCCCTGAGAAATCATCTTCCCAAGTGAAAAATCTTTGAGTGGTATTTGATGATGACCTCTCCTTTCGTCCCCACATTATGGGGATATCCGGGAAATGCTTCGGCATCCTCAAGATGCTGAGGAAGTTCCTTCCTTTGCTCTCCCTACAATATCGGAAGACAGTAGTTCAGGCGCTAGTGGGATCTAGGTTAGATTACGCTAATGCGCTTTTTGCTGGTCTGCCCAGGTACCTCCTGGCCAGACTGCAAATTGTCCAAAACTCGGCGGCCAGAGCTATATTTGGCCTGCCTAAACAGGTTGCATTGGCTACCTATTTCCAAAAGAATCAGGTTTAAAATCCTCACGCTGGCTTTCAAAGCCCTTCATTCTGCCGGTCCTAATTATATCAGAAAGCGTATTGCTTTCTATGTGCCGCGGAGGATGTTGCGGTCAGCCGATTTGGCTAAAATGGAGGTGCCTACTGCCAAACGAGTTCGGATGGGAGGACGGTCCTTTCAATTTGTGGCAGCTCGCCTTTGGAACGAGCTCCCTCTCTCCCTCCGCAAAGCTAAGAGTCTCTTAGCTTTTAGGAAAGAGCTGAAGACCATGCTCTTTTCCGCGTAATCACTGCGACTGTGGTGTTGCTGCCTTTGTGTTTTTAGGTTTCAGGTCTCTTTGCCAAAGCGCCGGGACACCCCTTGGGGTAGCCGTGCGCTCTAAAAGTACGGCCTTAACATAACATAACATAACAGTGGGAAAGTGCTGTTTTGCCCACTGTGAGATGGTGCGGAGGTGAGGTACCGGTAAACTCGGTGAAGAAACCGTGCGCCTACACTGTAGGCTGAGTGCTGTAAACTGATGTGCTCTGGGCGGTGTAGCATACTGGCTGCTGTAGCATATGTGTGTGGGTGGTGTTAGTATGTGTTTAGAGTATAGCAGGAGTGGGAAGCAAACTACTGACTGGTACCGGTCTGAAGACTCGGGGATGAAACTGTGAGTGTAAGTTGTGAGTTTATTGCTGTAAAGTGATGTGCTGTGGGCGCTGTAGGATACTGGCTGCTGTAGCATACCTGTGTAAGTAGTGTTTGTGTGCGTATATACTATACAGGGAGTGGGAAGCGAACTACTCAACCCTACCAATCTGAAGACTCGAATGAAGTTTTTTAGGAAGCAGGAACAAAGAAATAATTGTGAAGAATATAATGTAGAATGTTGCAATGCCATAGAAGACAAATGGTGAAATGAGGTGTGTCTAAGAAAGTGGCTGTGTGTAATAAAGGGATGGAGTTTGAAAATTACATAGAAAGTGTATTTATTGAAGTGCCATAATTGGACCCACTGGTGCAAGAGCTAGGGCATCCAGTAGATGCAAAGTTGAACCACTTCTGCTGTATTCAAACATAAGCTCCTGCATTAGTGAACTGCATATTACATGTTACAGTTGCGTGTGACATAAACAATAGCTATTACACTTGAATGACTCTACATTCTATAAGGAAAATAAAGGTAGGATAAGATTACCACATGTATTCTTTAAGAAAAGAAAGGAATAAAAAAGAAATTGGAAAATGTAATCATCAAACTTTTTAGGTACCTTGGCAGTGCTTTTTAGTAACACAAAATTATCAACAGTAGAATAGTCAGCACTCTGGTGTACAGTAGATTCAATGTGGTGCGTGTCAGAATTGGTACTAGTTCTACCCACATTGGAACTTTGAGGATGAATACAAACAATGCACTTCTGAGAGAGCGCATTCAGTATCTTTGTAGTCAAACCATACATTATTGTCTTCAGCTGTTTCAAATAAACATTCTTGTGTAGAGAGCTAAGGCATCGAGCTGAGACAAACTCCAACCGCTTCTGCAGTAGTCAAATCGAAGCTCCTGCATCAGTGAATTGCACATTATATGTTAAAGTTCTATGTGACATACACAATAGCAATTAGACATGAATGAATAAATTGTATATTGAAAATAACGGTAGTTTACGATTACCACACTGTGCCAACTAGTTCCTAAACAAAGTCGTCTTTTTTCATTTTTATCGTGAGGTTGTGAGCAGAGGCTGAGTTTGAGTGAATTTGTGTGAAAGGGCTTCATGAATAACAGGCAGGCAGAGAGGCGTGTGCACAAAGAATAGACGTGGTTTCTAAATGGGTGTCGGAATTAGGCTAATTTAGGAAGTAAATAGCGTATTTGCATAGGACATACATCACCGATCCCTGGTGAGAGTGGAGATGTAAGCGGCAATAATGAATACAGAGTTCAAATGTCTGAGTATACTTGAAAAGTTATTATATCAAAGTAGTAGGATTGAAGTGTATTATAAAAAAATGTAAGGAAAAATTAAAAAAAGATGGAAAAACCCGTTCAAGAATAATGCGAGTTTCTTACAAATCTTGGAGATTGCAGTCCAGGAGTACTTCAGTGGCTTGAGATGCGTAATGTTCCAAGAGGCTATTGTTGCCATCGTCTGAGAAAAGCTAAGCGATCCAATTCATATCCTCAAAGGGACAGTAATGTTCCTCGAATATTGGAGCGGCAATTTGAATAGGGAGGTAATCTGCGATGTTGTGAAAGGTCACACGTTGCAGGAGATCTTTTGCGGCTGCGCAGAAATCCCATTCCGCTACAATTCCTTTTTGCATTGCATTCGCCATTGCTCCACTGCCAGAACAATCACGTTCATGGTTTTCAAGATAATGCATTTCCTGCTGGATATCGGGATCGAATTATCGTAGTCTGGTATTAAAAGAAGAACAGTTTGAAAGTGTGTTAGAAAGCCGTAGGAGACCGTGTTAAAAAAGTGTGCCAGACCTTGAGTGTGACATGTGTTGAAAATTGTGTAACATTCACGAAGTGTTCGTATTTAAAAGGGAGTGTATTTTACTTGAAGTTTGTGGTATCTGCAGTCGATACATTTCTTTTGCAGAAGTGAGGGAGACTTCTGTTCAGAACAAAAGCGCTTTTAGTTTGGTTTGTTTCATGAAATCTGTTTTCAAACTAGGAATTGAAGATCAAGTTGAAGTTTGAGAGTTACTTTGTGTGGGTGGGAATATACATTGCCACAGGAAGTTACTCTGTTTGAAACAGTAAGGACATGCGGTATGCCAGCTCACATTCCGTAGGATTGCATGTTATTGAGAAGCAGATAATTGCCGTTAGAAAGCTGTGTGAATGTTGGTCTGATTGTGGGAGTTGGCGTCCATTTAAGAAAGGACGCAAGATTGGGGGCTGTAAGCTTAGAAGCGTAGTGTAGTTGGACATTCTTGGATAGTAATGAATGACTGCCATTGTGGTTGCACTATGTACCTGTGAGAAAAACGTCTGTATGCTCTTTAAGACAGCGATATGTAAATAGGAGAAACCACTGCTCGTGAATAAATGCGCTACCTTATATAATCACATTCAACATGACAAACAACATGTACACCTAGCAGACACAACGACACTACATACTGGGGGAAACGTGGCTAGCCATGTACACAAAGCAAACATGGCATGGCACTTCTGCCTCACAGGGCAGAATGCGGGGAGAGATGGGAGCAAAGTATGTGCGAAGGTGCCAAGTAATTATCGATTATAAAAGTATATAATGCAAAGTCGTGAGGGGATGTGCTGGACAGAGTTGAGTATGCAGAGCACAGACATGTACATGTCAACATACAATGATGGTCTATTGAGTGAAGTGGACAGTGGGTGCATCCATGATAGTACATTCAGTAGGGAAGATTACGGAATGGTAGCGTGTACGTGCCTCCCCCCCCAAATGTTTAGGATAGTGGGCTGGCTCGGCGTACACAAGGCTAGCGTAGGGTATGGAGAACAGGTACGTTTCCCTGGGTGTGGTTCTCTTCTGGATCGGCAAACGTGTCTGCCAGGTCTGCACAGCTTAGACTGCCACAAGGCTGACGTTTTGCGTTCAGCGTGCTGGTATCTAGAAACCATCATGGGCGCTGCGCGGCATATATGCCCCACAGTTCACCTTTCAACACTGATGTATATGAAAAAGGGCCCACCACGTGCCGGCGGAAGCTCCTGGGCTGAGGTCTGTGACCTCGGAAGGCTCCTGAGATTAACGCTGGCTACCGTGATACAGGCACACAGCGCCCAGCCTGAGGCCCAGCACCGTGGAGTGCTCTGTATACTACTTACACAGTAGTCCGACAGGTACCAACAGCGGAACAGTGTTTTGATACCATAGTGGGCGTTGTTAGAACTGTATCTGAGAGTGGAGATAAAGGTACTCCATTAGACCAGGTGCAACCAACTCTATGTCCCAACAATGGAACGGTGTCTTGATCCCACAATGGATGATGTCCGATATTACCTGGTGCTTGCTTTTCACAGAGCTCCCTCCGTTGAGGTGCATCAGACTCTGTGATTCCGTAGTTAACTGTTGCATATGATTATTGGGCTTGGTTGACTGCAGTCGCTGGACTACACTGTGGTACAGCAGGTCCAAACAGTGAACCGGGGTCTTAATTATATGAATGAAGATATCAGAAGTTAAAGTCTGATGATTTGTGTGTACCCCCTCCGATCAGGTACAACCAGTTGTAGGTCCCAACAGTGGAACAGTGTCTTGATCCCACAACGGACGATGTTAGAACTGCATCTGAGAGTGGAGATGAATATTACTCGATTCGACCAGGTGCAACCAACTCTAGGTCCCAACAGTGGAACGGTGTCTTGATCCCACAATGGACGGTGTCCAATATTATCTGCAGCTTATTTGTAATAGGACTCCCACCGTTGAGGTGCATCACAGTCTGTGCTTCTGTAGCTAACTGCTGTACAGGATTATTGGGCTTTGTTGACTGAAGTCGCTGGATTGCAGCGTGGTATAGCAGGTCCAAACAATGAAACAGGGTCTTGATTCTATGATTGAGGACGTCAGAAGTTAAAGTTTGTGATGATTTCTATGTACCCCCTCCGATGAGGTGCAAGCAACTCTAGGTCCCAACAGTGGAACGGTGTCTTGATCACACAATGGACGATGTTATAACAGCATCTGAGAGTGGAGATGAAGGTACTCCCTTCGACCAGGTGCAACCAACTCTAGATTACCTGCTGCTTGTTTTTTTCAGAACTCTGTCTGTTTAGGTGCATCACACTCTGTGCTTCCAAAGTTAATTTCTGCACATGATTATTGGGCTTAGTTTACACTAGTCAGTAGAGTTGAGCGCGGTACAGCAGGTCCAAACCGTGAAACGGGGTCTTAATTCTATGATTGAGGATGTCATAAGGTAAAGTCTGTGGTGATTTCTGTGTACCCCCTCTGATCAGGTGCAACCAACTGCGTGCTTTCTAATCCAATGGTACGTGGCTGTGAGGTGTTAATGACCACTGACTCTAGCATATACTGCGGTTAGCAGGGTTCATGATTCAGATCGAGTGGTGATTGTTTAATTGCAAAATCCTGTAGTCAAGTAACTACAACGTCTATTGAAATATACACAATATTGTTTTATTAGAACATTGGAATGTTGGGAGGTCCATTGAAAACAATGGAGTAGCTATGGGCTTATAATGTCTGGTATAAGCCTGGAGTTCCAACATTCAAATGTTTCTTTGTTCACTGCTCTGGCTATGAACAAAGGCTACAGGAAACCTGAGGGGATTCCAATCCCCTTGCGCTCCCTTAAGGCTTTGTTTTATTTGTTAGAACATTCTACCCTCTAGTGGCAAAATGTTCTAATAGCCTTATAGTCCTTCGTAGCTGGGCTATACCGGCTATTAAATCCCGTCTCCCTTGTTAAAGGCCCTTGCCTTTGGCTCGGGCCTTTAACACTGGAGAGGGCTTTTAATAGCCGGTATAGCCTGCTACGGCAGGGTATAAGGCCATAGTATACTTGCTTGAAGAACTTTTTTTAGATGAGTTATAGGTTTAGTAAAATGACCAAATTAATCTTGCAAGTCAAAAGGAACTGTGAATAGTGTAGACTGTGGACAGATGAAATCCCAAGTCAAATTGGTTTGATTTATTTATTGTAGAGTTTTTCGTAATTTATGTTGTTGTATTTTGTGAAGAGGCAGTGAGAAAAAGTATTCATGATAGTGTGTGTGAGTACGGCCTTCAAATAACAATGCAGACAGTAGTGTTCACAATTCAGATCGACTCGCTATTGTAGATGAAGCAGTCTTGTAAGAAGAGACATTGCTGTAGTGTGCTGTGTCTGCACCACTCGTAGGCATTATTGCAGTCTCCGCACACGGTCTTTGTGGCTTCATGCATTGAAAACTGTGGAGCTCAAGTCAATGCCACGTGGCGGTGGGCCCTTGCTGAATGGTCTCTCTGGCCAACACTGCAGACAGAGGTATTCTCATTTGAGATCAAGTCAGTATTGTAGATGATGCAGTCCTGTAGGAATAGACATTGCTCAAGTGCGCTCTGTCCGCATGACGCACACGCATCATTGCAGGATCCGCACACGCTTTTTATTTGCGTTGCGTATGACAAACTGTGCAGCTCAAGTTAATGCTGCGTGGCTGTGGGGGCGTGGCTTGGCTGCAGAGCGAATGACTGCCTAACTGCGCAGCTCCGCCGACTGAGCACGAAATCCGTCACTTATCCGTACAAATACATACCGAATCTCGAACCTGTCTGTCACCGAAGGCTGAAGCTGCCCTCCGATCTATATTTCCCGAAGAAACGGGGCCGGATTGTGCACAATAGCGTGATTGCAAACTAAATCAGGAGAGGGGCGGAGTTACGGTCCAGTGACTAAAGTGAGACCGGGGACTGGAGTTGTGGTTGGCAGCCATAGCAGACGTCCATAGGCCTGGAAGAGAGCGTCGCTGTGCTGAGCAAGGTGGGGACAAACATTGCTGGTGAGACCTGCTGGCTACCGAGCAAAACCTCTACCGGAGGTTGCTGTGGATTTCCGCCCGTTATTGCTGAGACAAGTTAGCCCGCCTGAGATCTGAGAGGGTGGCTGTGTACGGCGCCGGGAACAAGGCGAAGGTGAGGGCTAGTGCGCTCAGAACGAATGAGAGATACCATAAGGATTGGCTGCTGCAAGAGGAGATAGAGTGCCGGACGAGTTGCGACACTGGCCTGAATACTTTTGGAACAATTAACACGAATGGGAACTGCGTGATCGGCAGATGCGGTGGCGGGCGGAGCTGTGAATGCGGTGGTATAGGCGTATGCATTAGAGCTGCTGAAGCATGGCCACTGCTGCAGACCCCGCAATGGTGTCCTCTTGAAACACGGTAAGAGACGTGGCCTCGCTTCCTGATACCACTCAGCCAAACCTAGAGATCGGCGAATGCAGCGGACCTGCTTCCGACGTCACATAGGACTGCCTTGGAAGTGGCACTATTAATCTACCTAAAAACGTCTGGGGTGTGTTGGCGCTGATACAGCTGGGAGTGAGTTATCTGCAGAACTCGCCTGACTGGAAGAGTACGGTGAAGCACAGCTTTGCAACTGAAAGACTGGGTGACTGCAGTTGGGGCACGCATATTGTTGCGCAGCGCTCTCATTTGGCAATATTGGACTACAGAATGGACATGATGGATGGTGGCTTAGATTGCAAAAGTTAGGAGTTCGTTACACCTGCGCAATTAAGAGCTACTAAGAGTTGTGACACTGTGCCCCACGAACTATGGGTGATACCACAATCTGAACTCAGTACATAGCACTTCGTGTTAAAACACGTGGCTTGGCGGTGGGCGTGCCCACTCACGTAGCCCATGGGTGACGTATCTGGGTTCCTAAATGAACGGCTGATTGGATGATTAGTGGTTCCGCCTTTCTTGGAAGGGTGACTAATAACTAAACGTGAATACATTCTGTGGGGCATCAGTGCTGGGCAATCCCACGGCCAAAAAAGCTCGGTACTGGACATTACGGGCCAAAAAGAGTACCATACGGTCAGACGTTTATAGGAGGGTGCTTGCTGAAGTCGCAATGGGTAAACCGGACACTCGACAGCCCAAGATCGCTTTCGATAAAAAAACGCCGAAACCACCTGGACCGGAGCAGGTGGAACAGGATGCTGCAGATGAGGGTGCCGGTCAGCCCCCGACTGAGGATGTTCGGTTCATGTGCCTAGACTTGAAGACTAGCCTGAAAGGAATCGACTCTAAAATGGACACACTGGTTGCCCGCATGGATGGAATCACGAGCCGGATGGACAAGCAAGAAGGCAGAGTGAGTGTGTTGGAGACGCGGGTCACAGAAACAGAGGAGGGTCAAACGGAGATAGAAAAGAAGGTGAGAGGAATGGACAAAGTACTAGCCCTCATAGAACAAAGAACAAGGATTTGGAAGCGAGTTCACGGAGGAATAATGTACGCATAACGGGCGTGGCAGAATCTACGGACATTGTAAACATGGAACACTATGTCAAAGACATGATGAGAGACCTGTTTGGAGATGGCCTTTCCCCGATGTTCTTGATTGAAAGAGCACATAGATCTCTGGGCCCCAGGCCGAAACCCGGAGCACCTACCCGGCCTAACCTGGCTAGAGTCCTGAACTACAGAGACCGGGATGCTATTCTCCGTCTGGCAAGGGACAAAGGGAAGATCCAATATAAAGGAAATGACATCGCACTGTATCCGGACTTTAACTTGCGGGTACAGGCTGCCCGCAGGGAATTTATACCAGCAAAAAAGGTCTTTCAACAAATGGGCACCAAATATGCATTAATCTATCCAGCGAAATTGCGGGTGCAAGGCCCTGGCAGACCTACATATTTCGTGAATGCAAAAGCGGCACTTCAATATGCCAAGCAACTAGTCAAGGAACAGAAACAGCAGTCAGCAACGGAGAGGAGTGGCTCTACGGACAGGCTAAGTGACGTTGAATAATATGTAAACGTTGTAAGACTAAGATAACTGTACTGAGTCTTAAGATGGGGGCGTGAAACGTGTTCTGCCCCGATGTAGGTGCGTAATAACTGACTGAATGTCTGCTAGAAATAGATTCTACAAAGTACTAATTGCTACACGTCCTAATAAGATTTATTTGTCAGCCTGTACCGGATGGGTCCTTGAGATGCGGATGTGGCACTAGCGCTCGGTCACCCTGTAATGCAAACAGGGTAGTATGGTGGCCATCCTGCGTACCCTCCGGGATGATACCCATATCAAGCACTTGTTTCCTGTTGTTGGTTTGGGTTGGAGTGAGTGTTTGGGTTAAGGGTGGGGTTAATACACGACCTAATTGGGGGTTGATCTGGGTGGGGAGGGTGGGGGAGTTAGAATTTACAATCGTATGCAACAGTTGAACGTAGAGAATGCACAAATACAAAAGAGGAATCTTAACATCTACCCGTATTATGGTTGGAGAAATATAAAAGTACTGAGGGATGATGTAAACAAACTGTTATTCTTAGTATTGCTAAGCTTATGCCTATTCTATCCCAATGTACACTTGTTGTCCCTTAAGCCTGTGGATTGCAAGGCGCACATATGTGCGTAGACAATGGGATTGTGAGCATCCTTACTGTGTTGATAGACAACTACATTTATGCAAAACAACCCCTAGGTGCAGAAATAAGATTGCTTGCTGATTACAATATGAATGACCCTGAACAGTTATGAAAACTATTAAATGTATTTCCTGGAACATTAGGAGGCTAAATGATCGTAGAAAAGCGAGATTCGTACACTCTTATCTGCTGAGGAAAAACATAGATATATGTCTATTACAGGAAATGCATTTGGCAATGGCCAATTTGGCTATGATCAAACATGGAAGATGGGGGCAAATAGTGGAAGCAACTTACTCTAATTATGCTAGAGGGGTGGCCATATTAATCCGTAGAGGTCTGCAGTGGAAAACTAACTCTACAATTATCGACCCGGAAGGTCGATACATACTACTGATAGGCACACTGTGTGGCATGCAGGTGGTAATAGCAAATGTGTATGGTCCTAATACAGACTGCCCGTCATTTTTTCAGAAAGTATGGCACCAAATACAAATTTGCGAGACAGCCGCGGTACTATGGGGCGGCGATTTTAATTTAGTATTGTCCCCCTCTCTGGACAGGCATGGTGTCCCTAGAGAGCATCACCCCAGAGCATCGGAGGTTGTGTGGGAGACATTATGACTGAAGGTGGATTGATTGATACGTGGAGGGTGCTTCATCCAGATACCCGAGAGGGTACATGTGTAACGGCGCATAGACATGCATGGTCTAGACTTGACTTCTGGCTGATATCCAGAGACCTTCACTCCATGGTGGTGGCAACCACACATCTGCCCAGATCACTGTTGGACCATGCACCTGTGTTGGTTGAGATTGCTATACCTCCGTCATATATACGGCCGTTTAGCTGGAGGTTTCCCTCTAGGGCACTACTAGATCAAGTATTCCGTGAAGAGCTACGCACTAAGTTAGTTGTATATTTTGAATTGAATGAGGGATCGGTGAAAACCCATGGCACATTGTGGGAAGCTTGCAAGGTGGTGACGAGAGGTAACTGCATGGCCCTAAAGACCGGAGTGCTAAAGTCCATAAGAGACACTCTAGAAAGGCTAGAAAGAGAACTAGCGAGATTGGAATCTGACATTGCGAGGAACCCCTCTCCAGAATTATGGGCTGCATTCAGAACAACCCTCAAGCAATATCAGGTGGAGGCTGAAAGAGAAACTGCGTTTCTCAATAAATATGCCCAGGCAAGACGATATGGAGAAGGAGACCGTGCGGGGAAAACGCTGGCAACACTGCTGCGTGCACCCAGGGGTGCGGAATACATTACTGAACTATGTGACGCGGAGGGTGGGACAGTTAGGACACCCATTGATATACCAAACACAATGACGGATTACTATAGGACACTATATACATCTACAATAACACTGGAGAAATTTTGACGCTTCCATTCCAACAAGGGGAGCTGGCTGCGCCGGATTTTGAACTGTACGCCGATAGCGCACAAGCTCAATACCTGCACTACTGGCAGCATCCTATACCTTATCAGCCACATGTGGCGATTGAAATTGACGTAGCAGCACCCACGCCACTTAACGTGACTGCATATCATCCATACAAGAGGTCTCCGGCAGACATAAATACTGTTGAGACTGTAAGATGGGCATGTCAAAAAATAGCTAAACAAGCTGGTATTGCAGAACTATATGCGCCATCGATGCCATTAGGAGGGAATCCGCTGATAGGACCGCTGACAGATAGAGCGGTGACGGACAGGGCTTATAGATGTGGGCTTGACACTGCATGTGACTTATACCCGGATGACTCCTTTGTAACGCTCCAAAAGATGTGCGAACCAAACAACCCTACAGCCTCAGAGATGCTACTATACTATCAATTAAGAGCGGCGTGTAAAGCTAGGTACCCGGAATTTCCTAAAGTACCACCCACCCTATTTGCACTGGAAGACATATTAGCCAATAGCTTACCACGTAAACTAGTAACGCGTATTTATACTATTACACAGGACACTGCTGCGGTATTAGTGTGCTCTCGAAAACAGAATGGGAAAGAGAGGCGCGAATAGTCATAGCTGATAAACAATGGCTCTTCAGTTGCGCACAACTGGAAAATTTATCGCCTAACTATAGGTTACGACTCATACATTTCAACTACTTACATAAACTTTATTGCACACCAAAACAACTCTTTCGTATGGGACTTCAAAATGAGGCACGATGTTGGTGCTGTGGGGAACAGGAAGCAACTTTCTTCCATATGACATGGGAATGCGCTCAAATAGGAAGATATTGGCTTGAAGTATTAAAACATATAGGCAGCATTGTGGACCTAGAGCTACAGGTGCATCCGCTGTTGGCACTCTTGGGATGTGTCATGGAGATCCCCTGTGGTTTGCGTACACTAGTGGCCATTTTATTGTTACTGGCTAAACGACAAATTGCCATACACTGGAAGAGGGCGGATCCACCAAAAATCGTGGGATGGATTAAATCGGCAATTTATTGCAAGGATCAATTGACGTCGTATTGGGAGATAATGCCACTAAGATCCAGACCTGTAGACATATGGGAACCTTTTGCTCGATAGTTAGGCAGTGAAGGCTCAGACTTGTGCAGGTAGAGTATGAGAGTGGGGGTGATCATGAGCGGCACTGGGGGGTATGGAGCGATACTAGCTGTTAGTGAAATAAGACATGTAGGATAACTGTATGAGGGCAGTTGTTGAAAGTTAGGCTGAAACCGTCAACATTATCGGCGCCCTCTTGCTCTCCTTGAACCTTTTGTGCGCGTAAAACAGCCGCCATTTTGAACACCATGGCTTCCCTGCTCTCGCCGAGAGCCAGCGCGCCCCTCTCCCCCTCCTAGCTTCACTGGCATCCCCCGCATGCTGACAACCCCCCTGCCTGCACCTGCCTTGAAATCATAAACCCCTCTTCAGCGCTGCTCTGCCCCAGGCCCTCGTCCTGTTCCCAGCGCAACACCTCCCTTCTTCCCATTCATGATCCCCGGCCCTTTGATGCGAACCCCCTTTCTTCCGTGTGCCCGTTTGTCCTCCTCGTTCCCAGGCCGACACCCAGCTCTGCCGATACTGTTCCTTGCCCCTCCCCGTACAATAAAAAGCTTCCTCCATCAAGGGATCCCCGGGTTGATCAAAGCCCCCCCCGCCCTACGAGATCCGATCGAACCCCGCACACTCCGTGAATCGGCGGAATATCCAGCTGCGCGATGATCATCACCTGTTGTGAACGGGGCGGGGACTTCCACTGTAACCTTGTGTGGGAACGGGCCTGAAAGGGGGGGATCTGAGGATGTCTTTCTGTACATCAAAGTATCGACGAGAATATGTTACATGCAAGAAAAAGATAAACTTGTGTATAAGAGGCCAGGCCTCAGGGATGCAGTTAGAGCACCTCAGAACGATACCTGCTGTCCGTTTTGCTGTGTTCTCCTCCGGAGAGAATAAAAACCTTGTTTCCTGCCTTCCAGTCTCCAGCGCCTGCCTCTTCAATAGTTTAACTTCTTTATGGGTTCAGGAGGCGACACCGCCGGGCAATACTTAAGGATCTTATATTCTGGTTGGTAGTGTCACCCTTTTTAACAATTGGCGTCCCAAGCGTGGGGCCCATCAGCGACCCGTGGATCCAGTGGGAGAGGTCCTGACGACAGAGTGAACGACTGCAACGATCGGAAACGCGTCTGTCCGATAGACCCTCGTCTGACAGCCGATCATCCGAACTTCACTGGTTCCGAACAGACCTCTCTCGAGTGATCTACGGTCCTGACTGGGAACCATCAGGAGTGCCGCGAGGATAACGGAGAAGAGAGGACGATCGGGCGCTGGATTCGGAAGACAAGAAACTGTCCATGCGGTCCGGGTAAGGTCGTGTAAACACGACAAGTTGCGAACTGATTGCTTGATTGCTTGATTGTTTTAAAAAATACTAGTATTGCTCCTTTTTATTTATTTGGAGATTCACTGTCTGCAAACGGAGAAACAACGGGCTCTCTCTTTGCAAGCAGTGGAGGATAGGTAGGGCAGTAGCCGTGCTTATTTTTTCTCCCCCACTCAATAATTACTTGAAACTGAACTGTTGTTCGCAAAACTATTGTTTCCTGGAGATTCTCTGTCTGCAAACAGGGAAGAGACCACCCTTTTTGCAGATAGTGAAAAGGGTAGGTAACGCAGATCTTTGCGGACCTACTCATTCTTCCCATTGAATATTTATTGGTCTTTTTGTTATTTTGATCCATGAGGTATTCACTGCCTGCAAACAACGTAGAATAGAAATATTCTGTCCAGTCTTTGCACCTAGTGATAAGATAGGCAGTGCTGACTTTTTAGTCCCTCGTTACGAGCCGTCATGTCTGTCTTCTCCCCACTGATTAGTAGCCTGTTTTGCCCGGACCGCTTATTAGAGATGGACCACCCAGCCCCACTGGAAGGCACCCCTAATAAGGACATGTTCATGAAGCATGGATTAACCGCTATAGCCTATAGTAAACTATGGCATAAATATACGAAAAAGGGTCAAGAAAGTCAGTGGCCCCTGATAGGATCCTTCGATGATGATAAAATAAAAACGCTAGAAACTGCCCTGGGTAAAAACAAGACAACACCCACTATGCTCGACAGTCTCGGCATGTGGCGAAAAGAAACTGAACAACGTAAAAAGAAAACTGAGAGTAGGTTGGAAAAAGAGCTGCGAAAAGCAGCCCACCTAGCTGCCCAGAAACTAGAAAAAGAGATAAAGGAAAGAGAGAAAGCTAAACAGAAACTAGAAATGGAAACACCAAGCCAGTGTCCGGTTAAAACTCCCTCCATGCTCTACCCTGATTTACCCTCGAAACAACGAGCCAACGAGGATCTGCTGTTAGGTCCTCCTATCATCTACATGCCCCCTCCATATGCCCCTTCCCAACCCTTGGCGCAGCACGCGCCACCCCCAGGTACAAACGAAGGTACCGCCACAGCTTCGGCCCCAATGGCCTCTGTGCCGGCCGAACCCCTTGTATTAAAAACCGCATCAACAACAACGTTAGACGACCATGAGACCCGAGGGGCTGGTCCTGCAGGAACAAGCAGGCTAAGCAAAGATGAGCGAGCGGGGATCGACAAAATAGCAAGGACACTGGTAGAAAGGAAGGATGATGAAGAGTACATCACAGATATGTTCAGCTCGTATACAGGGAGTCACAGACGACATTTTACCGTACGACTGTGTTATCATGTCTTAAATGCATACGAGGACCGATATCGAGAAAACGGTCCCGAGAGCCTAACGACTCTGTACCGGAAGGTCGATATCGGGGATGAGGGCGAGTGTGATGTGTCGGACCTCCTTACGCGTACGCTTGAGGTTTTCCGCCACCTCACTGAACGAAAGCCGGGAGCTAAATCCGCAACCTCCGTAGTGACCGAACCACCAACCGAGCAATCTAACACCATGATGCCAATACGAGAGGCTGCCCCTTACTGGGTTCCTCCCCGAGGTACAGGGACTCACGATGATGCAAACAACCAAGATGCGAAGGGAAGGGTGGTGTACAACTGGGTCTACCAGCCATGGGACCGGCAAGAGATACTGACATTCCGGAAATCTCTACCCGACCTACGTAAAAACCCCACTGCCTTCTATACTGAATTGGGTACAGCCCTGGGCTCGACGATTATGACCCTGGCTGACATCGACTTGTTCTTCGGGTTATGTCTACCAGCTGATGTGTGGAAGCAAATCCGGAAAGTCGATCACCTTGAGCTGTTCGGACAAACCTGGACACAACTCAATGACCTGGATAAACAACGGGGACCAGGACAAAAGCCTTTGAAATCCATTCTAGACCTTCCAGATAAAATCGTAGAGAAATTAAAAACCCTGATCCCAGAAAAGAAAGTGGACTGGTCGATAGTAACAGCCTGTCGCCAGAAACCCCAGGAGGATGTATCGGAATACTTCTCCCGGTTTGAAACGGTGTTCTCCGATTACAGCGGCCAGGACATGACCACTGCAACCGGACACCATCTGTTTGTCCAGAATTATGTTAAGGGCCTATCATCGGAAATCTCCCAGAAACTACAGGCCAGCGAGAGTAGTTGGGCAGCCTCCAAACCTACAGCGATTCTCCAAATGGCCCAATATTATGAGCATCAGAAAAATGAAAACGATAGGGCGACAGAGAAAAAGAAGAAGGACTTAAAAGAGAGGGTGATGATTGCCAAACTGCAAGGGGTGACTATAGGACGAGACCAATATCGGGGAAACTACCAGACGAACGTCCCTAAGACTACATTTCCCCAGGACCGCACTCTGACTTCCTACAGCGGACGCACAGACCTTAGAGAAAACCAGTGCGCTTTCTGCAAAGGGACTGGCCATTGGAAATCCCAGTGCCCAGTTCTTCTGGAAATGATCAGAAACAAAGACCCCAGGGATGTAGCAAACGGACCGAGACCTAAGGGACAACAGCGAGGGCCCCCAAATGACGCGACTAATGACAGATCAGGCAGACCAAATACGTTCGACCGACCCAGGCAGAACCAATATCAACAATCTGACTATGACGACACCCACACCTTCGCATAGGACAGCCAAGGGCGAGGGAGGGATCCAGTCGAGCTCTATGTTGACCAGCAGGGCCCTTATGTCACTGCTAAGGTCCTGGGTACCAAGTCTCCATTTCTGGTAGACACTGGCGCAACACGTAGTGCGTTATCTAAACGACTGATTCCAAGGGCACCCTTGTCTGGCTCACTCATAACATCGACAGGTTTCGATGGAACGCCCTCCACCAACCCTTTGTCTGCCCCGATTCTCTTTGACGTAGAAAACAACACCACCGACACCACGTTCTTGCTCTCCTCCAATAGCCCTGACGCCATTATGGGACTTGACTTACTGAAACACTTCCGAGCGACGATCAGGTGTTCTCAAGATGGAGTTCGAGTGTTTCTTTACGACAACCCCGTTCTGCTTAGACATTGCTCTCCCCGACACATGTTTTCCATCACCGACGTTGACGCATCCCTGCTTGACACTCTACCTCCGTATCTGTGGGCCAAAGCGGATTCGGACGTAGGGCGTATGTTAATTGACCCAGTACACATTACTGTCCGACCAGACGCAACACTCCCAAAACTCCTACAATATCGGATATCGCCAGAGGGCGAGAAGGCATTGGTAATGATTATCCAGTCACTGATAGACGCAGGAGTGGTAGAGGAAGTGGTTAGTAACATTTGCAACAGCCCTATCTTGCCCATAATCAAGAAACAGGGAGAGGGAGATGAGAAAGCATACCGTTATATCATCGACCTCCGAGAGATCAACAAAGTGGTGGTACCCCAGTACCCTGTGGTCTCAGACATCACCACCATCCTGACTTTGATTCCATCCACTGCCACCACCTTTTCCGTCATCGACCTCAAGAACGCATTCTTCTCCATCCCCATCCACCCAGACAGCCGATATCTCTTCGGCTTTACCCTAAAAGCCCGCTCATATAGGTTTTGCCGAGCGCCTCAAGGCTACACGGAAAGCCCTAGCATCTACAGCCAGGCCCTCAAAAGACAACTAGACCAAGTCCAGTTACCCGACGGAGTGGTGTTGGTACAATATGTCGATGACATCCTTTTGGCAGCCGACACCACCCCTCTAGCGGTTACCACCACCATTCAACTCTTGCACTTCCTTGCGGAGAATGGCCACAAGGTCTCCAAGAAGAAGTTGCAATTCTGCCTACCCCAGGTCACTTACCTAGGCCACCTTTTGTCCAAAGATGGAAGAAAACTCACTCCTGATCGAATCCAAACCATTCTAGATACCCCTGTCCCTAAGACCCAGAAGCAGGTTCGCTCCCTATTAGGCCTCACCTCCTTCTGCCGACAATGGTTACCAAACTTCAGCCTCGTTGTGAAACCACTGCTTTCTCTGCTAAACAAAGACGTCCCTTTCCCACTCCCATGGACCCCTGAGTGTCAAACTTCCTTCACGGAACTGCGAGATACCCTTTGCTCAGCCCCTGTCCTAGGTACCCCTGATTACAAAAAGCCCTTCTCCCTTTACACTCACGAAAGGGAGGGGTGCGCTTTATCTGTCCTGACCCAGGCCCTCGGCCCTAAGCAACGACCGTGCGCTTACTTCTCTGCCACTCTTGACCCTGTCGCCAGAGCCTTGCCTGCCTGCCTTCGAGCTGTAGCTGCTGCTGCAATCTCTATCCGACAGAGTGAGGGGATTGTACTCTCGAATTCCCTCACGGTACTGGTACCCCATGCAGTCGACACCCTCCTGAACCAAACCAAGACGCAACATCTGACGAGTGCACGACTGACTGGATACGAACTGACCTTGCTTGCCCCCCATATCACCCTGAAAAGATGCACCACACTGAACCCGGCAACTCTGTTACCCTTGCCAGAGAACGATCCCAATGTGCACCCCGTACATGACTGCGTGACTCTTACGGACGAACAGACCAGGAGTAGGGTTGATCTCAGAGACACGGCTTTCCCTGACCCCGACGGGGAGCTGTGGGTGGACGGTTCTTGCATCAAACTCTCCGACGGTACCACTTCCGCTGCCTATGCAGTCACCACGGCCCGAACCGTAGTAGAAACAGCCCGCATCACCCAGCGATCTGCCCAGGCAGCGGAACTGATTGCTTTGACACGAGCCTGCATCCTGGCGACAGGAACCACAGCGAACATTTACACCGACAGCCAGTATGCCTTCGGGGTGGTTCACCATTTTGGGCTCCTTTGGAGGGAAAGGGGATTCTTGACCTCACACGGCACACCCATTTTGCACGGGGATCTAGTCTCCGCCTTAATCGAAGCTGTCCTCCTCCCCGACAAACTTGCCGTCATCAAATGCCAGGCACACAAGAAGGTGACAGACATTATTGGACAGGGAAATGCACTAGCCGACATCACCGCCCGAACGACAGCTGAAAATAGGACGACAACACATATGTACGTGACCAGATCACAAGCGGAAAGGTGGACTGACGTTAGAGACACTATCAGGGACATTCAAACGGCTAGCACACAACACGAGTTGACTGAATGGACACGGGTGGGATTGAAAGACGATGAAGGCTGCTGGCGGACAAAAGACACGAACAAATGGTTGCTACCTGATTCATACTTGATTCCCATACTGACCATGGCACACTCCCCTGCCCACATAGGATCAGCCCCCATGATCGAACTTGTCTCCAGGGTTTGGCACAGTGATAAGATCCCAGATTCCGCCAAACGCCTGGTTCAACAATGCTTAATATGCCTGCAACACAACCCCGGGAAAGGAACTGTAGTACCCCGGGGGGGATTTGGGGTTCCAAACCACCCATTTGAAGTCCTGCAGATGGACTACATCCAGCTAGACAGATGCCAAGGCCTAAAATATGTACTTGTTGTGGTGTGCGCATTTAGCAAGTGGGTGGAAGCATATCCAACCCGTGACAACACCGCTATGGCCACCGCAAAGGTTCTGTTAAAGGAGTTTTTCCCCCGTTATGGCCTCTGTCGTGTTTTATGGAGTGATAATGGCCCCCACTTCGTAGCCAAAGTTATCCAGCTCATCCTGAATGGGCTGGGTATTAAACAGAAATTCCACGCAGTCTTCCACCCTCAGTCTGCTGGGCTTGTCGAACGACACAATGCCACACTAAAGCTTAAACTGGCCAAAATAGTGGCTACCACGGGCCTGAAATGGCCAGACGCCCTCCCACTGGCATTGCTATCGATGCGCTCTACCCCCACCCGACATCACTTAACTCCTTATGAAGTTGTCTTCGGTCGACCCATGAGCGTCTGGTCTGCCCCGAAACCAATTTCCATTCATGACGTTCCGGACGTCCTAATGTCTGATTATCTGTACAAATTGACTGAAACTTTGTCTGTCCTTCATCAGCAGGTGCAGCAGGCCATCCCCGATGCTTCCAGGGGTCCGGGTCACGCCATCCAGCCGGGGGACTTCGTGCTGATCCGAAATTTTCAGCGATCAAAGAGTTTGGAACCCCGGTGGACGGGCCCCTGGCAAGTGCTGATCACCACCCGGACCACACTTCGAGTGGAGGGGAAGAAGCACTGGCTGCACGCCCATCACTGCAAAAAGGTCTCCCCAGCCCTGGCCACGACAGATACCGTCAACACCCAAGAAGAGCTCCTGAACCAGGACCGACCATCGTTGAACTGCTATCCTGACACAGAGACACTTGAACTTTCAAAACATCCTGACCCCACTGTACCATCTCGAGAAGGGTATTTCCTGCGTCGAAAGGAGGGAGCTTCGGCTAAGTAGGCCACGGACTAGGTTAAAGGATCTCAGAACGGTGACCCTGACTACCAAGGGTTACCTGGAGAGAAGCTAAAACTAAGTCTGTGGTCCTGCCCACTACCGAGCACCTTGAAGACGAAGATGATGGAAGCGCCAGATAAGAAGATGATGGAAGCGCCAAATAAGAAGCCGACGGAGACAGCAGGAAATACCCACTACAGAAATCCGAGAACAGACAGACTCCATAGCTCAAAGACAATTGCACTCTTCATCGTAATCCTCCTCTGCTTTCTCCTCATGACTACGCTCTGGATTATGGAAGAACACGCACCTGCTCACGAAACATTCCTAACCACTGCCCAGCCTACCACCATGAAGGAACATTATCTGATTTCGCTCTCCCCTCAACTAAGAGAGAGGCGAAAGGAGTTTTGGAATAACTCTTTCGTGCAGCTGCTTCACCAACACAATCTTGCCACCAATGCCACCAACTGCTGGATCTGTGGGTTGCTACCCCATGCCACTGGACATTCAATACCATTCATTCCTTCACCCTTCTCTGTTCACGGCTCCTGCCTTGCTTGGCTGATCCTCCTGCAAGAAAGCTATAAGGACAATACCACCTCCGGTAGAACCGTAACGCATTTCTCCCACGGGGTCCGGCGAAACAAAACTAAGACACACTTCTGCCCGCAGACCTCCAACGATTCAGTCCAAATGGACATCCCGGCTAAAGAACGGATCGAAATGCAGGTGTTCAACAATCCAACCAGACCCGCCTTCTCCTATCTGCGGAAACGAACGGCTGCCACTCTGACTGTGGCCTTGTCGGTCATCAACGTCACAGGCCACATGTGTGTAGAAGGACTTGGGACACAGCTGGTGGGTCGCAGCGCCTGCCGCTTTACCAGAACTCTGGATTCCACGGATCCACCTTCCTTTGTGTCATCCCCAAACATGTATTTCATCTGCGGCACGAAGGCCTACACCTGGCTCCCCAAAGGCTGGGGGGGCACTTGCTACATCTCCTTCGTCCTTCCTCCAACTTATGTGGCCCCAGCATATCACCACAGGCAAAAACGAGCCAAAGACATTGAGCAAGCCGACTCAACAGGGGCGCAGTTCCTCGATGCTATGAAAGGACTCGTCCCCCTGTGGGGCCCGATGGCAAACAGCCGTGCCATCCGACATTTGACTCAGGCAGTTGAGACAACCATGAACATCACAGCGGGCATTTTTGCCAACAACACTGCCGAGCTCCAAGCGGTCCGTCTGGTGGCTCTTCAGAACCGCCTCGTTCTAGATGTGGTTCTGGCGGACCGTGGAGGAGCATGCCGCATTATTGGGTCCAGCTGTTGTACATACATACCGGACAACTCACCCTCAGTGTACAAAGCCATCGAACACCTCCACAGACTCTCTTCAGAAGTTCACCGAGAACAAGAAGAATGGTCGCTCGGTGGTTGGTTCTGGGACACCATCAAAAGCTGGGGCTGGAGACTGCTCACCATTATCCTGATTCCCGTAGTTGTAATATGTGGCCTATGCTTAGGAATTCAATGTCTGCCACCTCTGTGTTCTTTATGTGCGAGTTGTATTTTTCCCAAAACTTTGGACTTTGGAAGCGAACACATGAGAGCATTGTATGATACCGAAGTTAGGAATTTGATGAAAATTGACATTGAGTAAGCAAGTTGGCTAGATATGTTGAAAAGGGAGGACTGTTGAAAGTTAGGCTGAAACCGTCAACATTATCGGCGCCCTCTTGCTCTCCTTGAACCTTTTGTGCGCGTAAAACAGCCGCCATTTTGAACACCATGGCTTCCCTGCTCTCGCCGAGAGCCAGCGCGCCCCTCTCCCCCTCCTAGCTTCGCTGGCATCCCCCGCATGCTGACAACCCCCCTGCCTGCACCTGCCTTGAAATCATAAACCCCTCTTCAGCGCTGCTCTGCCCCAGGCCCTCGTCCTGTTCCCAGCGCAACACCTCCCTTCTTCCCATTCATGATCCCCGGCCCTTTGATGCGAACCCCCTTTCTTCCGTGTGCCTGTTTGTCCTCCTCGTTCCCAGGCCGACACCCAGCTCTGCCGATACTGTTCCTTGCCCCTCCCCGTACAATAAAAAGCTTCCTCCATCAAGGGATCCCTGGGTTGATCAAAGCCCCCCCCCGCCCTACGAGATCCGATCGAACCCCGCACACTCCGTGAATCGGCGGAATATCCAGCTGCGCGATGATCATCACCTGTTGTGAACGGGGCGGGGACTTCCACTGTAACCTTGTGTGGGAACGGGCCTGAAAGGGGGGATCTGAGGATGTCTTTCTGTACATCAAAGTATCGACGAGAATATGTTACATGCAATAAAAAGATAAACTTGTGTATAAGAGGCCAGGCCTCAGGGATGCAGTTAGAGCACCTCAGAACGATACCTGCTGTCCGTTTTGCTGTGTTCTCCTCCGGAGAGAATAAAAACCTTGTTTCCTGCCTTCCAGTCTCCAGCGCCTGCCTCTTCAATAGTTTAACTTCTTTATGGGTTCAGGAGGCGACAACGCCGGGCAATACTTAAGGATCTTATATTCTGGTTGGTAGTGTCACCCTTTTTAACACAGTTGGGAATTATGTAAGTGCTATATGGATTGCGACTTGCTTAAACAGGTGACTACTACCAGGCTTTGAGTGGATATGTGAGGACTGGGAGTTACAGAAATTTGCATATGTATTATTATAATTGTGTATAGTGCTTGGGATTCTTAATGTTCAACTGTACACGAATGGCATTTATGTTAACTACGCTTGGAATTACCTTGATATAATAGGCTGCAGGATAGATGAAACGCTAACACCATGAATATGAGATGTGGCATTATATGAACAGACAATACGTTGCTGCCTGCCTCCGGGTTGTTGGCTTCAGAGCAGTGTTAACTATGTGATTCTGAATAAAGGTTTTTGAAAAGAAAAAAAAAAGAAAAAGCTGCGTGGCTGTGGGCGCTTGCTGAACGCTCTCTCTGGCCTATACTGCAGACATCAGTGTTCACATTTGACATTGAATCGGTATTGTAGATGACGCAGTTCTGTAGGAAAAGAAAGTGCTCTAGTGTGCTCTGTCTGCACCACTTTTACGCATCATTGCAGGCTCTGCACATGTTTTTTTTTGCTTCATGTATTGCAAACTGTAGAGCTCAAGTCAATCCCACGTGGCTGTGGGCCCTTGCTGAACGCTCTCTCTGGCCTACACTGCAGACAGCAGTGTTCACAATTGAGATCGAGTTGCTATTGTAGATGGGGTAGTCCTGTAGGAAAAGACATTGCTCCAGTGCATACTGTCTGCACCATGCATACGTATTATTGCAGGCTCTGCACATGCTTTTTTGTTGCTTCGCTTATGACAAACTGGGCAGGTCAAGTCACCTTACGTAGCTATGGGTGCTTGCTGACCGCTCTCTGTGGCCTACACTGCAGACAGCAGTGTTCACAATTCAGATTGAGTCACTATTGCAGATGATGCAGTGTTGATGGCAACAGATATTGCTCCTAGTAGGGCCCGCCTGCAGCACACATTATCGCTGGCTGTGCACATGCTTAATGCTTTTGATGTGGCTATGTGAGTGCACTATAACTGATGGAGCATTTATGATATAATCGTTTTGTGTATTATTTCAGATCTATTGATTGGGTCTCAGTATTCCACAAGTTGTGGTTCTTTTACGGTAGAATTATTTCTGTATTATTACACATCTACTGCCCCTACCTTACTGCAGCACAAATTGTTAATTCTGTTAATATTGAATCTCTGTGTGTGATCCAATGATTACTGTTGTAGTTGATGCTAGGAGCAACCATTCCTGGAGGGCTTTTTTACACTCACCCCATACGCATCCAGCACAGACGTCACTGGATATGTGACCCTGGTAATAAAAAGAAGTCAAGCGCACTTGCCCGTACCCACTTCCACTATCTGTCTGTGTCAGTGTGTTCATTATCTATGCATGATACTTTCTCTGGGCCGTACTATATAACGTTGTGCTGTGGACGGCGTATGCAACCATGTTACCTCTGGTATTGGAGAAAATGTTAGTTATGTAACTTTTAGGTGTATGGCTATTACAGGTGGAAGGCTACTTTACAGACCATGAATATTGATAAAGATGATAGTTGCATGTTGTCTAAGATATGTGTATATTGCAAAAAGTTTAAAAAAAAGCTCTCCAAGCAGAAGAGCCGTGTCTCTTGAAATGCACTACAGATATTGACTAAAATGTGTGCCGTTTTCGAACTGTTACAATAGGAAATGTTATGAACTAATGAAATGCTTTTTTCAATGGTCACATGGCAATCACGCACTCAGTTAGCAATGAGACCGCACCTGATGTGATTTTGAGAAAATATATTTACTATAATATAAGTTTATTACAATTAGAAATATATAAATGTTTAAAATATTTTCATATTGCTTGCTCTCATATACACTTTAAAGTTATTTAGATATAGTTTTGAAGACAAAAAAAATGAGGGAATGGCGTATTCAGTGCAACACCGTACATCTATGATGTAACACAGGGCGTGGCAGCATGCATTCGTCGCATTTGCAATGCGCAGGGGGCGTCCCCACTTCCGTACATGATGTAACGCACCGCTCGGTAGTGCATACTGGTCGCATACCACTGTATCAGCAGGCACAAACTCATACGTATATGTTGTTATGCGGGACGCGGTGCCACAAACCCGCCGGAAACAAAATGCGCATCATTTAAATGTGGTCGATAGGATTCGCGTGCTGATCGAGCTTGGTAGACTGCCAGTACGGGACTGTAGTTTTCTCCAAAATATGATATACATATTTTTGGGGGAATATATAAAATATTACATAATTTCTAAAGTTTAAAAAAAAGGATAATAGAGTTGCAAAATATTAAAAAAGAATTAGAAAAAATATAGGTTTTATAAGCATTAAAATAGGATATTAACATTTAAAAAACCTTTGAAATTCACCGAAAAAATTATAGGTTTTACAGACGTTATATTTAGGAATTAGCATTTAAAAATCCTTAGAAATTGACGTAAAAACCATAGGTTTAAGGGACGTTATAGTTAGTTGGACTCATATAAAACCAGAGAAATTCGCCAGTTATAGTTAGTTGAGCTAACTATAACTCGCTTGCCTGCAATGCACTACTGATGACGTCACATTTTACATCACTCATGATATGGTCAGTAACATTACTGATGAAATCACAGATGACATCTCAAATGACATCACTGATGACATCATCCATGTGATTATCTAATGCACATACTGATGCTCTAATATAAACTTTGATACAGCCACTATAAGATAGACACTAATAATTTTGAAACCATACACACAACAATGCCAGATACTACAGACCACCAACTATTTCCTAGCTCTATACACACATGCAGTGTCTTATACATACAGTTACTCATCAATACAATACTATATTAAATACTTATACACCTATAGATACAGTCACAGTCTACCACTCATCCATAGAGTTACTCGCACACCTAGTCTGTCATGCAAAGAATGAATTACATACTCATTTACTCATGTATAATGGTATATACACCAACTGAGTTATTTATACACACACCACATCACTTACTTATGCAGATACTAACTTATACTTAGTGTCTTATAGAATCACTGATACAAGCAACAGTCATTTATACACTCACTCTTCAAATAGCTTACCCTCATGTATACTTATATTTATTCCAACAGTGACATATATAGTGCCTTAAAACACATGTAGTTAATTACACATATTCCACTGAGACGTTCATTCATTCACCAACACACCCACACACACAATAACTGATCCATACAGCCCTTTACAGATGCTCTTTTGAATCCATGCAACTAGTGAATCACCCACTCAGACATCTATACACAAAGTCACACACACCGAGACACTCAGGCACCCATACAGATATTCAGACAACAAATTAATAACCTATATAGACACTCATGTAGCTACTCATCAACACATGCAGCGCTTACACACCAACTGTGAGACTAATACAGACTTTCACACAGTTTAGTCACTAACCCATGCATTCAGTAAGACACGTTCAACCACTCACTTATACAGTCAGTCATGCACCTATAAAATAATCCATTCAGGCACTTGTAAGTTCACTCATTCTTCAATACACCTTGGCATAGATATATATATGAAAAATATGTAAAGTTTACAGAAACACACATTCACTGGATGATGTCATCATTGATGTCATTTGAGATGTCATCAGTGATGTCATCAGTGATGTCACTGACCGTGTCATGAGTGATGTAATTTGTGACGTCATCAGCAGTGCATTGCGGGTGCGCAAGTATTAGTTAGCTCAACTAACTATAACTGGCGAATTTCTCTGGTTTTATATGAGTCAAATGTCCAACTAACTACAACGTCCCTTAAACATATGTATTTTAGTGAATTTTTAAGGTTTTTTAAATGCTCATTCCTAACTATGGGCCCGATTAGGATCGCGGACGGACTGAAGTCCGTCCGCGACCCCTAAGGAGGAGGGAACGTCCGCAGGGGCTGCGGTGTTCCCTCCGAGCAGATTAGGATGTGACCGCCAGGGTGGCGGTCACATCCTCTATCTTTAACATTGCCGCAAGGTTAAAAATGCATGCATCGCATTTGCATGCACAATGCGGCAATACATACACATGTAGCTACTCACCAACCCATGCAGCTACTTATACACAAAGTGAAACACTAATCCATATATTTAAATATTTAAACATTACTCACTAATATATGTATACACTAAGATACACTTAATGAGCCAGTGAACCAATCAATTAAAAATAAAAAAACATCCATGTAAACCCTTATTTAAACATTTATTCTTCCATCAATTTTTACATATACATATATAACACATATTTATTTTTCAGAAAGACACACATTCACTGGATGGTGTCATCAGTGATGTCATGAGTGATGTCACTGACCATGTCATGAGTGATGTAATATGTGATGTCATCAGCAGTGCATTGCACGCGCAAGTTATAGTGATTCCAACTAACTATAACGTGGGAATTTCAATGGTTTTATGCGAGTAAAACTTCCAGCTAACTATAACAGGTGTGAAACCTATGGTTTTTCAGTGAATTTAATAGGTTTTTTAAATGCTAATTCCTAACTATAACTGGTGTGAAACCTATGGTTTTTTCAGTGAATTTAATAGGTTTTTTAAATGCTAATTCCTAACTATAACTGGTGTGAAACCTATGTTTTTTTCAGTGAATTTCAATGGTTTTTTAATAGCAAATCTCCATATGTATAAAAAGTAAAAAAATTTATAACAAATTATATATTGTATAATTATGTAATAGTTTTTTTTAAATTATTTTTTTATTTTTTGCCCCGGAGCCCTCCCGGGGCGCGTACCGGTGAACGCACGGGTAAGCGCAGTGCTTTGGCACGCCCCGGGGCGCGTACCGGTAAGCGTCCCGTTAGCGCTATTCTCGCGAACGAAAACAACATCGTGACGTTTCGCGTAACCGCGTGATGCGTCATATGACGCACTGCGTAAGCGCACCCGGAAGCACGCGAGCGCATACGATCGCGCAACGTCCTGACGCGCTTACGCTACGCGCCCCCTTTTTATTGATTCATTTCACTTTTGGTTTCCTAATGATGTAAGGTCAGGTCATGTGACCTAAAAATAACACTTTTCATTGGTTCAGAACAGTTTTCCCTTTCAAAATGATGAAAGACCCCCCCTTTTTTCCTCATTCTACCTTTGTGCTTTGAGAGAGGTAGACCTGCAGTTATTTCAGTAATAAATGGCTACATTAGCTGCAGCTGCTGGAGCTTCTGGACCACCACCACCACCACCACCACCACCACAAGGACCACCACAACTTCACAGTGGTGGAGATCAAGAAGAGGAGGAGGATGAGGAGGAGGAGGAGAGGAGATTCCTCCGAGAGGACAATATTACCTACAAACCTAAAGAGCACATCATCTGGCAGTTTTTTTCAATCACCATGGACAAGAAAAAATTCAATGCGCCTAAGGCAACCTGCTTAATATGTCATCAGGAGCTGTCAAGGGGGAATCCCAACAAAAAATACTCCTTTGGCAACCACACCATGATCAGGCATATGCAACGCAGGCATCCAAATAACTATGCTAGGGCAGAGGTCAGGGAACTGGCCAGAAACCCTGTCCAGTCTTCTGCCAGCACCTCCCAAACTAATGTTCCCACCCCATCGGGACCGGAAGTTAGGGAGATATGCTCCACTATACAAACAAAGTTTTCCAATTTTAAAATCGTTAGTATTTTTTGTGGACAAACAATATGCTATGGAGAGCAAAGCATCACACTTATTAACCGTGCTTGGGATAACCACAAGTGCCCAAGGAAACATAAATTTTTTCCGCCTTTTTTTTTTGCTCCTGTAGAATTCCCTGTTTTTGTTTCTCCCCTTACAAAATACAAACAAAATATAAAACTGTTCAGAAAAGCCAAAAAAAGTAAAAAATGCTCAAAAAAACAATAAAAAAATATAAAACAACAAAAAGAATAAAAAAACAGTTCTTTTTAGTACTACCTCTAATTTATAAAAAAAATGCTACATTTTTAAAAAACTGTCATTTTTTTTCCATGGTACGCTCCCCGGTACGCTCCCCGGTGCACGTACCGGGCGCTCCCCCGCGAAAATTAAAACAAATATATATATTTTTGTCCCGCGGGACCCTTTTATGGCCCCCACATCAAACCTAGGGGGTCAGGGGGGGTCTACCCTGCCCCCTTTTGGTTATTTCCTCCTTTGTTATTGCCACCTCTTGTGTCTCGATCCTACCGAGACACAAGATGGCGGCCGCTCCGGACTGTTTGGAATGTTGACAGACACCCGAGAGCCAATCAGCTTTCCGCTCGCGAACTTGTGTTACGCGCTGGTACGCGCCCCGGTGCGCGTACTGGGGCACGCTTATAGATATATAGATATTTTTGAACATAAATTACTCAAAATCCACTGTATCACATATCTTGAGACATAGCAAAGGCACATCGGGCTACCAGTCCCTACAATTTTGCCAAGTTTTGTGGGAATCCATTCAGCCGTTCGGGCTAAAAGTGAGTCCAACCGCCCTATGGAAATTAACATGGGGAAAACACGTTTTGGGACCCCCCTTTTATCTCGGCCCCCGCTTGACGAATCCCCCCCAACCTTTCAGGGAAGGAGCGGACCACCGCGAGGCAAATTTGAGGAAAATTACAGGCAGATCCCTCAATCTGCGCCAAAGTTATTCCCAATAGAATGTTGCGGATTCCCTATGGAAAACAATCCTAACTATAACTACCTACTGGCGACCGCCAGTAGGTAATATATATATATATATATATATATATATATATATATATATATATATATATATATATATATATATTCCAAGAAACAAAGCGCCAAGCCCCGGTTCTGGAGAAACAGCATTTATTTCAATTGCGCAGGCACAGACAAGGCGTGATGAACCTGACGCGTTTCAGCAAACTGCTTTTATCAAAGGATCTCTCATCACGTGAGTGCAGTGTCCCAGGTGGCGTTAATGATGTTGTGTGCCTCACTGCCGCCAAACTTCATTTCCCATAATCCAATGTTGAACCACGGTAAATGTCAGTATAGTACAAAGATATAATTCATACCGCCAGCTCAGGAATGATATCAGCAGGTAAGTTTGGCCAGTGAGACTAAGCTGGTGCACGAAGTATTCTCTTGTAAGTAGCCCCACAGTGTCCATAATGCGCCGCTGTCCAGAACCTGCCAACGGGGGGAGCAACCGCTTTCGGCTCCCCTCCAGCTCCCTTTCTCAATTCCAGAATGCAAAAATCGCCGGTAATTCCGAAGGCTTGCATGTGGCGAGCGGGTCATGCCCCCCCAAATTAAAGTTTCCAAGCTCGCGCTGTCGTCGGGGGCCCCCGACCCCGCAGGGCGGGCTAGGCTCAGTGGGAGACAGCAATTCCCACCAATTAATTCCAAGAAACAAAGCGCCAAGCCCCGGTTCTGGAGAAACAGCATTTATTTCAATTGCGCAGGCACAGACAAGGCGTGATAAACCTGACGCGTTTCAGCAAACTGCTTTTATCAAAGGATCTCTCATCACCTGAGTGCAGTGTCCCAGGTGGCGTTAATGATGTTGTGTGCCTCACTGCCGCCAAACTTCATTTCCCATAATCCAATGTTGAACCACGGTAAATGTCAGTATAGTACAAAGATATAATTCATACCGCCAGCTCAGGAATGATATCAGCAGGTAAGTTTGGCCAGTGAGACAAAGCTGGTGCACGAAGTATTCTCTTGTAAGTAGCCCCACAGTGTCCATAATGCGCCGCTGTCCAGAACCTGCCAACGGGGGGAGCAACCGCTTTCGGCTCCCCTCCAGCTCCCTTTCTCAATTCCAGAATGCAAAAATCGCCGGTAATTCCGAAGGCTTGCATGTGGCGAGCGGGTCATGCCCCCCCAAATTAAAGTTTCCAAGCTCGCGCTGTCGTCGGGGGCCCCCGACCCTGCAGGGCGGGCTAGGCTCAGTGGGAGACAGCAATTCCCACCAATTAATTCCAAGAAACAAAGCGCCAAGCCCCGGGCCTAGCCCGCCCTGCAGGGTCGGGGGCCCCCGACGACAGCGCGAGCTTGGAAACTTTATATATATATATATATATATATATATATATATAAATCTTTCTTCTCTTCCCAACCCTAAGTGCGGTGGAGTACAAATTTCTCTCTCTCTCCTCAAACTATGCTATTTATAAGGGAGGATACTATTTGAGTTAAGAGTTAAGAGTATAGAAAATTTCACCTGGATCTAGTTTGCTTGTGTGCACTATTACATCTCTGTTCACATGGGGACTCATTGTTGGCATGTTAGCATAGGGCAGTGCAGCATTGCATAATTCTGCACTGCCCTATGTGAAAGTAAAAGGGCAGGATGCCTTGTATTTAGGCGATACAGTGCATTCCTGTCCTTTTGCCTGTGCTTACGCAGTTTGGTCAGCCTAGCGCCAATGTAGGCACCTTACACCATGGTGCATGGGTGCCTCCTTTGCAGGCAGGATTGTTTTTGTGCACGAAGGGACACCTTCCTGCACAAAAAAAATCCTAAAAGACATTTTCCTCTTCCTATATCTGCTTCAAAATACAATACACACTCACTTCACAATGCACACAAATGTGTCACTTCCCCAGGTGTACATGCTTTTGTAAATCTGGGCCAGCATCAAATTCCATGGGTGTTGCATGGCAAAGCCATGCAGGATGGCTTTGTGTGGCTTCATAAATCTTTATGAACACCCTGCATCACTCATGTACCACTTTGACAGGTGCAAAAGTGAAGCATGGCTCTCATAAATAAGTCCCTTGGTGTTGAGGTTTGGTGTGCAAGGCCATGGACTAAACTTACTCACTGTCACATATAGCATTCACAAACTTTATTGAGATGTGTTCATAATACCAATCCAGCTGTGTTTTAAACAATATTATTTTGACTTAACAAGTAAACATCCATCCCTAAATTCTCCATGTGCACAATGGTTGTTCAGTCCACAGTGCATGGACATTAATGAATCATGGGTCCACGAGGATAACTGGCTAGAATGTATGCTGTGAGGCAACATGTATTGCAGATCACCGGTATATTTAGGTGGTGCTGAGTCCTGTGATTCTTGTACAGATATTGGGTGCTTAAAGGAAAGAGATTTGAATATGCATCCCATCTACACATCCATTTTACAGGTGGAATACTGTGAATATTCAACTTGGTGTCCTGCAATTTTTGAGGGCTATTAGGGAAGACTATGTGAGTGTCGATAACACTGACCAGAAAATAAAGAAGTACACAGGATAATGAATTCTGAAGAACCTACCTGCTTCTAGTTACAATTACTTGAAATCTACCTAAAATAAGGGGGTGCAGCAAGTATAGAAGATGGACATGTGATTGTATTGCTTTTCTTTTATGTGTTTATCTCTTTAGCACAGGGTCCAATTCCTGTATGAGCTCAAGTATAACCCATTAGCTTATGTTATACTTCTTCTGTTTGTCCAAAACATGTAATTCTCACTCTAAACATCTTCTCCAGCCTACTCCTTCCCCTCTGTCGGGCTCCAAATATCCTAATTTTCCTCCCTGTTGCGTATAAAGCTGCCATTTTGAAAAAAAATGATGCATTATGTGCCAGTTTCATAGTTTTCACCAGATTACCACTTGTTTCCACTTCATAATAACTTGTGAGTGGGAAATGCAGTTTTTAAGAATATTCACAATCAGCAATTCAATAGTGCATACCATTTGTGACTTAATATTTGGGAACCACAATTAGTAAATTGTGCAAAATCACTGATTAAGTATTTGTTCAGTTCACTGTGAAATTCTTTTGTGTTTCATAAAGTTTTTGAGTTTTGTACAACATGGTGCTTTTCAAATAGCAAAATGTTAGTACTTGGTGCCCGTAGCAAATATAATGGAGTATATTGTTGATATAACGTAAATCTCGTCTCATTTGTTGGTGTGCATCATAATTATTTGTAGAGTGCATCCGCATAATATTTTGCAACTATATTAACATGAAATGATAGAATTGTGAAATTGATTAACATAACTATGTAACAAATTTTAGGTCATTGACAAGTGGTATTGAGAATTAATGTTTGGAATGCATGTAATCAGCAGAAAATGTTAACATGAAGAATTTGTGTTGCGAAAACTGAGGAATACTCATGTATTTAAAGCGTTTATTCATGGTGACATTTCATACATAGGTAAATGCATTAGTGAAAATATATTAATGAGTATGTGAATTTATAAAGCTTACATGGTGCATTGTTATGTCATCTGAAATCGTAGGCCTGAAATGCAAGTCCCTGACAACTCTTGCTTTAGAATTAATAGACTGAGTTTCATGTGCACTGTAGTAGCTGTTCTTTCTCATGTTTTGTATTGCAGGTGAAGAAGCGTTCTTTTAGGCAGAATAATTTCTTTGTTTTACTAGCTAAGCAAGGAGAGAAGAAGTTACAATCATCTGACTTGAGTGGATAAAGGAAGGACATTGAGATTCACATGGAAGACAGCCTGGGAGCCAACAACATATTGTTGTGAGGAAGGTACATGGACGACACAGTGAAAAAGTACTCTTGAGTGGATGGCGTGTGCTAGGTGCACTATGGGAAGTCAACCTGTGGATAACTGATTGTTGGAACTAGGAAAAGTGCCCCACTTCTTTCTTGTCTTCAAAGAGAGAGCATCCTAGAACAAGCTCTTTCTTTGCGATGGTGGCTTTATGTTGCTTGGCCCATTGATGGTAGAGAGGCTTCCTAGTAGCCTCCATGTACTGACACCTTTTCCTTTCTTTTGAAAATGCTTATGAATGGAACGTCATCTTAGTGCTAGAGTAGAGATAGATTTAAAACTTTCCACTCAACAACCATCGATGCAGGGAAATTTGAACACATGCCTTCTGATTTTCTGTATCCTACTTCTTGAACTAATAGTTTTGTTCATGCTGCGTTATCTAAATTGGATGCGTAGATTTGGCTTCATGCTACCTCTTTGTATTTCTATGCCCTCGTGTTGAGGTGTCTCTATGTCCAGTTATTTTGGATTTGTGATTAACTAACCTTAAGTAGTTGTCGGTGGGTTATTATATATCAGAGAGAATTATTGGTTAATGAGCACGTTGTTAATAACTTTTCTCCTCTTTACACTTTTACGCTGCAAAAAAGAACCATTGGAGTGTCTCTCTAGAAAAGTTTCTAGAACTAATGGGCCCAGCCCTTTCGTCTTCCTTTTGTAAAGGGGTGCACTTTCTATGTTTGTACCTTTTACTATAAAAAGGAACACACGAACAAGAAAAAAAAGAAAATATGAAAAAATCTCTTCTAATTAAATATATTGCTCATTTATTATCTCCAATATGTATACAGAATGAGAACATATTTTAAATTATGCCTGCTATGAATTTCAGGGCCATAAGAATTCGAAAGAAGATGCATCGCAGAAAACGGTACTACAATTACCATGGTCCTTAGGGGCGATCCCGCTGGTGTAAAAGCAGTGTGCGACCCCATTTTGTGAATATTTTAAATTATGCCTGCTATGAATTTCAGGGCCCAAAAAAGTTATTCTACACAGTTATTATTTAAACAACCCTACTTTCATATTTGGAATTTTAAATAGATGAACCTAGGAGTACAATTTAATAGCAATTGCATAAGCAATGGCAAGATTCATCACCAACGTCTTCTCAGAAAAGTACTAGACAATATGCAATTGATTAACGAAAATTTCCAATCAACTTTCCCTTCCCAAACTTAGGGCACCATTACGGTATGCGGGGCCGCCCGCCAGGGGTGTGGCAGTCCCGCTGTGCCAATTATGATGCACCTGCTACACTGGTGCGCGCATCCCGCATATATTACATTGCGGCGGGCGCGACAATGTAAAAACTGCATGTTGTGCATATGCATGCACAACATGACAGCCTGCCACCTTCTGCATGCAAATGTTGGGGGTACCATGGGTACCCCCCAAGTGCACTCCCCACCCCCACAAAACCCTAGGGGTCCGCAACTGGCCCCCAACGCAAAAAAATGCATGCCTTTCCATAAGGCCAATTGCCGCCATCATCATAATACGGATGACGGTGTCTTGCAGGCACCGCCACTATATTATCTTTGTTTACCGCCCGGTCGACGACTCGACTGGCAGACAAGCGGCGAATGGTCTTTCCATCCAGCGTGCACCCCCCAGCCTTCCTGATATGGCGTGGGGTCTTTTGGGTTAAATTCTAGGAATATGGTGAGGGAAAAAGAGCTGAAGAGACAACACTGTGAAAGGAAACTATTTAACGTAGGTATGCGTAGGTACAATATACACACTGCATATGGCAAATCGGATAGTGAGACTAACCACCGCCATGACAAACAACATACACAGCGTAAATGTCACTCCCCCAGTAGGTCACGTCCAGCCCCAATAAGAATAGACAGGGAAAAAGTTTTGGGAAATAACCAACTGGCTTTAGTTAATGGTTTGTATCCTTCGCCCCGCTGTAATGCAATTGTAAGTGAAATCGACAGCAAAAAATCAAGGGACATAGATAAGGGTCTTATCATTAAACTAATGTCCTGGAACATCGCAGGGCTGTCAAGTAAGATCGGGGACCCGGGCTGTCAATCTTTTATGCAAGATTTTTCTAACATCTGCTTGCAGGAGTCTTGGGAACGGGAGGCCATTCATATTAATGGCTACCGTACTTTTCATACTCCTGCAACACAGTCAATGAGGGGCAAAAATAAGGGGGGTCTTTGCACTTACGTCTCAAATCTGATGAATAGAATAGTAACAGGATCTAATACTGAGTCTGCTTATTATCAAATCTTGGAGATGACCTTGGGAGGAAATCAAACAAATCTTTGATTAACCTCTATAATAATATCCCGAAAATAGAAATAACCAAGATTTTTACAGATATCCTCCAAATTTTGATGATTAGCGAAGAGAAAGACCATGTTGATAGATGTGTTATATGGTTGGGCGACTTTAACTGTTTTCTAGTCACTTAGGCATTTGTGGCTTGGATAGCGACAGAAATGTCCCTACCACACATTTTTTACACACGATCCTGGGGAACGATCTTAACAATTTAATTTTCCAACTAGATTTGGGTTTCGTAAATGAATTATGTACTCCACCGGTTCCTTTTGAACCTACAATCATTGGCAGGGGATGGAAGTCAGTGATAGATTTTGCATTGTTTTCAAATCGTCACTCTTGTCATGTTGATAATTATAAAACATGTGACATGGCAATGAGTGATCATTTTCCAATTGGCCTATCCCTCGTTTTTGCGGAGAGCTCCAATAAAGAGAATGATCTAATAGATAGTTTATATAGCTACAGAGTAAGCCTAGCAAAAAAGAACAGATACGCAATAAAATGGAATAAGGTAGAGCCTACAGCATTCCTTGAAACCCTTGTTAAAAATAAATACCATGATTTCGAAACATGCCTTTCTGAGAATGAGGACCAAACTAAAGTTATCGAGGCTTTCCACAATATCTCAGCGGAAATTCATAATCTCCTTAAAGGTTCACTGAAGAAAAGCAAAGATAAGGTTCAAGGGTGGTTCGATTGGGACTGTAGCAAAGCCCATGCTCATTTGCTACTGGTACTTAAAAGCCTACCAAGGAATGTGGTTGAAATAAGACAGGCCAGAACCACATATAAATATGCAATTAAAAAACGAAAGAAAAAATAAAAGCAGGAGGCCTGGCAGGTGTTACATCAAGCCTGTCTGTCCAAAGGCAACATAGGGTTTTGGAAGGCGGTAAATGCCCCTTTCTTTTCTGAAAATAAAACCAACACAATGGAAGTGGCTATCACTGAAGAAAAGTGGGTGACCTATTTTACTGAGCTTTATCAAAAAGATGATCAAGCCGATGAAGCTAGTTTTGACCAAATTGGAGATGAGGAAACTGTGTCTCGGGGATTATTCCCAATTAATATTAAATTTTCACTATCAGAAGTTGAAACTGCTATTAGAGAGAGCGCATCAGGGAAAGCTCCAGGACCGGATAGGGTGCCGGTAGATATATACAAATCCAACAACGAGCTATGGGCTCCTCTTGTAACTAGTGTATTAAACAGCTGCAACAAACATGGGTTCCTCCCTACATTGCAAAAGGCCATAGTGATCCCAATTTTCAAAAAAGGAGATCGCAAAGAACCAAAATGCTACCGCCCCATCTCTTTATTAGATTCGCTAATGAAGGTAGCAGGGAGGGAAATACTTAATAAATTACAACTTTGGATGGAAGAGAAAAATATTCTCTCCAATACGGTTTTAGATCAGGTCTAGGGACTATAGAAAAAGGCCTGAATTTAGCCTTGATCATAGCTAAGTATGTGGCGGCAAAAAAAGAAAAATTATTTTTAACATTCGTCGATCTATGTTTGGCGTTTGATTGCCTGATTCATGACAAGTTATGGACCGTATTAGTGCAATTAGGAATAGACATAAATCTGCTGAATTTTATCAAAGAGTTATACCGGGGGGCTGGGGCAAGGGTGCGGTTTGGGAATCAAGTAGAATGTACAAATAAATTTCCCATAAAAAAGTGCGTAAGACAGGTATGCATACTAGCACCCTTCCTATTAAACTTATATATAAATAGTGTGGCTGCCCACCTTATCCAAGACAAACAGGATTACCCTCAAGTTAAGAATGCACCGGTTCCCATTTTATTATATGCAGATGATGCAGTAATTATGGCACGGACGCAAGTAGGCCTACAAAGATCACTCACTAACTTCTCAAATTATATGAATGACAGGGGTCTGAAAATTAACATAAGTAAGACATTTACTACGTGTTGTACCACAAAGAGAAATTCTATATCTAAGATCTTCCTCTCGAACACAAAAGTAGATACAACGAATACCTGTTCTTACTTGGGTATTAATATTGACAAGAAGGGGACTTGGACCTCGGCATTTGAAGCACGGAAATTGGCCTTCTCACGCGCCATTGGAGCAGTGAGAAGCTTTACCAATAAGCTGGGGGGTCGACCAGTGCCAGTGTTAGTAGACATTTACAAATCTAAATGTGTGTCTACGGCAACCTATGGCGCAGGACTATGGGGTATAGTGGACCCTCACAATATACAGCTCAGCGAGAACACATTCCTCCGTTACCTTCTAGCTGTTCCAGGATCCACCTCTACTTATGTATGCCATAAAGAACTAGGTATGAATTACATCTTTGACCTCATTAAAGTTAGCCCTATTCTTTTATGGCATAAGGTGTGGTCTACTGATGAGACTAGTCTTAATAGAGACATAATTATGGACTGTCTCAAACTGGACGGGGCGACTAAAATCCATTGGATTATGTATGTAAAGAAATTTTTAAACAATATCGGGTACCCTGAATATTTTGACTCCCCAACCTGTTTAGTGACTGTATCAAGGAAGAAGTTAAAAGAAATCTGTCTTCTTTCATTAGAGAATGTATGTTAGCTGACAGAGAATAGTAAGACCTCAGTCATGGATAATCAATTGATTCTTCATGGACAGGGGATTCAGTCATACTTGATTCTCACACAAAGCAGTTACTCCCGCATGTTACTTACACGATTCAGGGGGGGGGGGCTTTTTTAGACTAGTCACATTTCCCGAGATGAATTCCTGGTCTAAAAACCTGATATTGTGCCCCTGTGATGATAAGTCTGTACAATCGACATTACATTGTATCTTGTTTTGTACGTTTTGTTCCTTAACGAGGAAAAGATTTCTTACACCTATGCTGAAAAAATGGGGCATCAGACAGTGCAGACCGGCCCTTATTAGATTACAAATGTTAGAAGATGAACTGATCATGTACCTAGTGTCATCGTTTAAAAAAAATATTATTAGACATCGAAACTCAATGAATTAACTAAATCTCTTAGGATACTGCATTACCCTTTAAAAAATGTCTCACATTACAGCATTTATACATTTATGATGATTATGTGACTTTTAAACTGTGTTCTTATTTTTGTGCTTTTGTGATTTTTATATGCAAAATCGAATAAAGCTGTTTTTGATTTGATTTGATTTGATTTGACATCTCAGTGTATTCTGTGGATGTGTGGAGATCGTCTTTTGATGAGATTGGTCTCTAATAAAAAAAGTCAGAAATTATCTGTATTTTAAACAATCTTCTTACTTGAGTGCATCCACGTTATAGCTATGCTTTCCTTGGAGTATTAAGGTTATCTCTGTTTCTGTGCAGGAAACAGCATTCGGCAATGATATACTAAGATGTCTCATGCAGGATCGAGACAACTCAGTATATCACCACCAAATCTCTCTTCTTGTAGAAAATATGTTGTGATTTATATCACTGCTGTCATCTCAGAGAGCACTCACGCCCTGTATTAGCTGAGATTTTATCAAACTTTGACATTCAAGAGAATTGTTTCATAATGCCGATTTTTATGTTTATGGCATTTCTGCTGTGCACGTCAGCTGCTTGAATTGAGAGAGTAGATAGGTTCATAAAATCCATATATATTATTTTTTTTTGCCACTGAATGTGCATTTGTGTTTACCATAATTTTTATATGTAAATTAATAACAAAAAAGGGAGTAGAATATTAGTTTCTATGTTTGTACCTTTTACTATAAAAAGGAACACACGAACAAGAAAAAAAGAAAATATGAAAAAATATCTTCTAGTAAAATATATTGTTCATTTATTATCTCCAATATGTATACAGAATGAGAACATATTTTAAATTATGCCTGCTATGAATTTCAGGGCCACACAAAATTATTCTACACAGTTACAATTTGAACAACCCTACTTTCATATTTGGAATTTTTAATAGATGAACCTATGGGTACAATTTAACCTCTTGCATGCTCATGACAAGCTCAGCTCGTCATGAGCTACAGTGCTCCTGTGCTCATGACGAGCTCATCATGGCCTTTAGAACGCTTGCACGCTGGGCTAATTTCCCTGCTGTGCGAACGTTCTAAAGAAACGGGTGCGGCCGTGACGAGCTCAGCTCGTCATGAGCACACGAGCACTGTACTGCATGACGAGCTGAGCTCGTCATGAGCATGGGGGCGCTGTGCACGCCCTCTCCCCTTCCAGCACAGCAGGGAAATGTGCGCAACAGGGAAGGGGCTAATAGCAATTGCATAAGCAACGGCAAGATTCATCACCAACGTCTTCTCAGAAAAGTGCTAGACAATATGCAATGGATTAACGAGGGGTGCGGTAGTCCCGCTGTGCCGATTATGATGCACCTGCTACACTGGTGGGTGCATCCCGCATATATTACATTGCGGCGGGCGCCGCAATGTAAAAACTGCATGTTGTGCATATGCATGCACAACGTGACAGGCACCGCGCGGTGTCTGCCACCTTGTGCATGCTAATGTTGGGGGTACCATGGGTACCCCTCAAGTGCACTCCCCACCCCCACAAAACCCTAGGGGTCCGCAACTGGCCCCCAATGCAAAAAAATGCATGCATTTCCATAAGGCCAATTGCCGCCATCATAATACGGATGACGGTGTCTTGCAGGCACCGCCACCATATTATGCTTGTTTGCCGCCCGCTCGACGACTCGACCGGCAGACAAGCGGCGAATGGTCTTTCCATCCGCCGTGCACCCCCCAGCCATCCTAATATGGCGTGGGGTCTTTTGGGTATGGATGGTTGGCGGATCGCCCCTGCCGGACCAGTGGTGGCTACTGCCGGCCTGGTGGGGGCGATCCGCCCGGCATCCTAATGGGGCCCATAGCATGGAAAAATTCTAAAAAGGTAATTAGCTCAACAGACAGACACCTAGTTCCTCCTATAAATTAAGGCTTCAGCGAAATACTCATGATAATTAGCTGATGACTCTCTTTAAGGCCACCAGAAAAAATCATGCACATAAAGTATGTCCCCAATTATCAATCTATAACATGATAAACTCCTAAGTCATTTTTTGGGTCTTCCTTAAGGCCAGTCAAATCACACCACTGCTAAAGTAAACTAACTTAAACCATACTAATTTTCAAACAGAAGACCATTCTCCAAACTTCTAAACCCTTTTTAGTCTGGACTTAGTCTTAAATTCACCACATATGCTTCATGTCACAAAGTACTTGCTGATAGCATGTGCATACTGGACAATGGTGATGAGTGACTTCTATTGTTATTAGATTTATCAGTGGTGTTCTTACTGAATATCAGGTGTTAAACTTGGGCAAATTTTACTTTGGGAGTCCTTTCATCTTGGCAGGTATCACAGAAGCGATAATGCACAGGTTTTGTTCACCAAACATATAATTTAACAGGAGATGGAGTGTGTCAGAAAAGTCTGTAGATAGAAATCAAGTTTTACTCTATGCACTGAGCAGCAATGTCTATGTCCACATCTTCCTCTACCTGCTCCCTTTTTTGAACTACCACGTGGGAGAAGTTCCCCATTCTTTTTTTTACAAAGATATTTTTATTATTTTATAGAACTGAGCAGTCACCATTGATACAGTATCAATATCATATAAAAACCCTTACATATGAACTAATTACAGTTTTTGTATATTAGTACCTCCTCATACACTTGTTCATGAATGTCCGTTCCGTCGTTGTTCTTGCATCTCCTTCTCCACAGTAGGAGAGCTGCATATCTCCCCCTGGTAAGTGTTCCATTTCCCCCAATTTTTGTCCCACTTCTTGGGGCATCCTCTGGATTTAAATTTTTCTTTTTCAGCTATCATGCATTTATCCAGCTCCCCACCCCATCCCTGCACAGTGGGCACCTCAGCAGCCCCACAATGCATTGCAGTTGCATGTTTCACCAGTGTATGATCCATGGTGACCCATTGCTGCTCAACTACAATGCAGTTTGTTGCCTCCCAGATGTTCAGAAGCCCCAGTTTCGGTGTCAGCTGGATATCCTTTCCAATAGCCCTGTGCATGTGTCATGTGGCTCCATTGCAAAGAACCTTAATGTGTGAGGAATCCCATAGAGTGTGGTTTAGGGCAGCCTCCTCGAGGCAGTGTCTCAGGCAAAGTGCATCTTCTCTGCGCCAAATTTTCATAAGTGTGGCATTGGTGAAATACAATCTGTGCAGTACCTTCAATTGGATAAGTTGGAACTTAAGAGGAATGGCTGCCTCTCTCAGAGACATAACTGCAGATTGCCAATCCTCGTCCTCTAATGGGCCTATGTCAACCTGCCATTATTTGCGAAGGCTCCAAAGTGGGTCTTGTAGGTTGTTGCATAACTTACGATAGGTCAGTGATATTGCTTTTTTCATCAGAGGTTCAGAGAGTAACCTATCCTACAGGGGGGAGGACTCTGGTATCTCCCCAATCTCGGAGAATGCAGCAGTAAGAGCTTTGTGGATTTGCAGGTACTGGAAAACCTCCCTTCTGGTCAAGTCATAGTCTTTTTCTAATTGTGCAAATGGCACAATTTTCCCTTTTTTCCAACGATGACCGATGGTAGGAATTCTGATGGTGTCCCATCTGTCAGATGTTCCCCATTCTTGTTATACTGAAAGTGTACAGGCCTCAATGGCCTCTATGTAGCACTTGATTACAAAGTGTGAAAGTAACCTTCTGGAAATATAGTTTCTTTTGACAAAATGATTGGGTAAAACACTTTCACATAACACTTTCCCTTTCAGTCTAAGCTAGAGAAGAAGCTATTGATGTGTTGGGATGAAACATGTTGACTGTATTGGGATACAAGGATAATTACATTCTCAAAATAATCTGCTTTCCTTTAAATCACTCCGTCCATCATCTCCTTGTGTTTGCTTTGTTCGCCCTTAGTTGGGGGAGTATGCCCAGACGTGGTTCCCTTGCTCACTTTGCCACTGGATTAAAGCTGGCCTAGCTGATGAGGGCTGTTAGCCCAAAACCGGTCCCAGGATGCTTGTTTCCGGTCCAGGGAAGACATGGCTTGGCAGTTCTGGCTGGACTGTTCCCATGAGGCACAGGGTCAAGACTGATTTGCATATAGCTGTGTCTGAACTGGAGAGGCTAAGTGAGCTAAAGAATGATGATGGATTCAACCCTGATATGTGACAGGGAGTGAGTGTCTGAAGAGTTTCAGCACTCCATCCATCATCTCCTTGTGTTTGCTTCTTTTTAATCATGTCAGGAGTGCGCATTGAAGCGATAATTGAGGACACCCCCCAGATATTTTTATTTACCCAATTCATCACCCTATTGTAAGAGCTCTTTTTCAGTGGTTGAGTCCACTCTGATACATAGCTATTTCTTAGATGAGATCCATTGATGAAGAATGTCATAATATAGTGGTTAAGGTCTTCTTAGAATTTTAGAGCTAACCCAGGCAGCACGATTTTGCTTTCAATTGTTTCGCTCAATAAACATAGAGGAGGGTGTGAAATTGGTCTCTTTCCTCCCTCTTCCCTTAAGTGGATTGTGGTTACTGACCAGCGTATAGATTTGAATGAATTAAGCCTGGACGTAGTTCACAGAGTTCGGCCACAAAAACTCTGCTGCAGTCCAAGGAGTTCCTCGAGTGGTGGAGTGCAGTAATTCATGCTACTCCTGCAGATTTTTAGTGCCGGAAGTTTATCCTGCGCTGTAAAATCAGTGCGAATGGCACCCGGTGCAGTGCAAGAGGGTGCTGCTTCTTTCTGCCACTCATGTTGAGGAGGTTGCTGCTTGAATAGAACATCTACTTGAGTGGCAGAAAGAAGCAGCACCCTCTTGTGTTGCGTGTGGTGCTGTTCGCACTGATTTTATAGTGCAGGAAAAACTCCAGGCACTAAACATCAGTGCGACTTGCAGCGACCATCCGCATTGAGAAATATCACTGTGAGGTGGTCTAGTGTATGATTTTTCTCACACATTTTTGCCAACTTAACATTGGCGAGCCACACAAGAGGAAAAACTCCTCTCCAGGCTACTTTGTGGAGTTTTTGGGTACTCCGCTTGGAGTGGGCAAAAGTTTGCGAACTCAGTCGGCGGAGTGGAATTCATCGCCCGCCCCTAGAATGGATATACTTTATTTTTTTATTTTTTTATTTCCTGATATCTCCTTCAGTTTCTTCAGTGAGTTAAAGATGGCTGAGCAACTGTGGTTATTGCACTTAGATGAGATGGTAATGTCCATCCTGCCTGCACTGCTTCTCCTTAAATATTAGAATACTTTGCAATCATTAGCATAGGCGGAATCCTAGAAAAAACAAATCAAAACAGTACACCATCATGCAATTATGACTGAAATATTTACGTGGTCTCTTACAGCACAGATAAATAGAGCATATGAACACAGTGATATAATAAAGACTATGTCATAGAATTCTTATGGAAGAATAAACACTTTTATTTATATCATAAGAAGGCAATTGGAGCATCCCTACATAGACACGATAAGGACCAGCGGATTAACAGACAATTCCATCCAAACCGGTTTCATAGCAGTCCAGAGTGGCACTGCAATTGGCTTTCTCATCTCTGACATAAACCTATTGCAAACATATCCAGGTAGTCCTTGGACACCCTTACTAATTGGCTTCCTCATTCTTTGTATCTATCCATTGCGAACATATACAGGTAGTCTTTGGACACCTTCGCTACACTGATCGTTGACCGGTATCAGTAACCCGTTATGCTACGGATACACACTTCTTATTCAAATATAGTCAGACCCTCCGCTACCACATTTATTATTACTGACCCTGGGGCTTAGGCCCCCAGGACCATTGTGGATTTACCAATTGTATTTTCTGCTTGATCAGCAGGCCTTCTTCTGAGGCAACACACCCCCTTGTTCTGATGATGATCCTACTATTACTTGAGGGATCGAAATGCTGTCGACTTTAGCACCTTGACACAGCATTGTGCAATATAACTACTGTATAGTAGTGCAATGGTGCTTTTACTTTGTTTTTGGCCTAACTGTTGATTGCATTTTGGCCATATTAGTTTATGCCTGAGCTTTCCTAACTCCATTTCCCGACACTACCACACTTTCTTTTGTTTTTTTGCATGCTTTTTATGATGTAATTAAAAATGTTTATTCTTCCATTGGAATTCAATGACACAGTCATTATTATATCACTGTGTTGATCTGCTCTATTTATCTGTGCTGTAAGGGGACCACTGTTCCTTTATAATTACTCGCACACAAGGTCCCTCTCAGATCCATTGGGTTTTCTTGTCTCTTGAAAATATGAAATATTTAAGACCCAATGTAGCTCCTGGGGCCTCACTGCTACCAATAAACTCTGGGTCCTCCTAGAGGGTAGTCTACCCTTTCGGAAGGACAGCCTGGAGTGCAAGGAACCACATGCAAGACTGATTCATATTATAAGCACAGCCAAGCATCTCATGGATGCTCTTCTAACTACAATCCAAACCATATCTGTAAAAAGAAGTTGGAAGAAGTCAATCCTGAAATTTCAAACATCAAAGAGTTCTTAACACAATTGAAGATATCAAAACTTCAAAAGAACATTAATAAATTCTCACATATGAAGGTTTTTGTATGTTCACATGATGACTATGTTTACTTAAATACCATTAAAAACCAGCATTCAAACTGAAGAAAGTGGATCTCTGAATTTAGCTCTGATAGATGTAGCAGCAGTGATGAGTCCTTTAATAGTAAACGAGGACAAGGAAGAGGGAGATACTGGGAGCCCCGACCCAGGACAAATATTTGACCTTCGACCGACACAGATGGCATCCTTCTACTGTTGGTTGTGTCTACTTGGGCCAACATTCTCATTGGGCTTCCACCAATTCGGCCAGAGACCTTTTTTTTAAAAAAAGTTAGAGGACAGTGGACTGAGATGAAACAAGCCAGTTAGTCACAAGAAGCAAGCTTTAACTTTACAGATGAGATGCTGACATCAGTACAAATATTATGCTCCAAAAACGTCTTTGGCTTTGCGCCTGCTAACAGAGTCGATACATTCCAGTTGAGATGTGAGCTGGCTGCGTTTTTCAGAAAGATTCATATGAGCCACAGCACTGAATATGAGACTGAGGTCTCTACTGCTGACTTAAGTTGTTTTTACCCCACCCCCTTTTTGATACCCGTAGGGCTATGTATGTGAGGAGGTTATTATCCAGTAGGTGGCACTTCTACCCACAAGGGATATGAGACTTTTTCCAATTTATCCCACCAGAAATGTGAAGCACTTTCAGGCTTGACAAATATGTCAGACGTAATCATCAAGGCTGCTGACAAAGGCAAAGCAATTGTTCTCTTAACTTAAGATTCATACCACCAACACGAAGGCCGCTTTCACCTTGATGATGTCCTTGATTGCAAAAACTGGACTGAGAGCCCACATCTTCTGTAGAACGTGATATTGGTATTTTAATCAAGAAAGCCTTGGCCATGGGATGAATCGCCAAACCAGAAGCTGATTTTCAGATTCAGGAAACTTTAGAATGCATTATTTTTATATTTTAGTGAAAATCCAAAAAACAAGGAGACCTTCTGGTCACCCCATAGCATCAGGAATTAGATCAATATTGGAAAGGCTATCAAAATTAGAGGTTTGGTTTCTCGAACCACTAGTAACCAAAATGCCATCCTACTTAAAAGATACAAATATTGGGCCCGATTCACAAAAGTAATCTGAGGGAAAATCCTAACTTTATGACTTTTGGTATTCAGAAAGGGAATTTAGGAGTAGTAAAGTTAGAAATCTTAACTTTACTTCTCCTAAATACCCTTTGTAAATACCGAAAGTCGTAAAGTTAGGATTTTGTTTCAGTTAACCTTAAATTTTGGTCTCCGTTAAACTTAAGTTTTGGTCTTAAGTTAAACTTAAGACCAAAACTTAAGGCCTCATGTCCTTAACTTACTACACAGACTTACAATTCAATTCAAATGATGGACTACTAGTGGGTTTATGCATTAAGTGTTTATACACCTGTTTTCTCCAGGATGAGACTTTGAAAACTATTGAAACCTTATTACACAACACCATGAGGATTCCACACGCCCCTACATTTTATCATGAACCTGACTCACTTAGCTCTAACCAAGAAACATTTTGAATTTGAGGGTGACATATGCATACAGACCCACAATACATCCATGGGTAAGGTCTTCTTTCAATTTAGGAGCTACTTTGGGCAACAGGATATTGCCTATGCTTGGAATTTACTAAACTTCTGGGCAAAATCAGCATCAAAGGGCGAGTCCAGAACAAGCTGCTCAGGATACGAGTAGTGATCAGGACAAGGGCACTAGGTCTTCATCCTAGTTAATTGTGTGGCATTCTTTTTTACTATCCGTGCAGATAAAAATAAGGTGCCACCAAAATTAGACACATGCACATAAAGTAAGGACCCTCAGCTAGAGAAATCAGGGGAAGTACGCCTACATCTGGAATGTATGAGCATCTAAACACTTGCCATCAGAGGCAATTAATAAAACCAAACGGAAGAGGGACCCTGAGGATGAGGAAGCAACATCAACTGGCAGATTACAATATTGCATCGCTCCTGGAAACACATTGAAACAGGATATCTTACAGCAGCACAACAGCAGAGAAACAACAGCAAAACCTACTTTGCCACCATTGGGATGCGCTGCCTAGTCTAGCCACACTGTGCACCCCACCCATCGTAGAAACTGGATCTTCATTGAGCACAGTGTATTGCTATGAACTGTAGGAGTTTGCTACTTGCTGTGGGTGCATGAACCCCACTGTACATGGTCTTCCGCCGCGAGCAGCAGTGTGAGCCATAGAACCGGGACTTCAGCAAGGAGACTCAGTCAACATGTGTAGACTCTCACGGGCCCATTAGGATGGCGGGCGGACTTTACCTGCCCGCCATCCTTGCGGTAGTAGGGACCGCCCGCCATAATGGCGGGGGTCCCGTCGGCAGCATTAGGATGCACCCGCCACATTCGTACCCTTTCCTACCCTTGTGGCGGGTGGTGCACTTAGCACCGCCCGCCACAAAGGCAGGAAACCATGCTGTGCACTTCCATGCACAGCATGGCAGGCACCGCGGAGTGCCTACCATGCTGTGCATGGAACTGCAGGGGGTACCATAGGTACCCCCCATGTGCACCCCCCCACCCCCGGAGTCCCTGGTGGCCCGCAACGGGCCCCCGCAGGGATTCTCCACATGCCTTTCCGTGGCAGCATTGCATCCACAATTGCCCATCATATTATGGCTGGCGGTGTCTGATAGACACTGCCACCATATTATTCCTTTTCCGCCCTGGCCTCATGGCGACTGGGGCGGAAAAGCGGCGGACAATCTTTCCGTCCGCCGAGGTCCCCCGTGCCATACTAATATGGCGGGGGGGAAACAAATGCGGATGTTGGGCGGATTGCCCCCGCCAGGCTGGCGGTGGCTACCGCCAGCCTGGCGGGGGCAATCCGCCGGGCATCATAATGGGCCCCTAAATTAGGGGTCACTAATATGTTCTGTTGTAAGAGCTACTTGTGTTCAATGGGAATCATCCGGAGCTACCAATAGTATTAGAGTTTTCAATTCTGACCACATCAGACAAGATACAAAAGTAGCCGCCATATGCAAGATAACCACCAATGCCTTGGGAGACCCACTGAAGGATGAGGACTGGGCCAGGTTGTGTGTGTTGGCCCATAAGGTCTCTAGAAATGCGCGCTTAAGGTGGACCACTTCATTTTCCTCCATTGCACATATATGAACCCCTTCAGACTGAACCGCTTATATCCTCACCAAGCCTCTTCCTGCCCTCGTAAAATTGAAGGGGCAGATTTTCTGTATTCGGCCTGGTGCACCCCATTAGTGCATTATTTCTGGATCCAGGTAGTGTATAGAATTGCACAGACGCACTGCAGGGAACTCTCACGTCTCAGTTTTGCCTGTTGAGTAATATGAACCCAAGGGGAGAATAAAGTTCTACAAATACATTCCACTGTCACTGGAATCGGTTAAACGATGCATAGCTACTATTTCGGTGGGTCAGAGGGCATTCTTGCTGGTCCACTGGGAAAGAGATGTTAGTGTGTGTTCTCTGTCAGAAGAGATTCAGATTAAGAGTGATAGAACCAAAGAGAAGTTACAATAAGATATAAAAGTGTGGGTTGGATTGTGTGATAGTTTCCTGACTCCTGAGAGTGTACCAAGTGACGAAGATGGAGACACAGATGGTTAATAATACATCTGTTTGTACCTGAATCAACACGTCTTGATTCACTCATTAACTCTATCTTCATATTATTCTAATGCCGTGTGATGAACTGACTATGATTATTCATTGTATTGTGCTATGCCTTAAGTGATGTGTTAAGATTTGCACAACAGGAAACCAGGTAGATATCTGTTCGCTGACTAACTTGTACACCTACGTTTGTTTATGTGTTTGAATAAAAAAAAGAGTGGAAAAAAAAAGATTACCAGCAATGTGAGTGTATCAGGCACTGTTCTCAGTAGTAAAATGCTTTGTCAATGTGGAATGGCTCTACATGGATACAACATAACAGCCATTGCAGTGATGCCCCTGTAAAAATGAAATATTGGTAATGAGTCTCCCCAATCAGTTCATGAGTATTGAATATGCACACACTTTCGTCTCAAATACACAATTTTTAAATTTAGTATGCCTATATTAATTCAACCAAGAAAAACCTTGAAATTTAGTAGGCTGGTGTGCACACAGGAGAGCTACTCACAGGTAACTAGCAAGCTACCAGTAGCTTACGAGCTACTCGTTGGAGAAACCTGCTATACATCTTTACTGTGCACCGCCTTCAGCCATAAGCAGTGAGCATGGGCCACTTGACTTAATGATGGTGTGCTTGTCCAGGTCTTTGAGTGTATTCCTGACTGTCCAGATAAGTGGTGGTGCGATGACACATGTTCCTGGGTATGACTCTAAATAAATCATCATGCTTTTGTCTCCACTAAATTGTGACAGATTAGGTGACAGTATGCACGTTCAGGTCTGCAAATATGCCCGGAGCCCCAGAATGAGTATCGGTCTGGTAAAACATGTCCCTGTATGTGATTTTGAATACAATTACACTGTATAGTGTGCTTGTTCAGATATTTGTGTTTTCCTCTGTGGCTCTGGGTAGTGGCTGTGTTTTCTGACATATGTCCCTGGGTGTGACCATAAGTACACCATAAAACTCTTGCCTCCACTGGATTGTAAATCAATCAATGATATGTTCAAGTCTGCAAGTGTGCCCCTGGGTGTCGAGGTACGTGGCTGTGTTATTACATATGCCAACGGGTGTGACTCTAAGTATATCATAATGTCTTTACCTCCATTGGACTCTGATAGGCCAGTGCCATTATACATGTTCAGGTCTCCAAATGTGACCTGAGAGCCAGGGTAAAAAATGGTGCAGTGACACATTTCCCTGGGTGTATCTGATACTGTATAATAGTTCCTTTGCTTTCATTACACCCTGATGCAGACTCAGTGGAGTTAGTGACAGTCTGCTTGTTCAGGTCTCTGAATATATTCCTCAGTACCTGGGTGAGTGAAATTGTGGTGACACATATCTTTGAGTGTAACACTGATTTTGCCACAACTATTTAGTTGTATGGTCAATGCACCTGCTGTTGTATTTATAACTACTACTGTTTAAAAATAGTCAACACAACAGTTTTTACTATGAGAATTCGTCACTCAGTTTTCCTTTACATACTTTTCCACATTTATTATCTCATTAACTTGTCACTTAAAGATATTTCATAGTAACATTACAAACCAGTAATGTAGGAAAATGCACTTGCAGAAAAATTAAGTAGCTCTCAAGCTGCACTGTTAATAACATGTTCTAGAAGTCTTGCATTTATTCCTATAAAACCTTCATACACAGATTTAAACACAAAGGTCTCCTCACCAGTGTTAAAACTGATCTCAGGTGTATTGTGAAACACTGCCCTCAAATGAATCTACAGGCCAGGCTGTATTATCTAATTAGAGGTACTTTTTAAAAATAATTATTGCAAACAAAGTCATTAATTGAAGTTGGCATACATTTCCCTCTTAAAAAGACAATAAAACCTCCTCAAAGTCTGTTCCCAGGTTCTCAAAAGGTCAAAGGTTCACCATGCATAGCCTATTCTTCAGGGGACTGCAATTTAGAGATCATTGGTTGTCTTTGGCATCACCTAACAAGAGTAATCCAGTTACTGCAAAGATAATGGTATGTATGCAGCGAATAATGAATACTTATAAAACTAAAGAGAAGATGTTTTTATTTTCTGTAAGGCACAGACTCAACTTCTTGGTTACAGTTTACTGTACTCCTTTTTACGTAATGTTTGATCCCCAATACATAGGACCAAAGGGGGGTCGAAGCCTTGCCTCAGGCCAGGCCCAGCACCCAAATGTTAGACCTGACATGACAGCCTTAGGGTAGTGTTCCCCCAAACGTTTTGCCTTTTTGTCCATTTTTGTTGTTTTCTTTTTTGCTTTACAACTCTGTGCACTTTATCACTGCTTACCAGTGCTAAAGTGCATGTACTCTCTTATTTTAACATGGTAACATTAGCTTACTCCCAATTGGCGTATTTAATTTACTTGTAAGTCCCTAGTAAATGTACACAGGGTCTTTAAATTAAATGCTGTTAGTGCACCTGCAGCACTCAATGAGCCACTTACTTAAGTAGTCCTTTGAACATGTCTCAGGCTTGCCATTGCAGCCTGTGTGTGCAGTTTTAAACTGTCTTTTTGACCTGGTAAATCAACCTTTTGCCAGGCCAAAAACCTTCCTTTTTAATACCTATGCCACCCCCCTTAGGCTAAGCCCTAACTAATGTTTAAATAAATCAAAAAAGCACTCCCTTCTAAACCTACTCCGACTGTTAATTTTTCAGTTTTAAACCAAGCGTGCTGCAGAGGTAGCACGTTTGTCCTGAAATCGTGCCTGAACTGAAAACTTCATATCTCAAGTTATCTTACTTGACCCCTGCGCACTGTTGCTAGTGTGCGTTTTTAGAATTTTAATTCAATAATTTTCAAAACGTAAAATGTTTAATTCTCTAAAGATTTTGATCCCACAATTATCATTTCAACAATACAATTTATTGCGCATACATGAAATAATGCTTGATCATCAAATTCACACTTAATCCTTGTAATCAGTTGGTTTCATCACCAATAACAACACTTATGAACTTTCCATTAGTACATAAACAAAATTAGCAACTTATTCTGTGAATTTCAGTTAATGCCCGATGCTTTTCGAGCCCATGGGGCCCTTCTTCAGGGGCCTGAAAACTAAACAAAAATAGAAAAGCATTGTTTACAAAAATGTTCCATCAAATACATTATTCTGTTATTTTTCTTAATGCATCAACACCACTCCGGATACAATGTATATATAATTTGCTGTGAACATTCACACCAATTTGATTACACTCCTTTGTTATAAAATAAAATGGAAATGAAATGAATGAAAGTGCTTGAAAGCAAACTACACCGCACCTAGCTCCTACCCGAGGTGACTATACATATTCAACAAAGTTTACTCACTCAAACCTGTGTTGCCGTGAGGTTCTTGTCGCCTGTGAAAACTATGAAAGAAAGGTCCTTTTGTAACTTCCAACTCATAATTAAAACCATCATGAATCAATCACTCGAGCCATGGGCTTACCTTAATGTTCACGAAAACAATCTCTGAATCTCTACCCAACGTTTCACTGATCGAGCACACCGCTCGCGAAACCACTACAAATGAGGAAATAAATACATGTAACATCGATATCTCTGTTTGCCAAGCTACTTCCAAAAACCTTTTCAATTCTAAGCGTACCTGCCAAATCGTCTCTCACTTCGTAAATATTACCGCTAACAAACGCCAGGGCTGCTTAATCACTATCTCGCACAAACGACGCGCTCCAACTAAAGACACCTTGGAAACCGGAACCACTCCATGACCGGTGTAACAACATAAATGACGGACTACTCATTGCCCAAAACTTGAGCACCATCTTGGAATGATCTAAAACCTGCAAACTTCTCAAAAATGAAGCAATCTCACCCTCTATCTGAACTTCAACAGTGCTCACAAAAATAAAAATTTAATTAAATTAAATAAAACGAGAACGAAAATCATACAAATGGAGTGTAACATTCAAAATGCTATTTTAAAATGAGAACTTCTGCTCTTAATGCTGGTCATGAATACCACATAGGCTGATGATGAAAATCATTCATAAAAAACAAATGTAATCAACTTTTTCATTAAGACCGCTAGGTTCTTGTGTTTCTAGACGTTTTGTCCGTTAGATCTCCCTTTGAAGCAGAGATCTGGTCAGATCCATGTCTTCATATGTTTTGATATTTTCTAGTACTGAAAACTGTATCTGGGTTATGTTGTGTTTTAACTCAAGCCAATTTTTAGCCAAATTACTTTTCACATTCTGATTTCTAATTGTGCTCTTATGCTCCGATATGCTGATTTTTAATTTCCTCTCGGTTTTTCCCACATATAATTTCCCACAAGGGGAATTTTATGTAGTAAATAAGATTACTAGAATTGCAATCTGAATCATGATATAATAGGATAGTTTTTCCAGTGTGGGTATGATGTAATGTTGCCCCAATTATTACGTTGTGGCAATGCACACAATTTGCACATCTTTTCATTTCTTTATAGACTTTTTCTTCCTGTTCTTCTGGTGCTTTGGTCAATATCTCCTTGAGATTCTTGGATCGTGTGAATGCAAAGATGGGTTTTTGGTTAAATATCCCCTGAAAATCTGGTTCATTTTGTAATAATTCCCAGTGACGAATGACAATGTTTCGTATTCTCCTTGAGCTGGTGGAGAATCTTGAGACAAAAACATGCCTCTCCACCACTTTTTTGGGCTTCTGCTTCAATAATTTATCTCTGTCAAAGGCTGACATACGATTCTTTGCTTTGTCTGAAACCGCTTTTGGGTACCCTCTTACAATTTACATTTTGCATTGTACTTCCAAATGTCTTTCCAAATCCTGTGATTCAGAGCAAATCCTTTTGATTCTCATATATTGCGAGAATGGGAGATTATTTTTGAGGTTCTGTGGATGGAAACTTTGAAACAATAAAGCATTATTAACATCGGTTTCTTTGTGAAAAATTTCTGTTTGAATTTTCGATGCTTTGAGTTTTATGGCAACATCTAAGAATGAAATTTCAGTCTCACTGATGGTATGAGTAAATTGAATTTATTAATTAAACTCATTGAGTGATGCAATTTTCTTTTCCAAAAGTTCTCTGCTGCTGATCCATAAAACAAAGATATCATCAATCGATCGACAATAAAGAGCTGTATGTTCCTGCCATTCTTGGTCACTGTATATGAAGTCTGACTCAAATTTGGCCATGAAGGTATTGGCGTAGGCAGGAGCACCTGCGAACCCCATGGATGTACCAGTCTGTTGTAAGAAAAACTTGTTGTCCCATTGAAAATAACTATGGTATAAACAAAAATGGAGCAATTCTAAAATGAAAACTTTGTCAGCTCTTTTGGAAGATTGTTTCAACAGAGCCCATTCAATAGCTTCAAGACCAGATTTGTGCGGGATCGAGGTGTACAGAGATTTAACATCTATTGTACACAACAACATTTGATTTTCATGTGTAATAGCCTGTAGTTTTAGTAGAAAGTCATTGGTATCCTTTACATATGAAGGCCATTGTTGGACGAAAGGTTGAAGTAATTTATCAATATACTGCCCCAATGGCTCAAAAATAGTGCCGCATTCTGTCACTATCGGCCTCATTGGTGGATTGTGGAGGTTCTGATGAACTTTTCGGATCATATAGAGTCGTGGTGTCCTTGGATGTTCAACAAATAGAAATAACTTGGTAGTGGATGATATATTACCCAAGTCATGAGCCTGATTGAGAATTATTATGAGCGTCATCTTTAGTTCCTCTGATGCATTAAGAAAAATAACAGAATAATACATTTGATGGAACATTTTTGTAAACAATGCTTTCCTATTTTTGTTTAGTTTTCAGGCCTCTGAGGAAGGGCCCCATGGGCTCGAAATGCATCGGGCATTAACTGAAATTCACAGAATATGTTGCTAATTTTGTTTATGTACTAATGGAAAGTTCATAGGTGTTGTTATTGGTGATGAAACTAACTGATTACAAGGATTAAGTGTGAATTTGATGAATCAAGCATTATTTCATGTATGCGCAATAAATTGTATTGTTGAAATGATAATTGTGGGATCAAAATCTTTAGAGAGTTAAGCATTTTAAGTTTTGAAAATTATTGAATTAAAATTGTAAAAACGCACACTAGCAACAGTGCACAGGGGTCGAGTACGATAAACTCGAGATAGGAAGTTTTCAGTTCAGGCACGCTTTCAGGACAAACCGTGCCTGAGGTTTGAGATTACCTATAAAACCAATGTTATACAGGTTTCATTTAAATAAGGAGTTCATGGAGAAGTGGTACTCCATATTAAACAAATGCTCTTTAGATTTAATTGTATTATTGGTGGAAGAATTAGCAAAGGCAATTCATGAATTATCAATGGAATTGGAAGAGATCAAGCAAAATTTGGAACAACGAATAGATAAGGATGACTGGGAAAAGGCATTACATGATATCAATGCAAAACTGGATAAATACTCTAAGGAACTTCAGGAAGGCAAACTGAGGAAATTTAAAAGGGATACGTTGGATTATAAGTTAAACAAGGTCTATACATGGGCAGAAGTGTATGCCCAAAGGAGAATTTATCCAAAGAAAAAAGTCACAACATTGTCTGATGAGAGCGTAGTATCTGAAACCGATCTAAGTACCAACAGACCATCAGCACAGACACAAATCGTGGGTGAGAAGGCCCCCACGGAAACAATTGCAAATGATGGAGCACAAGCATCTGGATCGACTCATGTTTTACCCAAAGCAGTGGATTCAAGCCAACCACCGGGGAAAAACAAACCTACAGGAAAACCCGTCGAAGTAACAGAAGGAGCCCGCACAAGGAGCCAGAAATGAATCTTGTCCTAACATTTCAAAAACCAATTTAACATCACAGGAATTGAAAGTGTTAAACAAGGGTTTGGGGTTTGTCCCCACATACAACACCAATCTTCTAGAGTGTGAAATAGCATTATTTAAATTCATGAGAGTACTTAGACGTCGACATTTTTTCTCGAATGTACTACCAAGTCCACCTGAAAAAGAAGAATCAAAATTGTTGGAATTTCGACCCTACTCGAAATATCAAGCACCTGTGTCTCATAACATTTTAGATGCTTTTGAAAAATCTATACGGAATGATTTTCAGAAATTAAACATGCAGAAAGCAAAAAAGAAAAACTTATCAGTCCATAACAAGAATGTTTTAAAAGCTCTTCAAGAGAATGATCAGGTGATGATCCAGAAAGCGGATAAAGGTGGTGCCATCATAGTTATGAACAGAAGTTTTTATCAAGACAAAGTTTATGAACACTTGTCGGATGAACTTGCATATTTACAGTTGGAAAAAGATCCAACAGAGGAACTAAAAATGATGCTCCAAATAATTCTCAATCAGGCTCATGACTTGGGTAATATATCATCAGCTACCAAGTTATTCCTATTTGTTGAACATCCAAGGAGACCACAACTCCATATGCTCCCAAAGGTTCATAAGAACCTCCACAATACACCAATGAGGCCTATAGTGACAGGATGTGGCACTATTTTTGAGCCATTATTATTTATTTATTATTTATTTTAAAGTTTTATATAGCGCTGGCTAGACCCGGAGGTATGAGAGCGCTTTACATGAGCATCAGATCATAGTTACAGGTTACATCATTACAAAGGTTACACAGTTCTTAGAGCATGGCAACATAGTTACATGTAAGGTCAAGATAAACAATAAGCACAAATACGAAAGGGGAAAAGCAGGCAAGGTGAGAGATTCAGGAGAGGGGGTTGGAGCACGGGAAGTAGACAGATAATGAGGGCGGGAAAGGGGAGGGGAGGGTGAGAGACACAGCATGGGAAGAGGAGGGGAAGGGTGATGGGGACACAAACCGGTAGACGAGTCAAGGCAACATCCAAAGTCCAGTAAGCTGTGATCCCAGGGCAGACAAGGGGAGAGATTTAGGGGAGAGAGGATAGGATCTAGGGAAGAGACAATAAGGAGAGACAAAAAGAAGTCTGCCTAAAGACCGACTGGGTAGGTGACGACCAAGGAGGGAATTTACGGCCCATCTCCCCTATAGCTAAACCAGGTAGCTCCATCGGGCATCAAACAAAATAGTTCGGTCTCAATACATTGAGAGAGGAGGGAAGGAGAGACATAAATAGAGGGAGGATGCGGGAGGAGACAACAGGAGAGACGAAAGGAAGTGCAACAATGTGGTTCGACAATATACCAGTGAAATAACTAAAATCTTCATTCTCATGGAATACTTACTAACAGAAAGAAAAACTTGGCACAGAAGCTGAAATATGAAAAGACATCTTTATTAAACTTATAAGTGAGTCTACGTCACACAGAAGCCGTAGCAACTGAATGAGGTAGTCTAAAGAGCATAGAACACCGAGGCCTTTTATATGCTTAGGGTTACAAACTCAGCATGAAAGAAGGGGGCAGTCCTAGCTTTTGCAAGCATGCTAAATACCTAATATGGTCATACAAGATCTGCCAAATATTAGTGAATAGGTAAACGTTAAAAACAAGGCATCATGTAACCAGAACATCCCCCTTGATTCGTGCTCTTGCCCAAGCCAATAAGTCAATCTATGACAGCACCTATAGGTCAATCAGTAATGGCAGAACATGTTTGCATGCTTCAAAGGAAAAGGTTGTGGAATAGTAAAACACAGGGAGAGAATAGCGAAGGCCAAAAGATAAGATACAGCACAAGAAGAATGCTAAAGGCTAACAGATAGTTGATACAGGGATTAGGTGGTCCAGACAAGAATTAGTTAGGTCAGCTGGTGTCTGAGATGAGTTTCAAAACAAGGACAGAGGGAGTTTTCAACACGTTGCAGTCCAAAGGGCAAAAACACTTTGTGAATCAAGAAGCCTGTGTAAAGGCAACTTAAAATGATGACAAATGTAAAATGGAGTAAAAATTAAGGAACCTCTCCAGAAAAAGAACAACAAGTAAACATTAAATAGAACAGTCAGCAATACATTAGGGGAGGAGAGAAAGGAGAGATAAAGTAGTGGGGAGTAGGGGAGGAGAGAGAGTGAGGATAAGGGAAGAGACAACCGTAGAGACGAAAGGAAGTCTGTCTAAAAACCCGACTGGGTAGGTGACGACCAAGGAGGGAATCCACGGACCATCTCCCCTATAGCTAAAACCAGGTAGCTCCATCGGGCATCATACAAAATAGTTCAGTCTCAAGTGGCGAGGGAAGAGGTTCACAGAAAAACAGGGTGGGGACAAAGGGCAGGGGCATGCGAGGGCACAGGACAGAAGCTGGAAAGAGTAGGAGCGGAGGGGGGGAGGGTTGGGGGAAGTGGGAGCAGAAAGGTAAGGTCAGGAGAGACGCGGGTGCATTAGTCCGAAGTCCGGCTGGGTAGGTGATAGTCAAAGGAGGCAGTATATTGATAAATTCCTTCAACCTTTCGTCCAACAATGGCCTTCATATGTGAAGGCTACCAATGATTTTCTACTAAAACTACAGGCTATTACACAACAAAATGAAATGTTGTTGTGTACAATAGATGTTAAATCTTTGTACACCTCGATCCCGCACAAATCTGGTCTCGAAACTGTTGAATGGGCTCTGTTAAAACAATCTTCCAAAAGAGCTGACAAAGTTTTCATTTTAGAATTGCTCCATTTTTGTTTACACCATAGTTATTTTCAATGGGACAACAAGTTTTTCTTACAACAGACTGGTACATCCATGGGGTTCGCAGGTGCTCCTGCGTACGCCAATACCTTCATGGTCAAATTTGAGTCAGACTTCGTATACAGTGACCAAGAATGGCAGGAACATACAGCTCTTTATTGTCGATTCATTGATGATCTCTTTGTTTTATGGATCAGCAGCAGAAAACTTTTGGAAAAGAAAATTGCATCACTCAGTGAGTTTAATGAACAAATTCAATTTACTCATACCATCAGTGAGACTGAAATTCCATTCTTAGATTTCGCCATAAAACTCAAAGCATCGAAAATTCAAACAGAAATTTTTTCATAAAGAAACCGATGTTAATAATGCTTAATTGTTTCAAAGTTTCTATCCATAGAACCTCAAAAATAATCTCACATTCTCACAATATATGAGAATCAAAAGGATTTGCTCTGAATCACAGTATTTGGAAAGACATTTGGAAGTACAATCCAAAAAGTACATTGAAAGACGGTACCCTAAAGCGGTTTTAGACAAAGCAAAGAATCGTATATCAGCCTTTGACAGAGATAAATTATTGAAGCAGAAACCCAAAAAAGTGGTTGAGAGGCATGCTTTTGTCTCAAAATTCTCCACCATGTCAAGGAGAATAAGAAACATTGTCACTCGTCACTGGGAATTATTACAAAATGAACCAGATTTTCAGGGGATATTTAACCAAAAACCCATGTTTGCATTCGCACGATCCAAGAATCTTAAGGAGATATTGACCAAAGCACCAGTGGAACAGGAAGAAAAAGTCTATAAAGGAATGAAAAGATGTGCAAATTGTGTTCATTGCCACAACGTAATAATTGGGGCAACATTACATCATCCCCACACTGGAAAAACTATCCTATTATATTATGATTCAGATTGCAATTCTAGCAATATCGACCTACAAAATATCGACCTACAGAAACATCGATGCTGAAATATCGAAGGCAAGAATATCGACATCCCATCTACAACATGGTAAGTACAAAAATATCGAAATACAAATATTAGATGTTAAAATTATTGATGTTAAAAATATCGTTTATTTTCTCTGTAAAAATATAAATGTAAAATAAAGTAAATAACACTAATAAATAAAATAAACATAGTTAAATATCTAATAATGTTTAAAATAATAAATAATACATATATAATATTAATACATTAATTAAACATATACAGACAAGATATAATATATACTTACTTATCAATAAGTTTTAATAATTATTTTAATAATTTATACATTAATAACAAATATTATAAAGTACAAATATATTTACAAACATAAAACAAAAACATAAATAAAAAGTAAATAATTATTATTAATAAATTAAAAAAATATATATACTTTAATATTTTTAAAATTAATTATATACTACATTATCTAAAACTATACTAAAAACATCAAATAGCTAAATAAAGAAAAATACTATTCAAAAACCCATAACTAAAAAAAATACAGTAATAAAAATGTTGTATAGCATAGTACTTAAAATTACCATTCCCACTCCAGAGGGCGTAACAGTAGAGAAACCATTGGATAGCGTAGAGTTAAAATTACTATTCCAATTCTAAAGAATGCAGCAGTAGGGAAAGCGTTGGATAGCGTAGGGGTAAAAATTACTATTCCAATTCCAAAAAGTGCAAAAGTAGGGAAAGTGTTGGATAGCGTAAGGGTAAAAATTACTATTTCCACTCCAGAGAGTGCAACAGTAGGGAAAGCGTTGGATAGCGCAGGGGTAAAAATTACTATTCCAACTCCAGAGAGTGCAACAGTAGGGAAAGCGTTGGATAGCGTTGGGGTAAACATTACTATTCTAACTCCAGAGAGTGCAACAGTAGGGAAAGCGTTGGATAGCGTAGGGGTAAAAATTACTATTCCCACTCCAGAGAGTGTAACAGTAGGGAAAGCGTTGGATAGCGTAGGGGTAAAAATTACTATTCCAACTCTAGAGAGTGCAACAGTAGGGAAAACGTTCAATTGCGTAGGGGTAAAAATGACTATTCCCACTCCAGAGAGTGCAACAGTAGGGAAAGCGTTGTATAGCGTAGGGATGAAAATTACAATTCCCACTCCAGAGAGTACAACAGTAGGGAAAACTTTGGATAGCATTGGGGTAAAAATTACTATTCCCACTCCAGAGAGTGCAACAGTAGGGAAAGCGTTGGATAGCGTAGGGATAAAAATCACTATTCCCACTCCAGAGAGTGCAACAGTAGGGAAAGTGTTGGATTGCGTAGGGGTAAAAATTACTATTCCAACTCCAGAGAGTGCAACAGTAGGGAAAACGTTGGATAGCGTAGGGGTAAAAATTACTATTCCACTCCAGAGAATTCAACAGTAGGGAAAGCATTGGATAACGTAGCGATAAAAATGACTATTCCCATTCCAGAGAGTGCAACAGTAGGGAAAGCATTGGATTGCGTAGGGGTAAAAATTACTATCCTAACTCCAGAGAGTGCAACAGTAGGGAAAGCATTGGATAGCGTAGAGGTAAAAATTACTATTCCAACTCCAGAGAGTGCAACAGTAGAGAAAATGTTGGATAGCGTAGAAGTTAAATATAACATACTTATACAAAATTGTTGTAAATAAAAAAAATTATAATTACATTTTTTTAAACTCTACATCATTTGCAAATCCCCATTAATAATTATTAAAAACATAATTACAATTGAATAATTAATTAACAAGAAATTAACAATATATACCAATAAATATTAATTAATAAATATTAGTTACCAAATAATAAATATTGAACACTAAAATATTTTTCAAAACTAAAAACATTATTACAATTGAATAATTAATTAACAATACATTAACAATAAATACCAATACATATTAATTAATAACTATTAGTTACCAAATATTAAATATTGAACACTAAAATATTTTTCAAAACAAAAAACATAATAATTACAAATTAATTAACAATTAAAATATAGTAAACAATACATTTATTTTCAAATCAAAAAATATTTGTAATGAAACAATAATTACCAATTAATAAAAATGAATTTCCAATTAATAAAAAGTATTTAATAATAAAAAATCTGAATTACCAATTAAAAAAATGAATTACCAATTAAAAACATTATTTACCAATTTAAAAATGTAATTACCAATTGCAAACATTAATTACCAATTAAACAAATTAATGACCAATTAAAATAATTAATTACAAATTAATAATTAATTACAAATAAAATAATTATCAATATCAATAAAAAAATCATTACTTAATTACAATTAAATTACTTCCCACCCAATTCCCCTATAAACCCACAACCCGCTACAGAACTTAAACGCAAAAATTAATTACAATTAATTTACAATTACTAAAAATTAATAATTAATTTACTATAATTAAATTACTTCCCAACCTATCCCCTATAAACCCACAACCCGCTCCAGTACTAAAACATAAAATTAACTTAAAATTAACATTATTAATATATAAAAAATAGTACACATATAATTTAAAACAAATAAAATACTTAACAAAAAACATATAACACATACATATAAAATACATAATAAAATACATAACAATAAACAAATATCGATATTAGTAACATCGAAATTAGTAACATCGATATATTTGATATCTATATTACTAACTTCGATATTACTTACATTGATATAAAAAAATTCAATATTACTTATCTTAGGGACGATATTCTGTCCAACGATATTCTTGACCTCGATATTCTCCACCTTCGATATTTCCAACTCGATATTACTGTACTTCAAAATTTCGGAATCGATATTTAGACTGTGCACCGTTGGTAACAACTCTTCTCACTGCCTGGAACTGTGCTGGCCTGAAAATCTAGGTGCACCTTCTCCCCCATCCTGGAGCCAAGAGCCTTGAGCTCCGGATTGATAATAAACTCTCCATGGAAGTACAGACGAGGAAATGATCATCAAGCTGCTTTGGAATTCTAAGGACTATCAGAAGTTGGTTTCCATGCCTAGCTGAGAGAGTGGTGTGCAGGGTCTGGTGAATTCACATTTGGACGAAGAAAACTCTCTTTTCCTGGGACGTCCTAGGTTCATTATAAAGATGCTGCAAATGGTCCAGAATGCCACTGACTGAATTCTCTTCAGAATTCCAAAGTACCAGTCAGCTGCACCAGCCTTAGCAGCTCTGCACTGGCTACCTGTGCATAAGAGAATCCAGTTCAAGATACTCTGTTTCGCCCATCCCACTATGCACAGGAAGGATCCTCATTTAATACAGGGCTTGCACAACCCCAATATTCCTAGGAGATCAGTACTCTCTGGAGATCAAAAACTGCCGCTGATCTCCAGGATCAAGAAGAATAGGAGCTGGAGGCACTCCTTTGCATAATTTTAGAGACTCTACATTTCAGTCCAATGACCTCCTAGTGGAAACTCCTGCCAAAGTAATTAAAAAGTACTTTGAACTGCCTGTTACTCAATGCAGTGCAGAGCAATGTTTTCAATTCATGTCTAAAGGAGATGAGATCAGACGCAAAGTATCTTTCAGTTCAACAGGTAGAGCATTCCATAGAAACAAAGCTTGAGGTCAGAGTGAAAGAACACAGGAATAGCGCCCGGCGGCTGGCAAGCGCTCTCGACACCATATTTTGCTGCTGGAGTACTCTGCATCAGCTATCAAAAACACAGTTATTTGTCCATTTTTATATTTAGTTTTGCTCCACCCAGTAGTGGTGTCACCATGCTACTGTCTTATGGTGGTGCAAGCCTTAACTGACCCGCCATGCCCTTTAAATGAAATAAGGCAGCGGTTATTAACACTTGAAATCTTTGGACTCCACTGAACCATTAATGTAATTCGGGGGGCACCACTGAGTCTTTAATGGAAGCCAGTGACCCTGGCCTAAGTAATTGCTAAAGTTTGAACTTCAAAACAATACAAAAAAATAAAGGAACACATGTACGTAAAACAGATACACAAATAATGAAATGTAGTATTTAATTATCAACCTAATACTGAAAAATAGAAATTGCAATTTTAATGAGGAGATTGGAGCTTTTCCAAATTCTGGTTTTAATTTTAAAAAGACAAAGTGATATGCTAAAATCTAGCATATCACTTTGCCTTTTTTTCTCCTAATGCATGCATTTTGTCGTAGTTTCAATTGACGTCACTCATCACCATACTATGTTGTATTTGGTATACTTGAACCTTTCCAATGAATCATGCTAAGAATACCAACTTACTTTTATCTTCCAATTTCAAATTCTTTCACATTTACATAACGTGTATAACCTTTTAATTTCAGTTTATTATTCAGTCAAAGATCCCCTGAGTAGGCATCACAGACCTCTGTGGGTCCAAGGACCACAGGTTAAGAACATATAAATAGAAAATGTGAGAAAAATAGGAGATGCAGAACATACATTGCTAGAAAGAAGACACAACTTCATATTTCTCTAAAGAAGGCTGAGCAAAGGTCACCAGGAAGCAACATATGACACAAAGGATTTTAAATGTACAGTATTCCACCAGTAGCCAATGTAGTTCTTGAAGAACTAATCTGATATGCAATCCACCATATGTACTTGGGAATGAACATCTGTCAATTCTCTGATGCCATGGCACATGTTTTATCAAACAGCAATCTTAACATGTTAATGCTGTTGCCTTACCACACCCCTAGAAGGAAGGGCAATAACAGTATAACATAATTAGTACAAGACATCCTACCTGCTTGCACCTATTGCAGTGAGTTCTTTCAATCTATACATTGATATTCTAGAAGAGTACACCAGGGATGCTTAGTTAATGGAACTACTCACTTCAACTAATCTGAATCACCATATTAAGTGCCTTACATATACATATACAAAAAGCCACACATTGTAGTAATCTGACCTTACCATAAATGAGCTTCAAATAAACTTCTGCACTTGGTTGAACCACTCAAACATTATGTCGCAAACTCCAACTAGCAACAACTCTCACTCTCTCCAAACAGAAAGGAAGCCTGTGAGACAATGCATTGGCCACATTGTAACAAATCTGTACCAAATTTGCACAGTGGTAAAAGCAGGAACTCAAGCAAAAATTAAGCTTAGACACTCAGAATGCTTTTGGATATTTAGCCACACTGATGAGGCAAAAAGAATTACAAAACAAGGATGAGTAACAGTGGCGGCTTGCAGCGGTAACGCTGTGAGGCGGGGAGGCAAGACAGGGCTGGGGTGGGGCTTGGTGGGGGCGTAGTTGAGTCTGACATACAATGGCAGATATTTATTTATTTAATTACGTTTACCTTTTCCGTCATATGTCGGACTCCACTACCCCTCACCAAGCCCTGCACCTGCCCCGCCTCCCCGCCCCACAGCATTACCGCTGCAAGCCACCACTGATGAGTATTTATAAACAGCTACATTTTCACACTAAACAAAATTAAATTATTTACAAAATCATTAGTTCTCGAAACATCCAGCAAGAAGTTTCTCAAAAGGTAAATAATCGCTCAAATGCAGCTCAAATTCTCCCTTCTATTCAGACAGCTCAGAAATTTTGTGATAAACTGAATGATTTATTTTGTAATACAATTGAAACATTGAGGGATAAGATAGAGCAAGGAGATTATCCTTCTACAGACAGTCATATGAACTCAGAAGGTGATCAACAGAGCACAATCAACACAAATAAATATGGACCCTTGTCTGATTTTTGTTTTTAGGAAACTTAGGGACTGATTTAATTTTGGTGGATGGAGCAATTACCAATGCCATGGTGGAGTACTTTATTCTCACCATTCTCTCCATGATGAAAGTACTCCACCCGCTACAGCCCCTGCCAACATCTCTTGCATTTTCAGGAAGTGCCTTCATGGTGGTTCCTGGAAATGCATTATAAGTTTGATGGACATGATCCAGAAGCATTGCAAGTTGGAAAATGTTAGAAATTGGGCCTCTATTTGGTTTGGCAGAGGGGTGCACTCTGTCCAAGCAGGGACAACAATTCTAGTCATGGTAAGCTAGATACACACTAAAGGATATCTTGTACTCCCCCTCTGGTAGCTTGACACAGAGCAGTTAGGCCTATATAAAGAGGCAATGTGTAAAATATTTGTGAACACACACATACAGTAACACAATGAAAATACCACAAAAATACTCCACACAGGTTTGGAAAAATAGAGACTCAGTAGGTCAGCTGCAGGACTCAGACAGATCTCACTGGCAAAGTACCTTGAATGGGGCAAGTGTCAATGTCAAAGATGCAATGGAAAGAGTCGAGGAAGCGCTGCATCGTAGTTGATCCAGTGGAAGTGTCGGCAAAGATCCGGGCAGTTTATGAAGGCTTTGGCGTCGAACCCCTTTATGATGCTGGCATTGAGTCATTGTTGCACTGCACTGTCCATTGTCATTGAGCTGCACAGTCCATTGAGGCAATGTCGCTGATCGGCTCGTGTGTCGGCATCGAAGGGCAGTGAGTCAGTACCGATCCGTGCAAAGTTGTCACTGTGTCATAGTGAAACAAAAATAGCTGCAGAACCCACTTCTGGGACCTATGACTGGATTAGAACCTTAGGTAAGGGAGGAGGCGCAGATGGCAGAGTCCAGAAGCAGGGGGTTGCAGGCAGTCTTTAATGGCACTGAGACTTTAGAACAGGGGGCACGTCAGCATGCCCTTGGAGTCACTCTGGGTTCAAGTGAGATGGATCCAGTCCTTGTCCTCAGCAGGGCAGAGACCAGCAGGCAGCAGGACAGCTCAGCAAAGCAGGGAAAGAGTTCCCTAAGACCAGTCAGTCAAGTAAAGTGGCAATCATTGTTGCACAGAAGTCTTAACTCCTGGAAGTGTTCTTCACAGGCCCACTAGTGTACTGCCCTGGTAGGGTCAGAGACCTAGTAAATATACCCAAATGTACCTTTGAAGTGGAAGTGACTTCAAAGCAAGCTCTCAAAGAGCACCAGTCCCCTCCCATCCATGCCCTATATGCCAGAATATTTGTGGGGGGTAATCAGCCCTTTGTGTGAAACACAGACAACTGCCTATTCAGGTATGTCAGCTAACCCTCCCACTTATTACCCAGGAACAGCTATGAGAATGTAGATGAATGCAGATGAGTTCTTTGTCACACCCACTTTTCCTGTGTTTGTCTCTGAGTAAAAGAAATGTACAAACAATAGCATTCACGCAACCCAGACATGTACTGAAGACAAGCTGCAAGGGACACAGAGTTGTAACAGCAGAGAAATGTCCACTTTCTAAAAGTGGCATTTCTAAAACGGTAATGTGAAATCCAACTTTATCACTAAAGAGGATTTATCATTTCAATTCAAAAGATATGAAACATGATGCACCTACTCCTTTCTAGTCAGGAATTACAGCTTTAAAGTGTTTTAAGGAATGTTCAATGCTAGCCTATGACAGGAGTAGGTCTCACAGCAGTGAAAATCTAATTTAGCTATCATTACCTGGACATGTAATACATAAAAGTGCATGTTCTACCTTTAAGTTACACAGCACCCTGCCCTTAGGGCTACCCAGGGACTACCTTAGGGGTTACTTATGCATTGTGAAAGGGGAGTTCAAGACTTGGCAAGTGATTTTGAATGCCAAGTCGAAGTGGCAGTAAACTGCAAATCTAGGCCTTGCAGTGCCAGGTCTGAGACAGCTTTGAAAGGCTACTTGTGTGGTTGGCACAGCCAGTGCTGAAGGTCTACTAGTAGTTAGAGATTACAGGCCCTGAGATATAGTATAACACTTTTCAAGAAACGTATAAGTAAACTAAATATGTCAATTGTGTATACACCAATGTTAACATGTTTAGAGGAGTAGCACATGCACTTCAGCACTGGTCAGCAGTGGTAAAGTGCCCAGTCCTAAAGCCAACAAAAGAATTCAGTAAAAAGGAAAGGTTAAGGTGACCCTTCAGAGAAGGGCCATTTTCCAACAGAAAAGATGTGTCATAAACTTCTAGTGATTCAGAATACAGCTGCAACACATGTGACAGGCACTCCCCGCTTTGCACCAACTAATCTAATACTGCAAAAACTTCACTGGCTCCTCATTAGACAAAGGGTTGATTTAAAAAAGTTATGCCTAGCACATTAAACCTTAGCAGATAGGGGAGACATATCTGCATTGGACAATAAATGCTTGCAAATCTATAAGCTTATAAGAACTTAGCGCTGTGCAGGGACCTATTGATTGCGCTTAGAATTTAGAACAATAATGCTGAAAGTCATCCCTTCCCGATATGTGCCACTGTATCTTGAAACACTCCACCTGAAAACCTGGCTATTCAAGAAGTCATTTTGCACAATTCATAAACTGATCCAGTTGATTTGTTCACAATAATTACTATGCCTACACCACAGCACCTAGACACCTAGGGGTCGATTCAGATTCAGGAAAAAACGCTCCGAATTGCCGTTCGGAGCTTTTTTCCCGTACGATTCGTACCAGGAGCCGTACTCCGTACGAGTCGTACAGAGACCGTACGAATCTCCCTTGGAACCCGCTGTGCGCGACATCTGTACGGTTCACGGCTGGTTTTTACGACCCAGCAAGTACGATACGTGTCGGGTACGCACCGTATGACCCTTTTTCTACGGGAGCTGAAAACAGCTGTAAAAGCAGAGTTTGTGCCGAAACAGGTACGGAACGGTGCATACCCCCCATGATTGCAGGGGTACGGTGCGTACCCCTGCGATCATGGGGTGTACGCACCGTACCCATGTACGATGGGTGTACGCACCGTACCCCATGTACGATGGTTGTACGGTGCATACACCCATCGTACATGGGGTACGGTGCGTACACCCCATGATCACAGGGGTACGGTGCGTACCCCATCGATCATGGGGTGTACATACCGTACGGTGTGTATGTGTTTGTGTGCTTTTCCGTACAACTCACCCTTACCTGACGTGGACCGTACGAATCGCGTCCTCATACCCCGGTCCGGATCGTACTCGTCGGGTCGTACGGCATGTGTATGAGTCAAACGGCATGTGTACGAGTCGTACGGTTCATGGTTTCAGCCTTGCAATATGTACGGATCGTGACGATTCAGACGGATTCACGGAATACGGATCGTACTACGCGTCTCGGATGGACGGGTATGATTCGTACGGCGAGGGCTCCGGATACAAATCGAATGGACGTTTTGTTTCCCGAATCGGAATCGACCCCCTAATAGAGATAGCTATAGCACAACATAACATAACATAACGTAGGAACCTTAGAGACAACAACAGATTCAATTTGCACAGTCCTGACATGACCTGACCAAAGCAATTGTGGTTTGGAGTCCCTAACTTCACTTCTAATAGGGAAAGATGTTTTGGTTTTTCAGCGCAATACAATAATAAATTAGACTATCTTAGCTAGGATTGTTACTTGGGGCACCACATTGCGAGCCAAGGTAATACAATCTCTGCTAACAGCATTGCATTCAGGAGACCCTTCCCCAAAGTTCAAATTGGCTAACTTACCAAAAACCAACACCTCTGTCTGAGACAAATTTAGCTTAAGATGTCTACCAATCATACATTTAATACATTTGTCGGAGGCATTCATATACTGGAAAAATTATTATCCTCATGAAGACTAAGGGCCAGATGTAGGAAGTGAAAGAGCGATCGCAAACTGAAAGTCACAGAATTTCAACATTTGGGACCGCAAAATAACCCTGGCAATGTAGAGAGTGAAAAATCCTATCGCAAAGTAAGGAATCGCAAAAAACCATAGAAGTCAATGTGCGATTCCTCATATTGCAAATTTAACCTACCGAGTCTCAAATTGCGTCTCACAAATTGCAAAATCTCAAATAATAAATCGCAAAGAAATGTATGAAGAATCGCAAATAGGGATTTCACCAGAAATCGCAATTTGCGAGTCGCAAAGTACCACCAACTCAAAGCAGGTGGTAACCAGGTGCACTGCATAAAAACAGCCGCAGAATGCATCATTTTCCACACAATGGCAGCCCGGTAAGTCATAGCAAGGAGGATGTGGATGCAAGTAGCAGCACAGAGGATGAGGAGGCGACAGGAATGCCTATACAGAGTGTGCATTACCCTGTGCCAACATACAAATGAAAAAATACATGAAGGGTGCAGGCTTCACTCCACTACCATCCTAGACCTGATACGTGACTTGCATCCAATCCTGGAGCATCAGAAACGCAGGGCACATGCAATTCCACCACATGTTCAGGTCCTGTGTTCCCTGCACCTACTTGCGTCAGGTAGTTACCAGGGGGTGATAGCTATAGCTGGAGGGGTCTCACAAAGTTTCCTGTCACGCTTCTTCAACACCTTTCTGCATGCAATGCTTCAAAGAATGCATCATTACATCCGGTTTCCCACCAAGCAACAGGAACTGCATAAGACCAAGATGGATTTCTATCAGATGGCTCAATTCCCACATGTCATTGGGTGCATTGATGGGACACATATTGCAATCTGTCCCCCCTCTGCTACTGAGTACGTATATCGGAACAGAAAACCATATCATTCAATCAACGTCCAGGTCATTTGTGATGCGCCAGGCATCATAACTGATATAGTAGCAAAATTCCCAGGACGTAGGCATGACTCCTACATCTTCAGTCATAGTGAAATCTATGCACATCTGACTGGGGAATAATTTGGAGAAGGATACCTGCTAGGTAAATGCATGTGACACACTCTTTTGTATACCTTGGATGAAACTGTAGTTGCCTGTGATTGGGGTTTCATCCTTTCCCATTTAGGTGACAGCGCATTTGCAGTGTGTGCATTCATACTCACCCCATTTCTCAACCCACCTACCCCAAGTGAGAGGAGATACAATACTGCCCATAAGTCTACACAGAATGTGGTGGAGCGGACATTTGGACTCCTGAAGAGCAGGTTCTGCTGCCTCAACAAAAATGGAGGTGCACGGCACTACCACCCCAAGATATGCTTCTACCTGTGCCATGCTACACAACCTGGCCACAAAGAAGGGGCCCTCAGTGGAAATCACAGATTCGGACGCAGAGGATGAGGAATCGCCACACCACAGAGCAGCAGGTGTTGTAGGAGCCACAAACGGGGGACACAGATGTGCTGAGATCCCACGCAACTATTTCTAAGTAAGTAATGTCAAAAAGCTGATACTGATATGTGTACAATGGTGTTTTATTGTCCTTAGGTCAGGCAATATGTATGCACATAGCGTCACAATATTGGCCTAAGTGTGCCATGAGCTGCCCATCATGTCATGTCAACACTGCATGCACATTGACAACCACTTTCACTAGGTCACATGGGTAACCTCACCCATCAGCAAATGTCAGGACTTATTTCCTGTGCCCACGCCCAGCCATGCTTCGCTTAGTGTGCACACTTCCTTGCCTTGACGACTATTCTGCTGATGGCCCTTGCATTGTACTACGCCGTCTGGGCTCAGCGACAGGTGGAGTAATTTATTTATTTATTTTAAAGGTTTTATATAGCGCTGGCTAGACCCGGAGGTATCAGAGCGCTTTACATGAGCATCAGATCATAGTTACAGGTTACATTGTTTCAAAGGTTACATTGTTATTAGAGCATGGCAACATAGTTACTTGTAAGGTCGAGATAAAACAATAACCCAAATACGTAAGGGGAAAAGCAGGCAAGGTGAAAGATTCAGGGGAGGGGTAATGAGGGTGGAAAGAAAAGAGGAGGGTGACGGACACAGCATGGAAAGAGATGGGGAAGGGCGATGGGGACACAAACCGTTAGACGAGTCAAAGCAACGTCCAAAGTCCAGTATGCTGTGATCCCGGGGAAAGTGGCATCACTTCTCTATCTCTGTTGTGGGAGGTTCCCTTTACGCAGAGGACTCTCTCAGAGGGGTCTCTGAGACTCCAAGGCCTACATACTGGATCCTTCCCCAAAAAGGGGAGAGGGAGTGCTTTGACAAAGGGTGCCATACCATACCTCAGCTGTGAGTGGCTCCCTTGGCGCAGTGGACTCTCTCAGCGGGTTTGCTGAGACTCCAGAGTATAAATATTGGATATTTCCCCAACAAGGGGAGAAGGAGTGCTTAGTCAAAGGGCACAAAGGACAGGGGGCTAGGTAGACTAGCAGGCAAGGTGGGAGATTCAGGGGAGAAGGGATAGAAACTAGGGAAGTAGACAAAGAGAGAAAGAGTACTAAATGGGAACAAATTTAAATTAATGAGTTATAATATATCGCTGGCTAGAACCAAAGGAAACAGAGCGCTTTACATGAGGAACAATAATGTTGCAATTTACATCAGTTAACAATTACATAAGTATCAAGAAAAGCATTTAAGGAACATAGGGGACAAGGTGAATGGCGCAAGGAAGGGTAAGGGGATAGGGTAAAAGGGCAGGAGGAAGATAGGACGTAGAGACGAGGGGAAGATCTGCCCAAGGTCCGGCTGGGTAGGTGTTGGCAGGGGGGGAGTCCACAACCCATCTCCTCTTTAGCTATATAAACAACATTGGTGTGGCTACTTCCTGTATGTTATGTCATCAGGAAGCACCTGAATAGCAGATTTGCTAATTTGCGATTTTTGGAATGTGCGATTTCACAAATACAGAATCGGTAATTGTGATTCGGTATTCAGTATAGCGAGTTTTAAGAAAAAAACGCTATTAAGGACTCGCTCAACTGATTTTACCTACCTCTGTCCCACAGATATTTCACCTCCAGAATGATCTTACTATCATCGGTATATTCCAAGAAGATTAAGCAAACGGAGCAATTTAAAGAAAAGAAAGGTAGTTTATAAAAACTGAAAGATCATCCTCGATGTTAATCAAGACAGACTGAGTCAGGGGGTGAGGTATGTCACCAAAGGAGATCTCCTCAAGAGATCATGCTCTGTGGTACTTCCATCTCTTTTCAGGGACATCAAAAGCATTTTCTTTAGCTATATCAGCATTGACAAGTGGAAGCTGCTGAAAAGATGGCAGGTATGTCTATTAATGGATGGATTTTCTGCTGTTTTGTTAATGCATTTTACATTCTCCTCAGTGTCTAACTTGTGGCACCATCCATTTTGTATGCATGCAGGGCATGGCAGAACCACCGCTGCCTCTCCAAATGGAAGGAAAAGCAGAGTGAAGTTGTAAGGACTGGGGTGAGTAAAAGGTAAGCTTCTAGTGCCTTATATTTAGATTACTAAATTGCTTAGAGATTTTGCTCTGAGGCCCATATTGGAGTTGTGGAATTAGTTTGCAGATGTTTGCATTTTAAGAGCTTCTTCTATATTGTTTGAAAGTGACGTTTTTGGTGCATCAAAGTGAGTGGGTCAGGTAAAGACATTTTCTAAAATATTAGTCACAAGATGATATTATAAAGGGAAGAACCGAGAAAGATACATTAATTAGTAAATACTTAGAATAGGTGGTAAACATCTGAGTTTAACTCTTCAGAATTGAGGAAAACATGCCTTAAAACATGCCACCTGATTCTTCCTGTAGAGTTAGTAGAGAACTTGGTATTAGGACAGAAATGTGCTAACAAAGTATAATCACCTGTAGTAAAAATAATAGAATTTTCATGAAAAGTGTGTCTAAATTGATAGACTTCTAGGAGTGTAATGGTCAGCGTGTAATATTACATTTATAGGGTTTCCTTTTTTGAAAAAGGTACTTCCAAAATTAGTGGAGCTCCATAAAGCAACTTGTTTTCGAAAAAAAATTTTTTTCTTTATGTCCTCATTCGCCAGTAGATACTCTGGAGCTGTTAACTTAACTCCCATGGCATCCCTCTCAAATAGCACCCCCTGGAGAACTCCGGATCTGAGTGGAGGCATAATGCTTTACACAGAGCATCTCCATATAGTTGTTCTGTGTGTTCCTGGGCGCCCTACAGAACCAGAGATAAAGTAAAAAGTGTAAGGCTTAATCATTGGACATTATTGCCTGTTTGTCAAGAGTCTTCAACCATTCTTTGCATGGGTCCCAATAATCTACACTGTCTTCCCTGTTATTATTATGTCTCTGTAATTTGTCTATCCAACTTCATTGTATATTTAGATGAGATCACCCAATCTAAAAAAGGTGGAGGAGTATTTGTATCCACTTTTTGCAAATCTCTCTTCTTGCAAGTAAAATCAGATATAAACATAACTTTTTATCCAGTCTAGAAATAAAATTATCATCAGGACATAAGCCAAAAAAGACTAAAACGGTGCTTACCTGAATATTCAAACCAAAAATATTTTCCATACCTTTTTTATCTCCTCCCAAAAGTGCCATAGCTTAGGACAAGTTAAAAACATATGAACATCATCCACTTCAACTAACAGGCACTTCGGGCATTTAGGCAGTGAACCCTTGGAGAATCCTGAGAGCTTTAGGGGAGACCAATACACCCTGTGAACACAAAAAATATGATTCATTCTTAAATTTGCGGGTTGTATCGTACTATAAGGAATATCATGAGATACTTGCCATATATCTTCAAGATGGTGTCCCGGCAAGCTCTCCCCCTACAGCTTTGTAGGCAGTTTGAATTCTCCTTCCTCCACTTCCAGCATTGACCATTAGAAAGTCGATATCTCCTTTTTTTTAATTTTTCTTCATAAAAGTTTCTCTAGTTCATTATACAGTCCCACTTCAATCCAAATATTTTGATGCCAACTTTGTATTTGCCAAGATTGAATTTAGAGAGTCTAATATTTGAGATTGAATTCAGCTTTTCCCAAGCTAATAGAGACCCTTCTGATAATATCTGCTTGCACCGGAGAATACCTGCATCAATCAGAGGAATTGACAAGGAGTCTCTAGTTCATTCTGGTATCCTGGGGCACTCCAGATAGGAGCAAGAGCACTGAAGTAATTTATCTTCAAAGTTTTCTTAACCTTTGCCCAAGTTCAACATACCCCCTCAATATTTTTAAGCGGACTTTCTTGAAAAATCTTGGGTCTCCGTATTTGTATAGGAAGCCTTTACTACCATTCTAAACATCTAGGAGCATCTCTGTAAGCATTTCACCCACTTCTGAATCATCCGGCATATCTATTAGGAGTTTTCCTACTCTCAATGAAAAAACTCTTGCATATAAAAGTAAATCAGGTAAACATATGCCCCCCTTATTTCTTTTCCTTCGTAATTTCTTCCATGAAATTCGAACCGCCTGTGAGGCCCAAACAAAAGTAATCAATTTCAATTGAAGAGCTCTAAAACTTTTTCAAAGGTAGGTAAGCCCAACTTGTTAGGAATAGCTTATTTCTCTTGTAATCTTTTGAATATTCACATCTGCAGTCTTGTCTATATTTTGAGTAATCAGTATTCCTAAACACCTAATCACTTGTTTTTACCCAAAAGGCACTAATACCATGGTTCCATTCCATACATTCAGTTTTTGTAGCATTTATTTCATACTCTGAAATATTTCCAATTTCTTTTGCCTCTTCATATATCAATGGGATTGTGGTATTCAGATCAGATATATAGACCATAAAATCATCTACGTATAACACCACCTTCTTTTCCCAATCTTTAAACTTAAAAGGTTGTATCCCTGGGTTTTGTCTGATCTTATTCGCCAAAGGTTCAATATATAAATTAAACAACATCGGAGACAAGGGGCATCCCTGTCTGGTACCCCTCTGAATTCTCATTGGGGCAGAAAGATTACAATTTACTAGTATTTTTACTATGGGAGCCCGATTAATAGGGAAAACAGACCTTCGAAATTGTTTGCTTAGATTGCATTCTTGTATTATGAATTCTAAATAAGCCCAATTTTCTCTGTCGAATGCTTTCGCAGAATCCAACATGACTATGGCTAGAGGGGTTATATATACCATAGTTATATCAATTGCCCCTATCAAGTTATACGTGAGATCTTTTATTCCTCTTCCTTTAACAGAACCTTTCTGATCTTTATGAAGAAGTCAATCTGAAACCCCATTCAACCTTTCTGCCAATATTTTTGCTAAGATCTTATAATCTATATTGAGCAGAGAGATGGGTCGATATGAGTCGCGGGATTTTGGTGATTTGAGTGGCTTTAGAATCAATGAAACTGTTGCTTCATTCCACGATGGTAGGATGTATTTTCCCTCCTCAAAATTGTGGACAAATAGTAGCTTTAAAATCGGAGTCAATACATCCCGCAACACTTTGTACAATTCTGTAGGTAACCCATTTAGGCCAGCAGCTTTCCCCGATTTACTTGTATTGATGGCTCCCTCAATTTCCGTTTTAGAAATCGACATATCCATATTATATGATTTATAATCACTTTTTTTTTATCGAAGTCTGCCCCAGCCACATCCTTATTTCTTCTTCCTGAACACTTAAGTCTTCATGATATATTTCCTCAAAATGTGACTGAAAGGATTTTTCAATTTCATCTGGGGACTTAAGTGTTTCCCCCGGAAGCTCAGAGTTCAATTCACTGATAGTACTTTTAGCCAGAACTTGCTTGGTTTTCCGAGCCAAGAGCTTCCCACAACTCTCTCCATACTCAAAGTGGGCTAGTGTACTAGCTTGCCATCTCTTTTTTAACCATAAAGCAATTTGTTATCTGAGCAGACATAGGTAATGGAATGTAGTTGCCAGGGTATTAGACGCCATTTATAATCTCCAACTACAATTAGCCCAGAAAGTCACTTTCTGAATCCAATGAAGGACCTGTTACATCAATGGTGATATGAAATGACTTAGCCTAGAGCTGGCCTAAAGTGTCTAGACATGATTTTATTTGTAGAGCTACACTAGGGCCAATTCAAAAAAGCATTTTTGGAGTACATAAAATAGTACCCTGTAGTATTTTATTTACATACTCTTACATGCCTTTGTTGGAATATAATAGGAACGTTTAGGGACTATCCATATACAATTAGTTCCAATAGAAAAGACTGTGACCTTTTTTTCAATTTTACTAATAGGGATTTGGATCATTTGGATCTGATAAACAAGGGCACATATGAGTATGTAAATGAGTACTCCTGTAGTAGTGCTTCCAGTACTTTAACATTATTTTTGTAATTCAGCACATATAGGTCTCCTTACTCATTCAAGAAGGAAATGTATCTGGGTGATCAACATGTTTATCAATGGTATAAAGTTTTGATATTTTAAAACGAGAATAGCAAATCGACCTATCTATAGGTGGATAGAGAGAAAAAGCGGTAGTTAAGTACCACACTTTAAGTGAATCACAATGAAACAGTTGTAAAGACAACCAGGTGTTGCATTACCACAGTTTCCAAACTGCAGCAACTGACTTTCATACCCTTGAGAGATGCACATGCCCAGACCTTGTAAGTTTTGATCATGGCAGCTAAAACCAGGAATTGTTCATGCGCATCACAATACTCAAGTAGGTGGTCTAGATTACATTCAGCACAGTAAGGTTCAAATGTTTAACACAAAGGGACATCTAGGCCTGTCAGAGCAATGGATATGTCTGTTGCTGTCTGATATGTGATCTGCAATGAAGGTGCACACAATAATAGTGTACCTTGTACATTAGACGCATGCTTTATTCAAATTAAGAAGCACTAAACGGATTTACATACAACAAATGTAGCTTAAGGTCTTGCCCCACCAGTGCCCAACATTCTATTCTTTTATCAGACACCAGGGGCCATATTACACAAAGTGCCCCGAGGGCACAACTGGCATTTGCACCCTGAATGCCGGTCCCTGGGACACTTTGGTATTACAGAAAGGGCTGTAGACATTTGTGCATCCCCTTCTGTGAAACCGCTATAGCTGGAGCACATAAAGTGCGAGCACTATCATCAGAGGGCATTCCCTCTTTTGCCTGGGGGCAGGTGGTCCAATGAAAATTAAGGAATACCTTGCCTCTGTTCCTAAGCCATATTACAGACACAGGCACAGAGGTTAAGGAGCTGTTAGGAGGTGCACTGACAGTGCAGCCCTCTGGGGAAGGGACAGGGGGTCCCATGGACCCCGCAGACATCCCCTTGCAGTCAGGTGCAGTCACTGACTGCACCTGCCTACAAGGGGATCTCTAACCCCCTTTAACAATGCAGACATGTTGCCATCTGCACTGTGAAAATACGGAGCGGCTTTAAAGTGGTGTCTCCGTTTTTCACATGAATGCGCTGCATACAGGGCAGCACGAGTTTGCAGCTACCCTGAGGGCAGTGCCTTCACCATAATATGGCGCATTTTCCTTCATTGTTCTGGGCGCACCTTTTAAAAGGTGCACCCAGTGCAAAGAAGGAAATATGCCACATGTATAATGCGGCCCCAGAATTACTCTGCAGAAAATAAAAAATTGGCACACAACACTGTATTTCTTAAATAAGTCATATCTTTTCAGTGAACTTCACATCATGATAACATTGAAAGGTGCAATATTTTAAAATTTTAATAGAGAAAAATGTTATCTGTTTTAAGCATTCTTTGTTTTTTCATTGATCTTTATTTAATATTATCAAATTCTTAAGTGTTTTATTCTACATGTAATTGTTCTCTTTCTTTTTTATTTGGCTTATTCTTTATCTTTCATGTTCCTTCTCATTCTTGACACTAAATTCAGTGTCATGGAAAAATATATTTTGGGATGTGATATTTCGTTGACTTTTAAAAGCAAAATGAAATGTCAAACTCTACCATGGATGACTCATTCCATTCAAAGATGCTTTTAGAGGAGGTCATGACCCTTCACTCACATTGCATCCCCTCACCTTACAAAAAGTGCAAAACTAACTGAGATATCAATAGTGTTTAAAGAAACCTCCCGGACACGAACCCACGAACTCAGAAAACTTTAAAAATGTTTACGAAACGTGACAGCCTGATTGTCCTACTTTTCAATGATGAGGGATTCAAAATGTGTTATAAGGGTGGGCAAACTATTGAATACATGTTGTATGATCTGGGAAGTATAATGACATTTTCAAAAGTACATACTTGCCTGCAGTATGTCAATTGTTCATGGTAAGAGCAGAACTGAGGGCATCGAAAAGTAAGTTCGACTCGGGAGACCATGATGGACGAGAGACCAGCTTTTCTGTTCTGCTCGATCAAATAAAACAGTAATGAATTCTGAATCCAAAAGTGTTTCAACGTAGTTTGGATGCACCGTGACAATATATCAGGAACAACTGAATTTGTTTGGTGCAACGTTTAAATATTAAGTGCATCAATCCTAACCTTCCCCTAAGCCAAGTTAAAAACACAATTCTGACATAGCCAAATAATTAGAGTTTTTGAGTCACATTTCCAAAGGGGTGGTTAAAGTAATATTGATGTACTGCTCTTTTTTTGTACTCGTACATGTTTTTGTAGATTTGTCCCAAAACATCTAAAATAAGAATGCAATGGAAATAATCGTATAATGAATGCAAATAGAAAGGACTTTTCTCTCTTTGCACTTTTACAAACAGGTAGTTCCAATTTTTGGGTGATTTACAAAGGCATAAAAGAGTACACCAAAAAGTATTTTTATAGTATTACTTCCCGTACTCAAAAATGCTTTTGTGATTGAGCTCTTTTATTGGGTGAGATACATGTCACTGTCTAATTTCATCCCAAAACCAAGTGGAGGTCGCAGATGAGAAAAACGTTTCCCGTCTATTTTCCCTTGAGCCACCAGGCTGACCTGTAAAATTCTCTAAACACTTGAGAAACTTATCAACCTGATTTTTCAATCCAAAGAGCAGCCTTTTAACCAGGCAGGCTCGGGGGAATACACATATTTTGAATGCTGTGCAAGACAATGTTTTGTTTGTAGGCCTGGAGCTGGTTGAATTAAAGTAGGATTTTTTGAATTTTTTATCACCCTGTCTAAATGTGTGTATTTTGCAGGTGCAAAATGTTCAAATATTGTATTCCACATGAGAGTGTTTTAAGCAGAACATGTCTGTCCGGAGCAGAAATGTCTTTCTGAGACATTTTCCTCTCAAACGTGTGCCCTTTTCGTTATCTTTAAAACCTTAATGCCTTTCAATTGCCCTCAGGTTAATTTTTCACATGACAAACGCAACATTTTACTTCCTGAAATTTCACATAATTACCGTTAATGTTTGTGAAATATTGCAAAATCAAAGGGCAAAATTAAATTAACGTTGTATAACCTTTCATACAGATGCGATTTGAGCATAATATAGATCAGAAAACGAATTATCGGAAGAAGAGTTTAAGATAAAAATCATAAAATTTTTCGAAAACTATGTCAATAGGCAACAGTTTTTGTGTTTGACTTTATTTCATGCTAAAAGGCTAGAGGCTGTGTAACTGGTGGACTACGTGCCACAGAGACATTAACCACAGTGGCAGCTCCTCCGCTAAAGCAGAGGAACGTCGCCCCACTGCTCTGCAGCAGTAAAATAAAGGAAAAAATAAAATGATAATAACGTAATGTCATTATCATTCTATTTTGTCCTCGTGTTGTGGCACTTTGCATGAGGGGGTAGTGCATGACTGCAGAACAGGGGAGGAGTGGTTTGCCCACTCCTGAGCGTGTAATGAATCTTTGGTCCTCCATCTCGGGCTGCACAAAACAGGCATGCACACTTCCCTGTTCTCCATAGAGGCTGCATTACAACGTGCTTAGAGAACATGCCCACCCCTCCAGACCCTGGTGCTCAGACCAATCACAACACTGCATTGCAGCATCGTGATTGGCTTAGGGGATGGAGCCTGGCTGCCTGTATCCTGTGTCTGGAGTCGGAGGCAGGAGAGCAGGAGCAGAGACTCGGGACCCGGCAGCAAGGTAAGTGTAATTTCTTTTTACACTGTAACCCACACCCCCCTGCACCGCACCTCCTCCTGCGCATCGGCCCCGCGAGCCGTGCTGGCTGCCACTGGCTATGTATAAGAGGATTCTGTTTTTGTAATGCAAGAGAGTGTAGTTAATCAGTGGTGGCCGGCATGGCTTGCTGGTGATGGGGGCGGTTGCCCGGAGAGTTGCCTGATTGTACACAACAATGACACAACGAGAATGCCTGATTGTACTAAAATAGAAAAAATAGCAATACTAGTAACTTTTGGCTAATGTGGAACTAGCAGATGTGGAACTAGCAGTATTATTTGTGAAATCCTCAAGCTATCAAAATGGACTCAAAGTCTGGAGTCAACAAGCTTAGGTTAGGCATTCATGGTTAGGCAACGCAAGGCCTGAATGATGATGAGGCTGACGACTGATGTTTTTCATTCTATATCTAAAAAATATGGATAATTTTGAATGCGTAGGTTGGTAATGGGCTGGTGTGGGCTACTGTTTAGAGGATTCTACAGTACGTTAGTGTTGCTTTCACCAAATTCGCCCCACAAAGTGTGTGATCCATTGATGGTGTAATTTCAGCAACACCTCAATAAATCACACTGCTCAGAGAAAGAGGGTAAGGGGTTCGATGATAGGATGGGTAATGAGATTTGGGGAAAGTTTTGATAAAGACAAACACTACAACACAAGGCCAACATTCATCTGGGGATTAAGCAGCAGCACATCATTTGCAATGAATCTGTTGCTAGACGGAAACAAAGAAATGACTGTGACAGAGTACAGATACATGCCATGCAAAGAGCCCTTCTTCCCCTGAGATTCAATGTACCATATATCTAAATGTTCTCTCTTCTGGGTTAGGTAGTGAACCCACCCACCTACTTCTCATAGTTAATATGTTAAAAGAAAAATAATACTGTATTGCAAAATTGGGTGGTGAATCTGCAATCTCCTCGGGAATGTCCACTCTTTGGGGCCTGTCTGCACTGGTCCGGTAGGTAAGCAGGAGTGTTGTTGAGCTCAGCTAGCTTTCCTTTTTCGTTCGTGAAGGAGACTAGAAGGTTGCCTGCGGATTGTAAAAGAAAAACTGTATTTAGAGTAAAGAGAAAGGACAGAAGGAAGGTAACTTCACGAGGAGTGCATCAAGAAGACTCAGAGGCAGCACCAAAAAACAAAAGTATCACTTTTACCACAGGTCCAACACACACACAGAGCAGGATTTCACAAACGCACCTGTTTGATTTCAAGTTGATATTATCGTCGATAACTTCTTGCTTCTAACTATTGATGAGGTATGACTGCAGCTCCCAGTCCCGCCCTGTGCTCTTCCATGACACTCCTCCAGGCTTAAGTCCGAGTAACGCCATCCCAGACCCGTCATCATCATCCTCATCATTATGAATCACGATGACCCGAGCAAGATAGATGTGGAGTGCAGTGCACTGCAGTTGAAGAACAACCTAAGAATGAAACATAATTGCAGTTTTTTTTGCATTGGTTTCTGTTTGATAACTAAAGTGACTATTCTGGTGTCTGAAGAACCAGAAAAAAAGGAAAACACCCCTGCAATTAATCAAATCTGGCTAAATGTGAAAGGTCCCATCACTCAAGTCTCAAACAATACAAATCAATAATGATCTCAAGAAATTTCCCCTATTAAAGTTCAACACAGACCCTCCCTCACTGTCATCCAATCCAAGCACGGGTGGTTTAGATAGGTATTCAGTCATCTTTGATGCAGAAAAACACATTGGAATTTTGTCTTGGCAGGCAGTCTTGTAAGATAACACATCATTTTATAGGGCAGTCTTTCTAGTGCTAAGTGATGCAAAAAGCAATAGGCATTAGGTAATAGGCAAGTGAGGGGGGCAGGCATGGTCCCGAATCATGAAGGATTAGTGGAGGCTTCTTCAATGCATACTAGTCGAACTGGAATCTGTCATATATATGTGACTAATTAAAAAAGTGGGGGAGCATACATCTAACACAAACATAATAATGTTTTTTTTGCAAAGAAAGAACTAAGTTCAACAAGAACATTTAACAAGTTCTATGGGGCCACTGGCATACTTAGTCCAGGAAGTAGAGATCATCCTCAAACTCAGTGGTTCACACAGAAGTTTTTCAGTTAACACATTGGATTCAATTTCAGACCAGTCACCCTCTTCCTCCTACTGTGCTGCTGTTTCAGGAACGGTGTAATTGTGTGGTGTAAAATGTTAGTTCATTTTGATCATAGTCAATTTCTCCAAATTTTGAGGTGAGAGACTAATCCCTCTCGCTGTGACGACCATACCAGCTGCACTGAACACACGTTCAGGAGACACCCTGGTGACAGGACAAGCCAGATACTTTATTGCCAGCCTGCTGAGCCCTGGCCATTGGCGCATCTACCCATACCAAATCATCAGTGGATTTTGATCCACAGACCTCTTTTGGATCATCCAGATACCCCTGGAACATCCTGTGGATGGCCATTGGTGCTGCCACTTGTTCTACCTGTTTTACTATCAACTCGGCACTGGACGTGAGCCCTGCCAAATGAAACCAATACAATGCAGAGGTCGGATGACCTTTTGGGAACATGGCGGCTGACGGGTAGTGCAGCCGAGAGCTTTCTTCACTCCACAGCACATTTCCCCTGTCCCTCACCTGCTTTTTGCCTGTCTTTGGGGGGTCCCAGCAGGAGCCCCAGTGGAGTTTTCTCTGCTCTGTGCCACCTGTTTCTTCTGCTTGTAACAAACACAGCACATGACAGCTTTCCCCTTCCAGTGTAGATCTCTAACGCCACTGGTAGCTGGAGCAGACACATGGGCGGAGGCTGCAGAGCAGCTCGATAGAGGATGGTGCAGCACTGCAAGGATTGGCTTCTGGGGCACTTTGGGTAGCAGAAGCAGCAGGGGAGTCAACGGGGCTGGCTTGTGTCTTTTCCCCTCTAGCCCATTGATGGCAATGAGGGTGATGCCACCCCTAGGGTGCCCATGAGCATGACGAGTAAGAAATCATGGGGCAAAAGACATCTAAGTGGAGACCCCACTGACACAGAAACAGACTTGCAAGGTAACAACAAAGGGGTTGGTGTGGGGCTGGTAGATCCCGCTCTATCCTCCTTAGATCAGCCGCTTAATAGATATGTACTGAGGAGTATGCATATTTGGGAAAAGGGAGAATCAGGGACTCTACCTCATGAAAAATCTCTTCCATCCGTAAAAATAAATTCATCTGCCAACCAAGGAGGGACAGTTATTGTAGAGGGGATCCCACCCCCCACCCTTCACATACCTGCACCTACAAAGCCCCAGTAGAGCAAACAGTACTAAAGGTGGTAGGGAAGTAAGGGTCAAAGAAAGCAGAACGTGTTAAAATCACTCCTTCTCTGTGTTGTTATTGTAGGGTTCAGTCGAAAGGGGAACAGACTGTTTCACATCTGGCTTATTCTTCATCCTTCGCTGGATTCTGAGTCAGGACTTGAACCAAAAATACATAAATAGAAATAAAATGGAGGATTCTGGCGCAAGAAAGCAGATGTTAGGGCTTAAATAGACTCTTGTTTCTGGGAACAGATTCCAAGTGTTAGCCGAAAGAGATGATCTGGAGCAGAACGAGGAGCCCCCAAGGGCTCTGGTCCCTCAGCCCTAACTCAAGAACTTGGTGTCCAGTTCCTGGGGGAGAGACAGATGGGCACTAAGAAATTATTGTCTATGTTGATAGCTGGGGTTAGGGAGAAGTTTGCAGTGTCCTAAAAGAATCAGCAAAAACTCCAGGACACATGTGAGGCCCTCGAAGTCAAGATCAACTCCCTAGTGGACAAAGTGGGTGCGTTGGAAACATCCTTTGCAGAGCTCACTAAGGAGGTGGAAGTACATCAAAAAGAAATACAGATGCTGAAAACCAGGGATAAGGACCTCCGAGATAAATTAGATCCACTTGAGAATAATGCAAGAAGAAACAATATTAGGTTACTGAATGTATCAGAAGGCCTTGAGGGTGAAAACATCAAACATTTATGATTAGCCTCTTGATAAAAGATATGCCAGATATTGATCAATCAATGTGGATGAGGATATACAGAGGGTCCACCGAGGCCCATTTTCCTCAGAACCAGCCAGGAGAACTCCAAGAGAATCCTGGTTAACTTTAAAACATGCTCCCTTAAAGAGAAGATGCTCTCAGAAGCTCTTAAGATAGGATGCTATGCGAAAGGAGACTGGTCTTTCAACATTAGATCTGACATCTCCAGTGCTTCACCAGAAAGACAGTGGGAACTAGGCAAACATATACAGGAACTTAGGGAATAGGGAGCCACAGCACACAATAATTTTCCTGCTTCACTTAGAGTTATGTGGAACAATAAAATGCATAACTTCAGAGACACTAAGGAAGTAAAATCATTAGTCAATCAAATTAAATCGCAACAGAAGTAATTGAAATACCAATGCGGTGGAGTAAAAGACGAGCTTAGCTGGGTAATCTTTTAGAATACCTGTAGTCAATAGAGAGGGTTCCCCAGGGTGCGGTGGGTGGGTCACAAGCAAACAAAAAACCTAAAAAAATAATATTTTCAATAATCACTGGGTGTGGGAGCATGTGGGTGAAAAGAAAGTACTCATTAGATAAATTAGACCATGTGGATATGCCAGGTATACAGCCTTTTCTAGTTCTACCCCTGGCCACAAACTCAATCCATGGTGGTATCAGGGGAAGGTAGACCCCTCAGGGTCTTAATTTGAAATGTTAACGGTTTTCATACAAGTATCTCATCTACTAAAAGAGGAATGGGACAATATATCAAAAGGTCAGAAATTGAGAGATTATTGTGTAAGTACTTCCCAGGCATGCTGTATAAAGGGGGTGGCTCTTTGTTTTAAGAAATCCTTTAGCGCTATCTTGGGGGAATGTGTGGTCAAGCCGGTAGGGAGATGGGCAGTTGTAAAGACAAAAATATATGGTACTTGGATAGCTTTGGTAGGATACTATGGTACAAATTCAGATGACCACAGTTTCCCTTCGTGTTTTATATTACCAGCTTTTAGATTGTAACCTCCCTATTATATTGGAGGGGGAGGGGTTTTAACATAAAAATAGAGCCTGTTTTGGATAAATCCTCCGTGTGAGGAACCGCAAACGTACCCAACATAAGAGGTCTGCAGAAAATGTTAATGTTAGACATAGGTCTTGAGGATATTTGGAGGCTAAAAGGAAGTAAAGGGGGGCTCAGGGGGAAGGTTTACTTTCCACAACAAGAAATATAGGCATCAATCCAGAATAGACTTCTTGGTAGATACTATCACCAGTAAAAACACCACCAAAGTTATTCATGTACCAGAGCACTAATCCAATCACTCAGCGGTAAGCATAGAGATCATGCTACAGAGTAGGCCCGCTCCTCGGAGATGGACTGTTAACTGAATATTACTCTCGGACCCACAGGTAATACAGAGGCTGAAAGAAGCCACAAATGAATTCTTTCTTTTTAATAAAAGGTCCGTCTCATTACACACTGTCTGGGATACTACACGGCAATTTTAAGAGGCATTTTAATTGGCCTATCGACAACTCAAAATAAGAGAGTAAGGAAGGATATTAGTCTACTTGAATCCTCAATACAGTCTCTATTAAGAGAGGTTGAGAAGGCCCCTGGTACTCAAACGTCGATATATATTGAAGGACAGTTACGGAAGGCAAGGCTAGAGTTGGTAGACTATTTGCAGACAAGAGCATGGAGAAAATGGGATGCTAGCAAATTTTCCCACTATGAAAACGGAAAGGGTTGCAGAAAGCTACTGACCTAGAATACCAAAACAGAGCACACGAGGAATATGATTAAGAACATTAGAAGCGAGGAAACAGGTGAACTAGTATCTGATGATGTAGAGTGAACACTCCTTTCCACAGTTTTTCCAAAACCTTTATACAGATGATTTGGCGGTACGGGATGATCAAATTAAGACATATCTTCAAGAGCTAGATATTTGGCTAATGCAAGCATCCTTTAAAGATTAAATGAATGGTGACATTAGCTCCAAAGAAGACTTTAAGAAATTGTATAATTTTAAAAGAGGAAAAGCGGCCGGCCCAGACACTCTTAAAAAACTTAAATTCATATTAATTTGAAGGAAGAATTCACACCCATCTTGACAGAAATGTTTAATTTAGTCTTTGTGAATCAACAGGACTCTCTGCCCTCCTGGGATGATGGTACCATAAATATAAATTTAAAACAAAATAAGGATCCCTGGGCCTGCAAATCATATAGGCCGATCTCTCTTCTAAACTGTGATTATAAAATCTTTCTTCAGATTTTACCAAAGCGGTTAGAAAAGGTGGTTGATACCCTAGTCCATAAAGACCAGACGGGTTTCATCAAGGGAAGGCAACTACATGAATTGATTCACAATGTAATAGATGCAATAGGTTTGGCAAGTAAGGAGTGTATTCCCTTGACAATGTTGACTTTCGATGCAGCCAAATCCCTTGACAGGGTCAATCGGCCTTTCTTGTATAATGTCATGAAGCAGTTTGCGAGGCATTTCTAGGGGCAGTTAGATCCCTTTATAAAAATCCCAAGGCTAGAATCTTAGTTAATTGCAATCTAACTAAACAGAAAAAAATCAGAAGAAGGACCAGGCAGGGATGTCCACTTTTAACACTTCTTTTTAATCTTCATACGGGTGGGAGAAAAAAATTGGTTTGTACGCCGATGACTTGATGGTTTATACAGGAGACTTAGCAAAGTACCTTCCAGCAATATGGAACATTTTGTTGATTAATGCAATAAACGGGAAGGTTTCCGGTTATTGCACTAATCAACAAAAAACTGAGATTATGGAATTGAATACCCAACACTCTAGTGACTTGATAACGTGGGAAATAAGTTATTTGGGAATTCAAGTAGTCCATGATTTAGAGAAATTAGCTCAGCTTAATTTCAATAAGGTAGCCTCCGGAGTTAAAGAACCGCTTAATGTATGGGAAGACCTTTCTCTTTAATTTCTAGTGTCTATCCTTCCTAAATTTACCTTCATTGCAATCCCCTTAGAATTTAAACCAGTATGGTTCAAGAAGTTGCAAGGAGAAAAGCAGTTTTATATGGAGGGATAGATGGGTGAGAATTGCTTGGAGGAAGCTCCATAGGAAGAAGGAACAGGGTGACATTACGAGCCCTGATCTCTTGCAATATTACAGTGACTTCCACTTATAGAATATAAGGCAGCTACTTTTGGACAGTTTCACATTTCCCCCATTAATCAGAGCCTTGACTTCAGACTTTTCGATGAGTGTGGACATCTTTTTTTCAAATTTGGCCACTCAAAAGTATTTCAAGTAAGTGAGACGCAAGGTCCTCGCTGACCCCATGCAAATTGTGGTATCAAATTAGATGGTCATTAGTAATTACCTGTCATAGTAGCTCTGCCCTGATATGGTTTTTCCCTGGTATACCACCCTGCCTCCTGTACACACTTGCTACCCCTCTGATAGACTGGGGTATACATAAACGGGGTCAACTCATAGAAGAGTTTCAACTGGTACCCTGGAATCGTTTGTTCAGTAAAAATCACTAAGGGTAGTCTATCAAAATTTAAATATTATCAATTAGTAAGTTGAGCTCAGGGGTTAGATAAAGGTGGCAAAGGTAACCAGTATTGGGAGAACAGGGTAGAGAAATGTCCACTTCTACGAAAATACATTTCAGAGTGGTACTGGATGTTGATCCAGGCTGGAGAGGACGAGCTTTCCCTGCCCAATGAGATCTGGAAGAGGGACCTGCCAAATCAAGGCGTCACATCTGTGTGGCAAGTATCTATGTATTTTTTGCGGCTATCTATAAAATTTGCGCCTCTCAAGAAAAAAACATCCTTTTACAGTCCATAAGGCCTACTGGACACCAAGGAAGTTGTCAAAGCTGGTACCTGTTAGGCAAAGTAGTGCCCCATATATGGTGATGAAAAAGACAATGACATTCACATGTTTCGGCAGTGCCCTGTGATTGAGATCTTTTGGGAAGAAGTGGGTAAGGTCCTTGCAGAGATCATGGGTCAAGAGATTAAGATAAGCCTGTCAATGGTTATTGTTGGGGTGGTCTGTGGGGAAACGTGTTAAGACACAAAAATTGCCTATTTTTGTGCTGATCTTTCTTGCACGAAGAGATATATGTGTAAAGGGGATTCTCCCCTCCCGCCAGGTCTAGTAATGGTTAAACACAGGACAAAGGATTTTTAATTTAGACGGGAAAGGCCCCCCTTCTAAAAGAATAAAATTCTGGGAGATTTGGGAAGATTGGCTTAAACCTTGCTCTTTTGGCGGGAAACTGTACCCACTGCCCAGTTTGTATAACCTAAGCATCCTATGATTAAACATCAACGCAACAATAGTCAAAGGTGAGCTGCATCCGCATCCATGGCTAGAGCCCCCCTTTTTTGACCTCTCTTGCGTTTGAGGCTTAGGCTCTTGACCTGGTCGACGGTATGCACCTCGTGATTTCTACAAAGCCCCCTGAAAGGGGACTGGGGCTCTCGACATTATCATAGTTTCTTGACGCTGCACGATGAAAAATGAGGACAAAAAAACTCCAGAAAATGCAGAAGTTGGGTCCAGTCTTTCTTTTGCTGTTGTTGCTGGTGTTCTGATTGATGGTGTTGTTGGCTGCTGTGAGACAAGACTGCCCTCTCTGAAAGTAGAAGGCGGTACACCAGAACTGCAGGGTGGGACTCGAAGTTCCCGCCGTTCTTCTTCCAAGGTTAGAGCTTGCTCTACAATCCACCTCTTATATTTTAAAACATCTTCTTCAGAAAAAGGGATGAAAGCGGGCAGAAATCTTTGTACCGTGAATCGAGTACAATGTACTCTATGTACTCTATGGACTTGATGATGCCATGTTGCAGCCTTTTATTAGCAGCCAAGCGCAGGACTAAGCTCTCAAACAAGGCATGTTCTTCAGTGTTTTCATTCACACCTGCAGGGACGAACCGTTCAGATGCTTCTTTTCCTGGTCTTGTAGGAGCTGAAACAATGAGATAGCTTCGGCCATCAAACTGCCCTCCTTGCTAATTTTCCATGTGAAAACTTCAAAAGGGAGTAGCATCTGTGTCAGGCATTTGAGTAGCGCCCATATGTCTGCATCCATGGTCATGGCTTTCCCAACTGCATCCCCTCCTCTTTGAATGATATAGTCATTGATCTGTTTGTACGGCTCAAACAAACGTTGCAGCATGTAAAAAGTGGAGTTCCAACGTGTTAGCACCTCCTGAATCAGGGCTTTAACGGGTGCTCTATTATTACGCTGAATAATATGCAGTTGCTTACAGGTTTACAAAAATGGCTAAAATGGATGCATATTAATCTGCAGGTGGTCAGCATGTTGCTGACTGTGTCTTCCTTTTTGAGGAAGTCTTGCGCCACCAGGTTGATGCATTGGGCCAAACACTGGACCCTGAAATAGCCTCCGTCTGACATGGCCTTGACTACGTTACTGCCATTGTCCATTGCACCAAATCCAATTCTAAGACCTCTGGGTCGCTGCCCTTCATACACCTTGCTGTTAAATTCCTCCAAGATGTTCACAACTGTATGTGATTTCCCCATTGCAAACATGGCCACTGTTGCATGTCGCTGAATGCTCTTGAAACTTTTTTTGAGAGCCAAGACCCTACGAAAGAGATCCAGTGTGCAGTGATGCACATGTAATCAGTCAACTGACAACTGGTCCACACGGTTGTCGTCAGGTGGATGGTGTGAAGAAGACTGTGCTGCAAAACATGTCCAACCAGCTGCAGGACACCTTGATGCACCACTGGAACAGCCACTCTGGCAAAATAGGTCATACTGGATACCCTCCATTTTGGGCAGATGGCTGCCACAAATTCTAAGAATCCCACTCCTTCCACAATAGACAAAGGGAGGGGGTCCAGCGCTAACATTTTTGCCAGCTTTCCGGTGTACAAACGTGTGGTTGGGTGGTTTTGCTCCTGCCTAACAATGCCTGTAACATTAGCCTGGATTTTCTTCATTTCTTGGGAGACTGACACAGTCGTTGTTTGAGAAGCAAATGCTAGTGGTGGAGTCAATGTGCATCATGGTGGTGGGGCAGTCACTGTATTCCACGGTGTCTCCATCACCTCACTCTGAGTCTTCTTGTGCCATTGTGAAGTCGCTGAGGTGGGTGAATCTGCTGGCACACTGCTGGAGACAGGGCTGCTTTGCATAAAGTAGGTCTTACCCTCTTTTTCCTCATCATCATCATCACCTTTCCCCATGATTGGACTGGTAGCTGATGTTTCCCAGCTCTCCCCAATAACACAACCTTATTCAGTAATTTTTTTAAGGTGCTCCTCCCACTTGATTTTGTGGTGTTTGTTTATTTGGATTGCCAGGCCTCCAGTACCATAATGTGTAACAGGCTTTCCTCAACAAACAACTGTGTGGCAAATCATGTATATTGCAATGTGCTCCCCCTCTTTGCTAACTGTAAAAAAGTTCCAAACTGGGGAGGAGTACTTTTTTACCGGGCCACTGCCAATGCCTGAAGATGAACTCCAGGTAGGTGGGCATGCCATTGATTGCCTCTCATCTTCTCCTGAGGCAGGGGTTCATGCAGGTCTGAGCTTGGGGTTTGCAAATATGGGAGCTGGTGGTGGTGCTACCAGCAGTGGCCCATGCAGGTAAGAGAGGTAGGGTGGTCAGGGAAAATGTATGATTAATTTAATTTTCCCTTATGGTTGTCTGACGAATCTCCCCCAACTCTGCCCCTCCGATCTTACCTGCACTGGCCATGGCTGGGTGCTACCAGTGCCACATACCTTGAAGCTGGAATGAATAGCAATGTCATCTGTGTCACCTTCCACAATGGCTACCTTGTCATTGTCATCCTCTTCTGCATCCTCTTCCATGAGTCTAAGTCTTTCTGGAACTATTTTTTCCCTTGCCTCTCCTGTTGTCTCCTGGTCTCGGTCGGGAGCCACTCCATGTCCATATCATCATGATCAGAAGTGGGAGAAGAAGATGCTGTAGTACCCTTCCTTTTCCTTGCTGAGATGTGGGAGCCAATAATTCTAAAAGAGGAGGTTCAACTTCTTGCCCTGAAGGAAGCTCAACCTCTTGTTCTGCTCCATCACCAGGCATACCCAGTACCAACTGCTGCTGTCCTCTTTGCTGTGCTTTCTGAAATGATTGTGAACTACTTTGCACAAGGGACAAATCAAATTCAACATCACTTCATGTTGGCGTCGACATGATTGCACTGGCTGCCTCACTGACAGACATGGTCCTGGGCTTAGGTTGGGAAGGTGGTGCTGTTGATGTAGGATGCTGCTCTCCGGAGACCGGTGGGGCAGGCACAACTTTCCTGAAAAAGGTTGAGATTGGCACGCCAGTGGTGGAAATCTGCTTCTTCTATTCCCCACTAGCCACTTTCTTACAGCACCTTTCTTTGGGGCCACCTTGCAGCTGTCAGTTGGCAGTGGCACTTAGCTTCACAACAAGCTGAAGAAAGATGTGTTGTGAAACAACTCTCTCGTCATATCAAGGACAATGATCTTCTTGACAATTTTCAGTCCTGCTTCATCCAAAACTGCAGCACTGAAACAGCCCTGCTGCAAGTGATTGATGACGTGCTGCGGATACTCGATTCAGGGGGTCCTGTCTTCTTATTCTCCTTGACCTTTCTGCAGCCTTTGACACTGTCAATCACAACACTCTCCTCAACACTCTTCAACAGAGAATTGGCAAGGAGGGCACTGTGCTTAAAGGGTTTGCTTCCTTCCTCTCTGATAGATCCCAAATGATCAAAATAGCGAAGTCTTTCATCTCCTTTGGCATTAGGTCAAGGTGTTCCTCAAGGCTCTGTACTTACACCCACATTCTTCAATCTCTATTTAGAATCACTGGGAAATCTCCTAAGTAAATCCGGGGTCCACTATCAGCTCTACGCAGACGACACTCAAATCTACCTCAAGGGCGCCTCCACTCACGATCTCTCGGTCCGAAGCTCTACTCTGAACTCCATTCAAAACTGGATGTCAACACATCAACTAATTCTGAATCCCTCCAAAACTGAATTCCTCCTCCTCTCCTCCTCACTTTCTCCTCCCCCGGTTCAATCATGGATGGATCAGATGAATCTACTTAACAATAAACCCATCATTGTCGACAGCGCTAAATCCCTGGGTGTCATACTTGACAAAAAACTCAATCTTATCTCCCACATCAACGCCATTGCAAAGTCTGCTCGATACCAACTGCACCTTCTTTGGGGAATTTGTTGCTTCTTCCCGGAGCAAGACCTTAAAACCCTGGTCCAATCGCTGGTCCTCTCAAGATCTGACTACTGTAATTCTCTTCTCACTAGCCTCCCCAAATCCACCTGTCCCCCCCTTAAATCTGTTCTCCATTCAGCAGTTTGCTTCTTTTATGGGGCTAAAAGAAGCGACCACATCACACCCATGTTATCCACCCTCCGCTGGCTTCCCATCGAGGCAAGATCTATCTACAAGACTGCCTGTATCACCCACAAAGCCTTGCACTCTCCTCTCCTCGCTACCAGGTGAATAAACTGAAACTCTCTGGAGGCTCTAGACCATCACGTAATGCGGAAAATTTACTGCTTGAACCTCCCACTTTCAAGAAGGAAAGATTGATGGCCCAATCCTTTTCAGGCAACGTGGTGAGAATCTGGAACTCACTTCCACCTCAGCTCCGGACCACCACCTCCTCCAAGGCCTTTAAAACTGACCTCAAAGATCTCCTCCTTCAAAGACACTTCCAAATTTAATTCACAGCCTCTCTATTATCTGAAGGAAGACCTTCCATTATAGAGAATCCTTTTCTCCATGACTATGGAAGTGCTTTCCAAGTGTGTTCTGCCAGTTATTGCAGTATTATCCATCTACCTGTGTTTGGTACTCTTTTGTAACATGCACACATCACTTTTCTCTTGTAACACACTGTTTGATACTTCTTACATTTTGTTTGCTTTAGATACTTGCACAAGTGCCACCATTGCCTATGTAAAGTTTTTTCTTGTGTTTGAGTGTCTGCCATTTATTGCAGTACTATACCTCTACTTGTATTTTGTACGCGTTTGTAACCTGAACACGTCACTTTTGTCTCCTGTAATGCACCTCTTGTATTTTGTTTGCTCACAATTGTCACTTTTGCCTCATGTAACTTAACATTTGCTTTTGTATTTTGTAATTTGTTCACTTGTAATTTTCTCCTCATGTATCAGTTCTGTTCCTATTGTGAAGTGATCTGACACCTTCGGGAATAGTCTGCACTATATAAAAATGCATAAAATAAAATAAGTAAATAAATAAAATAAATAAATGTGTTGAGTCGTGCACAGGCCTTCTGTCTGGCAGCACTGTGGGTGATGTCCCTACTAGCAAGAAAAACATCAGTGAAAAGGGGCACCGTTGCAGTTCAAGTAGTAGTACAAAAAAACACTATCATTTAGTGTGGTTACTTAAGTTATTATAAATGATTGACAATAGTATACAGTCTTCATTCGTAAAACAGAAAGCTACACAAACATACATTTTCATGGTGTACACTCAAAAAGGAATAGAAAGAGTTCAACAACAACAACAAAACTAAACAGCTGGAACTGTTTGCGTTATGTGCAATGCATCACGTTGGATTTGGCACTCAAGGAGGTGCAGCTGACAAATGGCAATAGAATAATCCTTACACAAAGATTGCTGTTGTGCACCTATAGCAGACACGGGGTTGATTCATTAATGCCTGATGTTATTAAAATGGTTTAAAAAAGCACAATTTAAAAATAAAATAAATACATGCAATATATATATATATATATTAAAAAGTAAAGCATTGAAAAATAATTTAAAAATGAAAACTAAAATTTAAAAAACGTAAAGTAAAAAAAATTATATATAAGGGATATTATCCTCAAGCATATCATTCATTTTAATATATTAAACTACTATCTCTTTGCTCAGCCATCCATGCAAGCATAGGGCAAAATGCCACACTGGCTGGACACCCAAAATGGCTGCCTGCCATTGCCACATGGTCATCAACAACACAGAGCAAAAAGGCATTGGGAACAAAGAGAAGACATGCAGGCCTTTGGCAAAAGCACACTGGTTACTTTCACAAAATGGCCACTCTCTGACCACATGGTGAACGAGCAAGCAAGGAGGTATGGCCGCAACATGGAGATAGAAGAGCAACAAATGCAAACCTATGGCAAAAGCACACTGGATGCCTAGGCAAAATGGCTGCCAGACACATGGGCAGCAGAACAACAACAACCAGCAAGGGGGCATGGTCACAAACAGAGAAGACATGCAGGCCTATGGCAAAAGATCACTGGAAGCATACCCAAAATGGCCACCAGCCAGATGGTCAAACAGCAAGCTAGGGTGCATGGGGAACAAAGAGAATATATGAAGGCCTATTGCAAAAGCCCACTAGCTGTCTACACAAAATGGCTGCCAGCCACATGGTCAGAACAGCAACAACCAGCAAGGAGGCATGGTCACAAACAGATAAGACATGCATGCCTATGGTAAAAGCATACTGGCTGGCTACACATAGTGGCCAGCAGCCACATGGTCAAACAACAACAGCAACCAGCAAGGAGGCATGGTCACAAACAGAGAAGACATGCAGGCCTATGGTAAAAGCACACTGGCTGTCTAGACAAAATGGCCGCCAGCTACATGGTCACAACAACCAGCAAGGAGGCATGCCCACAAGTGAAGAAGAAATGCAGGTCAATGGGGGAAGCACGCTGGCTCTGGCTGGCTACACAAAATGGCCACCAGCCACATGGTCAGAACGACAACAAGCAGGAAGCCTGGAAAACAAAGAAGACATGTAGGACTAAGGTGGACACTGACTATACAAAATGGCTCCTGGCCACATGGCATTATGAACAACAAAGGCAAATGGTGGCCTATGCCAAAGACACATACACACACACAGTGGCCAGACAAAAGAGGCATGGTAACACAGAGAACCCAGCATTAATTCAGCAATACGAAAAATTTAAATTAACAGGGCTAAAAATGTTCACAGCAACATAAATCCCTCAAAGGCATTACCTCACCTAAATACTGTTTGCAGGGGAAATCACTGAAATACCGCAAAAACACTTTTTGTATTTTAATCCAATGCCATCCATGGCCTAAATGATGTTTCAATTCTACAGGCACCACAGAAACAGTTGTTTCATGCATCAATGAATAGTACAGGGCCGACTGGCTGGAAGGCCCATTGGCAGACTAGGCCACATAATGAACTAAATCAATCAATATTGCAAACTTATTAAAAACATGGAGAAGAAAATTTAATGAAAATTAGCAACATTTTTCCTTTGCTAAATTTCATGCAAAAAAATAAGCACCCGCTAAAACTGCAGGCCACCCACCACAATAAATAAAAAAAAAGAATAAAAGTACAAATAAATCCAAAGACGTGCCCCCAATCAAACAAACACCACCCTTAAACACCAGTTTTCAACTTACTTGTGATATCTCAAAAACAAAATCCTTAAATTCAATGGTAATATGCAGCAGGCAAGGAGAGTGATCCTTCCATCTCCAAATCCCAATGAAAAATGACCAGGAGAGGGACAAAGCACTGGGAGGAAGTTGGAGTCTCTAATGTGCCTCATTCTGGTTGAAAAAAAAGTTTAAAAAAATGGCTTCTCACATAAAAAAACTGCAATGGTCAGTTTGAGAAGAAAATACACTTCAAATTCCTCTCAGCTGCATTCTCAAGCTGAACAGCTCGACAGCTCTGTTTGCGATCACGATCAGCTCTAAGAATACTAGATTGGTGCTGTCATGGCCAGAAGCCATGAGAGTTAGCGCGAAGTCTCGCAGGAGCTTGTTAGTGGTGACAGAAGCCTTGCGCACCCTCGCAAGCTGCCTGAGAGTCTTGGCACTCGAAGTTGAGCAGGAAAAGAAAACTTGAGCGTACGAGCTGAAATTAAAACTCTGCTTCCCGCCTGAATGGTGGAAATCAGGAATTCTGCGTTCCTCTGTGGAGCATGGAGTGCCTGAATTACACAAACTCCCCAAGTGGAGCGGAGTTTACTGCCTGGCTTAATATTCATATGAATAGGTCCACTCCACCGCTGCCTGCTCTTAAAAAATATTTTTATTTACATTCCCCTTTGAGAATGGGTTACCACCAATTTTAAAATGGTGGAAACGTATTACTGTTTTACGACCGGAATTAAATACATACAATACCGATTTGATATTTCAAAGGAATGCCCTAATACACCCCTTTTGTATATTTAAAAAATAATGTTTCTACTCGCAAATGGGGCCATTTGCGCCTTGAACAATGCTTTGTAAATCTGGCCCTTATCACCTTGCACAGGAATACTCATATTTCTCGCAGCTTCATCAACTCCATAAGATAATAGATTTGTTCCTGGGCAACCCTGAGATGCTCCCCTTCATTTACTTGGCCAAATACCTGGGGCATACATTATCGGATCATAGCCCTCTGCTGGTTGCTGTGCATTGAGGTAGGTATCGGACTCCAATTATTATGTGTAGGCAGCCTACTTCTGCACTTCAGGGCACCATGTTTCGAGAGACTGGGGGCACAAATGTACCCAAGTAGTTTGAGTGCAATAAAAATACCACATAAGATAGAAGGGTCGAATGGGACGCATTTAAGGTTGTCATACTCTGTTTCAAGACAGAATATGGTATAAAGGTGACTTTGCGGTGTGAACTGATGGAGACAGAGACTGCAATCCATGTGGCTGATGTTAGACTATGCTGAAAATACCTCTATACATCATGCAGAGGGTGATAGGGTGGGGAATGTGCTGGCATGGTTACAGCGATTTGAGATTGAAGCAGCCCTAGTTGATGACCATTATATCTACAGCTTGCATCATACTCACATCACAGATGGCCATTAATGAGGTCTTCCTTGATTCTTACAGTGCTTTCTATCAGGAGGACGTGGAGTAGGAGAGACTGCATTCTCAGAGGATGTGGACATCCTTCCAGCTCCCTGCCTTGACCCTCTCCACAGCCAAGCCCTAAATGCCCCATTCACACTTGCAGAGATCCACCTGGCCTCGGATCAGATGGCACAAAATAAGACCCCAGAGATGGATGAGCTCCCTGTTTAATTGACTTACCGAGCCATGCCTGCCCAAAACAATAAAGAGCTATTTGGAAAAAAATTGTGAGTGACAGGACCACATCATTACTTTACATAGTAGTGCAGTCCTCATGTGCTGGGTTTTGTGAATGTGATCATATGCAATCATCAGTTAAAAGCCACCTGTTTAGAATAGGATTGCTTCTTAGGTAGAGGCAAGGACTACAGATTTAGTGTGTCTTGTGACATTGTCCTATTGTTATGGATGTTTTGATTATATTGATTCTTCACCTGCAAAAGGGAATTTCCCTGGTAGTGATTAGCATGTTGTGGGTAGTGGTAAAGAGTGGTAAGGGTAATTTTGGGGTTAATTGGGTTAACCTTGGGTTTAGCAAATTCTAATCAATCAACCAATCATTTGTAAAGCGCACTACATACCCGCGAGGGTCTCAAGGCGGTGGGGGGGCGCTACTGATCAAACAGCCAGGTCTTGAGATTCCTCCTGAAGGTCAGCAGGTCTGTTGTAGGCTCAGTGGGAGGGTGTTCCATGTCTTGGCGGCGAGATGGGAGAAGGATCTCCCACCAGTGGTTGTTCTTCGGTAGCGTGGGACGGTGGCGAGTGAGAGGTCAGCGGAGCGGAGCAGGCGGTTGGGGATGTAGAAGGAGAGCCGTCTATTGAGGTAGGCTGTGCTGGTCTTGTGGAGTGCCTTATGTGCTTGGGTGAGGAGCTTAAAGGATATCCTCTTGTTGACGGGGAGCCAGTGCAGGTTTCTCAGGTGGGGGGTGATGTGGCCGTGGCAAGGTACGTTGAGGATCAGTCGTGCTGAGGCGTTTTGAATGCGTTGTAGTCGTTTGATGAGCTTGCTTGGAGCTTCTGCGTAGAGGGCGTTTCCGTAGTCGACTCTGCTGCTGACGAGGGCCTGGGTGACTGTCTTTCTTGTATCTGTCGATATCCATCTGTAGATCTTGTGGAGCATGCGGAGGGTGTTGAAGCAGGAGGAGGAGATGGTGTTGACTTGCTTGGTCATTAAGAGCTTTGAGTCAAGGGTGATTCCCAGGTTGCGTGCGTGGTTGGTGGATGTTGGGACTACCCCCAGTACCGTCGGCCACCCGGAGTCATCCCAGGCTGAAGGGTTGGGCCGAGGATGAGGACCTCCATCTTGTCCGAGTTCAGCTTCAGACGGCTGTTCTTCATCCAGTCGGCGATGACCTTCATTCCTTCATGGAGGTTGGCTTTGATGGTAATGGGGTCCTTGGTGAGGGAGATGATCAGCTGAGTGTCGTCAGCATAGGAGATTATGTTGAGGTTGTGCTGTCGGGCTATGTATGCAAGTGGGGCCATGTAAATGTTGAACAGCGTCGGGCTGAGGGAGGATCCCTGGGGTACGCAGCTGATAATCTCGGAGGCTTTGCAACGGAATGGGGGGAGGCGGGCGCTCTGGGTTTCTGCCGGAGAGGAAGGAGGTGGTCCAATCCAAAGCCTTGTCTCGGATCCCTGCGGCGTGGAGGCGTGCGCGTAGTGTGCAGTGGCAGACGGTGTCGAAGGCAGCAGAGAGGTCTAGGAGGATGAGTGCTGCGGTCTCGCCGTTGTCCAGCAGGGTCCTGATGTCGTCGGTGGCGGCGATGAGGGCAGTCTCGGTGCTGTGGTTGCTGCAGAACCCTGACTGGGAAGGGTCCAGGATTCTGTTTTCTTCGAGGTATCAGGTTAGCTGTCTGTTGACGATTTTCTCGATGACCTTGGCCGGGAAGGGGAGCAGAGAGATTACAATCATCATTTTTAAAATGATTCCTAGTTAAATGCATAAATCATTTGATTCAAGTCATATGAAGTCTGAACGATGTATTAAAAAAAATTAATTAAAAAACAACTGTTTTAGGGGCTATTATTCTAACAGAAAAAGCGATAAGAAACTACTTTACAAATGAATCAAGAAATTGGGTAAAAAAGGGTGAGGGCAGGTGATGAAGGATGAGGTACAGTGGAAAAGGCCAGATTATGGGATATAAAGTAAGGTGTGCATGTGTTTTTGGATTGCATTTTCACTTGCTTGCCTTGATCGTGAGTCCACATTGTCACTGAGCCCCTCTTATTGATAGATTGTTGTTCTTTAATTGTGCCTCAGCGATATATAAAATATAGAAATGTATTTATTGAGCGATCTTTTGCTTTTTAAAAGAAAAATGATTCCCCCCAGTCTGGGCAGGCCCCAGGGAAATACAGCATTGCTGTTATGGAGAGGGAAGCATCTGCCCCCGCCCTTCCCGATAGCTCATACCCCAAGGCCACATTCACCTAAAACAGGGCAGGGCATAATCCCTGTGGAGGCCCCTAGGCAGATGAAATGTCGGCCCCCTCACAAATTATCTCCTAATACCCAATGCACTGTTTCCCAGAGTGCATGGGCAGGGAAGAATTGTGTGCTCCCATCCAGCGGGAGCTGCAGTAATGCTCTCGCCGGGTGGGAGAAAACTGTTCTTTCCCAGCCTGCACCATTGCAGGTAGGGAAACAGAGATTGCTCCTGCCTGGTGGAAGCAGAGCAAAAAACCTGCTCCCGTTGTACAGGATCCAAGTCAGCTCCCACTGCACCCAGGATGGGAGCATACAGGGGAGCTGGCAGGTCGCTGTGGCCACGGATGCAGCTTCAATGGTGTTTGTCTTGTGGATACCATGGTTGGGACCGGGACACCCACTTGAGACCCAGCTGCGTGACGTTCACAGTCCAGTATTGGCTCGTGTTAGGGGGCTGCCCCCTACCCATTTAAATGAATGTGGGCTCCAGGTGATTGGGTCACCGGGAATGTTGAGGTTTGGGAAGGGGGCAACACACCCCAGTCTTAAATATTAATGGATTTCTTTGCCCCTGGGCTTGCAATGGCTCTGGGATCAAGGTTGCACACAGGCTCCTGCCTGTACCCAGGATTGGTGCTGACTGGAGAGCCGGCAGGCATGCGGGGGCCCTGCGGCTCCTCCCGTAGCCCCCAATGCAAACAAAAAGCAGTGGATGTCCCTGACCCACAATAATAATTACAAAGTAAGAGAAAGAAGGGGGAAGATGAATAATAAATCAGTGGAAAGAGCGACTCATTTCTTATTTACTGCTGCTAGCAAGGAGTGCTCTATAGTGCCGTAGGGCTTTTTGACAGTGCATATTTTCTTACTAGTGGTGACCCTGGAAGAGGCATATGCACCACCAAACATTCTTTTAATTGTGTAGGAGTACAAGGAGTGCCACAACCACTAGAAACATTTTTAAAAACCAATAAGGGTTACCAGATTTTTTAAAACCCTCCTAGGGGTTGGTTCTATGGGTGTCCTTAAAATGTTAAAAGAAAGTCTCAAAGGCATGTTAATGTTTTTTTTAGAAAAAGTCTTTACTAAAAATATTTTATGCTAATCACTTTTATTAAATATTACATCTTAATTTATGAAATATACATTTGATTATAGTAATTGGTGACTTTTAGATGAAGCTATTATAACTTGTCTCCTAAAATAACTAGAACTCATGCCCTCTCCATTCACTTATTATTACCTTCCATATTACATCACTAATGAAATGTTCGATTACATCATTAATAACATCACTGTAACATCTGAAAAGGAAGATAACTTTGTGAGCCTATAGTTACTTGAGATAACTATAACTGGTGAACCTCAATGTTTTTGTTGATTTAAAGTGGTATATGTTAACTGACATTTTAACTTAACTATATTATCCATTCAACTATTGTGTTTCGCAGTCGCCACTAGGTAGTTATAGTTATACTTAGGTCAGCTTCTCCGTGGAAGAACATTTTCTGATTTGGTAATAACTTTGGCCTCACTTGACAAATCTACAGAAAACTTTCCCCCCCAAAAAAATTCATTCACCTCAGCTCTTTCTTGGAAAGTTTTGGGGCCCCATACCCATGCATTTTCCATAGACTTCTTTAAGACAGGTAATAGAAAAAACTGCTGAACTTAATGACACAAAATTCAGAAGGAAGCTAGATCTTGGTCCTCAGATTGTGATTTCTGTGATTTGGTGTAAATCTGTATCGATGGAGCACCAGTTTAAAAATAGAGCATTCTGATTAACCCAGGCAGCTTTATTTCCCTTGGGCCATCTTACTCCCATGGGAGTCACACTTGATTGATTGGGAAAAAAGTGGCAGCAGAGCTGCATTAGTTCATATTATGCACTGGGGAGCCTACCCCTAGGCCTGTATTTTGAAAGGGGAGGGGCTCTGCTTGAGCCCCTCCCGAGCCATTAGAGACCATGGGGAGCCCACCACTCGGACCTATCTTATTAATGAAAGGTGGCCAGTGTGACCACCTCTCCTTGGGACTAGGGGCACCAGGAAGCCCACCTCTGGTGCCAACTTCATTTTTATAGGGGTGTGGGTCTGGCGGCCCCCTCCCTGATCCTCTAAAGACCCTGGGGAGCCCACCCTGAGTTGAAAATGCATAATATGGGGAGGGTGGTGACACCTTCCATCATGTAGCATGGAGGTGTCACGAGCAACCTACTGTCGATCCAACATTGTCTCTTGGAGTTTTTGCCACTCTCGAAAGAGGATAGGAAAATTAGTCACAAGTTTGCTCAGCTTGGCCTAGTGCTGGCCAGAATCTGTCTTGATATCCACTGGGTGTGATTGGCACCACCAACATGGGACAGGTGGAGAGCCGACGTACTGGAATGGCTGGTGGCAGGGGAGTGTCAACTCCGGAAGGTGTGCACAGTCAAACATGTGTAAAGAGACTTGCTGATTTGGGGTGAGATGGTGGACTGCTTAGGAGACATTGAGACAGCAGAGAATATAGCATTGCCCCAGCGTCGCCTGTACGTTCAGTGCTGTGCGCCCATAGGCTACAAGCAGACCTGGAGTAGCCTTAATATCATTGAGTGTCTTCCCTACCCTCCACCTCAGTGTGGAGCAGGAATGAGATCAGGGATGCAGATGATATGACTGGATGTTCAGAAGGCGAGTGTGTGCCGATTCCTTCCCCCACTCCTCCACCCTGTCTTTGTTTTTTGGGATTTGTGAATGTTATTTGCCTTCTAGAAATTGGGCACACAGCTGCACCTGGTTCCCATTGACCCCCCTTTCTCCTTTCTCCCCCTATCTATTTTGCACCAGAGATGGACAAAGATATACATTGTTTCGATTGAAGCCTGTAGCAACTGATGTAACACTGTATTTATAATGCATTTTGTTAATGTTCTGGCTCTGGAACCACGTGTTTTGTATTTGATGACTACTTTTTGCAAAATGTTAATAAGGAAATTTGGGGAACTTCCCCCCAAAAAATATGCGGTGTGGCCACTCTCCCCAAGCCTGATAAGGACCAGGGGCTCCTAACCCTGGGGCTTATTTCTTAAAGAGAAGTGGGTCAATTACCCAGGGCACCCCTCTCTGAGCCATTAATTGCCCTGGTAACCTCATCCGCCAGGGCCAGCTCACAGTTTCTGTCCCAGGGTGACACGGCCCAGGACATAGCAGTTTCCTTGCCCACACCAGCATGTGCAAGGAAACCTGTGTTTACTCTTACTTGGTGGGAGCATTTTTAAATCTTCCGCCAAGTGGAAGGAAACACCAGCTGGTGGGAGCTTAAAAAATGCTCGTGCCCGCTGGGAGCAAACTATAGGTCTGTTTCCCTGCCTGCAGTGATGCAGGCCGGTAAACAGATCTAAAAATTTCTCCAGTCTGGAGGGAACAGCATTATTAGCTGTTCCCTCCAGATGGGAGCAATGATGGCTCCTGCTAGATGTGGGAATATGGCTTGGGCCATGGAGTGCTGAAGCTCCCCTGCGACACCCAACAATAGTGAGATGGGTGACCTGGCTGGGCACCTGGGCACCCACCTTTAAGGTGCTGGGGCCTTGGAGATGGGGCCCCTAGGGAGGGGGTGCGTACCACAGTCCCCTTCAGAATTATTCTGGGTCCTGGAGGACGAGGTCTGTGGGCCAAAATCAGTCCAGGGACGGGGCTGTATGCCCCTTCCCCCTTTTACTTGATACCAGGTCCCAGGGGATGGGGTTTATGGACCTAAATAGGCCCGGGATTGGGCCTCATGCCCCCTCCCCCTTGAGCACCGGAGGTTGTGGTCCCTGGGGCTGAAATCGGCCTGGGAGAGGAGCCAGGTGTCCTCATCCCTACAAAATAGTGCCAGGTCCAGGGTCCCGGGATGAAAATCAGCTGAGGGTGGGGGGGGCCCTGTGCCTTCTTCTCCATATATTTACACCAGGACCTGGGGATTGGGGTTCCTGTGATGAAAATTGGCCCGGGGAGAGGGGCTGTGTGCCACCTTCCCCCTTTAAAAATTTTTTCTTAAAGCCTTGGAAATTCACTTAAGAAAACAAAGGTTATAGTAAAGTTATAGTTAGTTCAATATATGTCAGTGATAACATTAACATTCGGAAGTAAAAAAACACATAAACTTACCAGGTATAGCTAGCACCACTAACTATAATATGCACCCCTGCTATTCATTGCTTATGACCTCACATATGACATCACTCATGACATGTTCTATAGCATCATTTATGGCATCACTGATGACATCTTAAATGATATTTTGATAGCATCACTGATGACATCATCCAAGCTTTGTTTCCCCCCATATTGCTGTGTAACTTACTATGGCATTAGAGGTCTGACAGTAAGTAGAAAATAGCTCAGGAGAAGATCCGGCATTATTACTACCAACACAGAAACAACTCCATTAGGTGTTGAAAACAAGCATTATGTGCAACATTGACCCAATAGCATACACTTTACAAGTAGTATAGTTCACATTATCAATCAACCACCGATATATGGGAAACTCTCATTATTTATTTTATTTATTTCATTTATAAAGTGCTCTTTCACCTGACGGCATCCTGGCGCTGGAGAACTCAGAGTACATGGTAAAAGGCGAGCAACAGACCAAAATTAAGTACATGTTCCATCTGTATAAAAGTTCTCAGAGAAAGCCAAAATAGTGAATGCTACTTCCAAAACAAGTCTCCTTCTACAGGCAGCTCTTATTTGTATCAAACCCCTGATATACACCGAACCAACATTAAGAAAGAACGGTGATACCAGTAGAGAACTGATGGCTGTAAACAGTGATTACTCTATGGAGAGGGTTCATTCCATATGACACTGTTTTCAAACAATGATATTTTCATGAGAAATACACCACAGAGTATTCATAATAATTGATTACGAACAGTGTATATTCTTTGGGACAGTTGTCAAACAAGACACCATTTTCTTAAAATAACAAAGATCTGAAGGTTTTAAATATCATACTACCTGCACCATTTAAACCGTGCTGAAACCTTTACAGATAGCCCATCTCATGAAGCAAAGCAAGCATGCCTGGTGCACACACTCTTCTATCTTAAGTATAAACTGTCATGATAACTCAATTCTCTCTTATCACTCAAGACTGCTTACAAAAGTTAATATGCACTGTGTAGAATCTTTCTTCTGTTGGGAACTTTTTCTGCAGAACCAAAATGTTGTGTGGTACATAATGAATTAAATCCAACTTTCACTTGCACAGAGAGTTACTCTTGAATGCAAACATTTATGACGTGTTCAAAACCTCTATGCAGCTCTTGTGCATTAGGAGCACAGGCAATTTGCAAACACTTACACCCATAAACTGGACTCAAGCTGAACAATATTAGGTAGAAGAGTAATATGGTAGTCACCCAACATTATATAAACTGCAAAACAAACTAGCACGCTCATTGGAAGATGTCATCAATGATGTCATTTGCGATGTTATCAGTGATGTCATAAATAATGTCATAGATTTTGTCACAAGTGAAATCATATGTGTCTATGATTGCAAAACTGAACATTTGGGGTCAGAAGCCTTTATCTGAAACTTTGATGAGCCCCCAGCTGTCTCTCCTTCATAAATACTCTTCCTCTGTTAATTCTGCCTATAGGTTCAGGGCCTGCATTTAGGATCAACAACTTGAAAGGGGAATTCTTTCAGAACAGGACAGATGTACAGATAAGCAACAGTTATATGGGGACTATTGTTACTATAAATGTGAGACATAGTCTGATGCCCCTCATTTTTCTCGCACTTAATCACTGCTACAGCCTAAGGATCTTGGTGCACAGTCACCACTATAGTCCCAATTAGACTCCAGTAGACTTTCCTCAATGCCTACATCAAAACCTGTTATAGGTTCATTCGCACTCAGATGTTGCGCAAAGAAAGAAGACATCACAAAACATTTTCTGATGACGTGCAGAACCAAAATAGCCACTTTTCCAGTTCAACTGGACCCACTTTGTCTCTTCCCCGTAGCATATGCTATTCCACATTGAACTGAGAGGGCTGTGCACCAGTGAATTTTGGCAGTGAAGCAACCAGCTGGAGATATATTGTCAGATGAGAAGAACACAATAGTCACCAACTGAAGGTGGAGATTCAATCTGTTAAAATAGTAGAAAGACTAGGAATCCACAAGGCTTAGGAGACGGCTCAGAAGTCAATATTACCTGGTTCGGGTTTTCATGAGAGGTGGGAACCAACATACTTGGGGAAGATTGGTATAAGATTACAAGACCCAGTGTGCACCAATGTAGCTTCAGAGAAAAGGGAAGTGTTTCTCGGCATGAATGACTTGAATGTCTTCCAGAGGCAGGGATTTCTCTTACTGTTTGGGACTGATGCATCGCTGATAATTGCAGGGAACACTTTTGCTCCTGGAGATACCATGATCGGTGTGCTTTGCATGTGTAGCACTTTAAACTGTGAGTAGAATAAAGCACTTTTCTTTTGTAAGAGAAAGCACTGGTTGAACATAAATTGTATTTTCTTCTATAAGACAAAACACTGGTTTGGCATAGTTTTGCTAAGTGTCATTATTCCCGCTGGGTTCTGAGTGTCTAGCCCACAAAGCCCTCCTGAGTAAGCCTTCAACTGCTTTGTTTCCCTACCATGACAAACAAGTGATAAAGGAGTAAATATGATACTTAGTGTCGGGTTCAACAGTAGGTTGGTCCAAGGACATCAGAGAAGAACAGGCCACAATTGGACCCTAGTAGTTATGCCTGCCTAATCCAGTTCCTACAATAGGGTACCCATCTTTAGAACAGAAAAGGAGGAAGCATAGTGTAGGAGGGCAGAAGAAAAAAAATACAAGACATGTGAGGGAATGAGCATAAAGCAGGAAAATAATTTGAGCTACTGTAGCTTTTAATCAAATGATTCAGAACTTGTACTTTTCAAAGTAGAAAGGACTGTTTCAAACCATTTTCATTTGCATTTGAATGATTTAAAAGGAGTGAAATACAATTCACCCTAGAAAATTAAGCCTTATGATTATACCTTTGAAAAAGATGCATTTTAGCATATAAATGGTAGAGATCCAGACACTGTCTTGCAAAGTAATTCATGCTAGTACCTCTTTATACGTTGAAGATATGATCAAGTTATAGTAGTTGGAACAAGAGAGTAAAAGCAGAAGGTGAAATGTTTTCAGGGAGAGCTTTAAAAACGGAATACATTATTGACAACTATGTGAAAGATAGAACAGTTTTTTTCATCTGCAAAGCTTTTCTTGTATATAGTTTGTATTTTTTCCTAAACTATAAAACAAGACAATAAACTTGAGAAATAGCTTAATGTTAATTAACGCTTATCTTTCAAACAGTGAAACCAAAAAAAGCTTAACAGTCCAGTTATCATGGTCATTGAACATACAAAAGGTGATGGGAGGAATCCTTGCAATGTGTCTAACTACTGGCAAACACTCTGGGTAGCATCCCAGCCCATTGTTCTTTTGCCCACCATGCCACCTCAGTTTGAACCCAGACATACACAAATCAGTATTGACCCTGCTGCTCATGGAAACAGTCCAGCCCAAACTACCAAGTCAGGTTCTCCCTGAACCAGAACACAAGCAGCCCAGGACCGGTTTTTCCCTAGGTATGGGCTCATCAGCTGGGTACAGCTTGGTTCCAGTGACACAGTGTGCATGGTACACCCGTCTGGGCATATCCATGCCTCTTAGGGTGGTATATAAAACAGACACCCCATCTTCTGTTGTAAACAAAATTGCAGGTCACTCAAAACGCTGCAGCACAAGCCTTACCAGGTGTGCCATAAATGAACTCTGTATGCCTGACGTTCACCTAACTTCACTGGCTGCTGATCAAACAAAGAATAGAATTTAAGTCCCTATGCATTGCTCATAGGTTAAATACTCGCCAGGCACACTTATCCTTCAGCACCTCATCACTCCACACTGAGCCCCCAGAGAACTGGGACAAAATGGCCTCTCCCTTCTTGACATCCCCAGAATCAAGAGAGCAAGAGAAGGAGGGCACTCATTTGCCTATCTCACTGTCAAATTATGGAACAATCTTCCTGTTCAGCTCAAGTATATCAATAATTTGTTACGTTTTAGGAAGCAACTAAAAACCCACCTCTTCTGATACATTTCAGATTACATTTGTTTAGATAACCTTGTTTCAGTTTAACTCCTACTGTCGGTGCCAGGCAGCTGTGTGCTCCACAAGACTGAAAAGAAAGACACGACTGAAAAAAGACAACAGTTGACGAGAGAAATGATTACAGTTTGTTTAACTATTGGCAATTTTTCAGGTTAGCATCCCAACTCATCGTTCTTTTGCTCACCATGCCAACTTTTGCCAAGTTTGGACCCAGCCACATGCAAATAAGTCTTGACCCAGCTCCTCAAGGAAACTATTCAGCCCAAACTGCCAAGTCAGGTCCTCTTTGTACAGTAACACAAGCAACCCAGGACCAGTTTCGTCCTAGCAATGGTCATTGCTCCATATCCTGGCACATGATGTCTGGTTACTCTTATGTTGCAATCATTTAACTAAAGGAAGAAAAAGACACCAAAATGAATAAGCAAGGTCATCGGCTACTCAATCATATAATGATCCCTGCAATGGTGAACAGACATAATATCGAGTTGCAAATGTCGACTTGCACTAATATTGAGTGCAGAATATTGTATTACAAAACTATCGACTGTCAGAATATCGTTGACAAGAATATCGAGTTGAAGGTAAGTAATATCGTTTTTCAAAATACCGAAGTAATTAATATTGTTTGCTTAACTATTGTTGTTAAAAATATTGTTGTTTTAAATAGTGTTATGTATTTTAGTGTGTATAAATGTGTGTGTTCTATTTGTTTGTGTAAGTATTGCATTTGTTTTTTAATAGATGTGATACATTTTTAGAAGGTATTATTTTATTGTTAAGTAAATTTGGTGCTTCAGTTCCGTAGAGGGTTGTGGGTTTATAGGGGAATAGGATGGGAAGTAATTTAATTATAATCTATGTAATAATATTTTTTCGAAGTTATTCATTTTTTTTCAATAAAATTTTGTGTTTATGTTCCATAGCATGTTGTGGGTTTTTTAGGGGAATAGGGTGGGAATGGGAAGTAATTTATGTATAATTAATTAATTCATATTTTTCATAATTCATATTTATGTATTTAATATTTCATATTGTTAATTGTGATAATACACAGATTATTAATTAGTTATTAATTGGTTGTTAATTATTAATAATTATTTGGTAAATAAATTAATTGTGTTATTTTTTTAGGAGCAGGTTGTGGGATTGTAGGGGAATAGGGTGGGAAGTAATTTAACCCGTTTGGTGCATCAGACATCCCCTGGCTGTCTGATGTCACAGTGGGCGTGTGCGGAGGATGGCCAGGGGTTGTCCAAAATACATCCACTCAATAAATCACCTGCACCATGGCGGAATTTGCGCCGCGGTCAACGGGTTAATTATAATTAATTAATCAATATTTACATTAATAATATTTAAATATTTAAGACTTTATATGGTTAATTGTGGTAATTAATTTATGATTGATTAGTTATTAATTGTTTGTCAATTATAAATATTTAATTGGTAAATATGTTAATTGTTAATTGAAATAGCGTTAAACTCAGTCCCGAGCGGTAGGGCGCCTGGGTTGGATTGTATTCCAGCTGATCTGTTCCTGCATGACAGAGGAAACTGGGTAATATATATCCAGCTACTTGCGAATGTCATCGCCAGTGGTGCCCCTATGCCCGATACATGGTCTGGAGCTGAAATCCTCCCAATTTTTAAGAACGGGACTACAGCCCTATATGCCTCATTGATTCTATTAAAAAAGTCACAGCTAGGCTGGTAGTAAGCCGAATCCAGGCCTGGATAGACGAATTTGATATTTTGTGCCCATTGCAGACAGGGTTCCGTTCACACACCAGCACTATTGACCAGGTTCTTAGGTTTATTTTAATTTATTGGAGAGTGGTAATTATAGGAGGGGGTACCATTTACGTGGCTTTTATCGATCTTAAGTCGGCTTTTGATCTTGTCCCACGTACTAAAATGTGGAGAGAATTTGTGGATCAGGGCATGCCATTTGAATTATTAATCATTTTAGTTACATTACATGACTCAAATTATGCACAGGTACGCTGGGGCTCGCAGGGAAGTGTTACCAATAGGTTTTCAGTGGCAAAGGGGGTTCGACAGGGGTGCGTTTTAGCACCAGCTCTCTTTTCCTTGTTCATCCATAGGGTAGTGCAGTATTTCCAGAATCATCCCACCGATGCTCCTACCCTAGCAGGCATGAAGATTCCTTGCTCATGTTTGCGGGTGATACTTTGATAATCTCCAAGACACAAAAAGGACTCCAGTCGGCTATTATTAGATTTGAGGAGTTTTGTTAGGACCATGACCTGATAGTTAATATGGAAAGAACAAAATGTATGGTTCTACACAAACACAAAGTCATAAAAAGCAGGATTCTATGAACGATGTTAACTTATAGCAGACTCATGTATTTACATATTTGACGAATACCTTAGGTAGAAACTTAATTGGAAGCCTCATATCGACCATTTGGTCCTCAAATGCGCCCAATTGTCCCGTGCCCTGTTGAAGGAATAGCGTCTTTCCCACACCAAGCCTGTCGCACCAGTCCTAAAAATATATACATCTAAAATGAGTGCCTTGGTTTTATATGGGGCAGAATTATAAGGCTTCAGCCCAAAATAAATTCATCAGGGCCATAACTGGTCTTCCCCAATCAATACCACTATTGTCCCTCTTTTTAGATTTGGGTTGTTATTCTACTGAGGACACAGTGTGGATTAGACCAGTGGCTTATTGGAGAAAACTCTGGGTTACACCAGAACTATCCCTGTATGCCCAGGCTCTTTTTGAAGTCAGGGAGGCAAGATCGTATGTGTAAAATTCCCTGGCTGAGACAAACAAAAGATATTTTGAGCGAGATGGGGATGAGTAGACTGTGGGAAAATCCTGTTGATAATCCCTTTCCTTCAAAGAAGTAATTTAAGGCGGTGTACTGGAACATGGTTAAAATTAAGCGCTTCTCCTCTCTAACAAGGCCATCACTAACAAGGGAATTCTTAAGCATAAACATGATTTAGAGTATGAAGGGTATTGGGATCTTATCACTGTTTGTAATGATAGGAAACATTATCATCAATTTAGAGTGGGTTCTCTCCCAATTAACTAATTTGTTAGTAAATGGCATGCCCTGAACCATAGTAAATGCCCCTTCTGTCCAACACAGAACGAATCCTTAATACACATTTTATTTGTATGCCCGGCTTATAAAATCCCTAGGAACAAATGCCTCAAACCAATTTGTTTGATTTTGGCCATTAGTTCTGGCATTAAGACAACAAGGAGGGTAGAGCGGACTGTTATTTAATCAGGTCCAGCATACATGTCCGTAATGATTGAATAGCAAAATCAGTATGCAGTTCCTAACAGGAAGGGCAGGTCAATGGTATCCAAAGGGACTGGATAATACGGAGAAGGGTTTTTCTCCTTCGGAAAAAGACCCTCACACACCCAGCCAGCTAGGTGTCTTGCTTCATCATCGGGTCTGCTCCTTATCGGGCCGGCGGTGCAATGCCCAATCAGGCGCCCGTGATGGGGCCTACTTAGCGGAGATCTTTTTTCCTTTATGCCGGAGGGTGAGGTGCGTGTGAGGGCCCTAGGAGGGTGTAGGTGATTAATAATGTAATCGGTGTGGTAAACTAAAATAGGGCAGGAGGTCCACTCAAAACTATTTTAATGACTGTGGCCCCTAACCTAATTAAAAATATATACAAAAAAGACGCAGAGCTTCACTCAAAGGATGTGGAGCGCGCATGTTTGTGGGATGAGTTCAACATGTTTCTCGCCTTAAACCTAATTTGATGGCGATTCGTCAGGACCAAGGGGATCTACCTACACTTTTTGGTAGTGGTCAATTCAGGTATACAGTGTATAAGTGACCACCAATACAACACCCTAAAAAGTGGTACCTAGTAGATCTTTATGAACATAACCTGCAATTAAAATTTAAAAAACAACAATAAAAATGCAACACTCAGTATTCACAGTGCATTGACCGATGTGCATGTCAAGATACTTATCTATTGTGCTTAAGTGGTGCTCGAGAACGTGAGTGACATAAGGCATGCATCATGTGAGCACACTGTGTCACTTCAAATGGTATTAAAGTAGGAGCTGAAGAATCTGCAGGGAAATCCATTGAAACTCACCCACATAGGGTCACAGCTATGTAACATCAGTACCGGCTCGTGTAGACACTAAAAAGTAGTGTCCTGCTGAGGAAGATGTGGGTGAAAATGTAAACAAACAAGATTAGGTGAGGAGAGAGCACAGCAGAGCACTCCAGGCTGTGGACTGCACATTGCAGCGGTTGCTCAGCAGTACTGGCGTGGTCGCTGCCGATTAGAGTTGCGAATGACCGGTAAATGAGAACCCGTCTCGCTATGGTTGCAGTCAAGTGAGAACTCGGGGTCGACGCCGCACCTCGAGTAGGGGTCCCACCCGGGTCCGCGCTCAACTCACAGGTGCAGGCGAGGGAGCCCCGTTCCATAAAAAAGCCCCAATGGCTGGGGGAAGTGGTACTGCACTGCGCGGAGGTCAGGAAAGAACAGGCATCATGAGGGACTGCAGTGGGTCATGTCCCCTTGGAATCACGGCGATACCCTGCCCAGCATGGAGGGGGAAAGTGAGTCTCCACGAATTGCAAGACTCCCGACCTCCACATGGGCATGTGTCCACTCCGTGGGGGGAACGCGGTAATCGATTATGGACAAATCTGGTAAGCATAGAGTACTTACGCGCAATGCGCCGCACGATGAGAGGATCCTACCCCCACTAATATCCCACAGAGGGCTACCATGGTAGTCATTAAGGATGCTTTGGCCAGCAGTGAGTGGGACTCACCAACTCATGTACCGTTTGTACTCGAATGCGCAACTTTAGCACTGACTGAAAATTTCTTTGCGGTCAAAACCCAACTTTACCTTCAAACACAGGTTACCTACATTCGCTCCGAGCCTGGCATGTATGTACATGGCAGCGTTCAAGGAAAGGGAGATCTTCAGCCCCAGAAATCCATATCTGAATAATGTGCTGACATGAAAAAGATTTATAGATGACATCTTGATTTTCTGGACAGGTGACCGCAATAAATGCGAGGAGTTTTACAACTGGATTAATACCTTGAACCCTTATCTGAGATTTACCAACACTATCTCAGATAAGGCGATCCCTTTCCTTGACCTTTTGGTCAGACGTGAGGAGAATAAAATCTCAACCACACTCTATCGGGAGACCACTGACAGAAACAGTCTCCTTCTCTTTAGTAGTCATCACCCGAGGACCTTGAGACAAAACCTACCGTTTGGCCAATTCCTTCGGATTAGAAGGAACAGCGGTACTCTGCAGGACTACAAAACAGAATCCGACAGGTTGAAGCAAGACTTATTACAGAGAGAATACCCTAGACACATTGTAGAGACCGCGCGTAAGAGGGCGCAGAATAACAACCATGAAAGTCTGCTGGAGGAACGGATTAGAGTCCAAAGTCCTGCAATAACATGTGTCACTACTTTCACCCCTGACTCTAACAGAATAAAGAAAATAGTCTGCAAACATTGGCAGATTCTTAACACCGACTCACTGAGCCTACCCACACCACGGTTCGCATTCAAAAGAACCAACAACATTAAGGACATGTTGATCAATGATAGGCAAAGAAAACAACAGAGAAAGACCCAATCCACATTGTGGGCACTACCCCCAGTCAAAGGACACTACCCGTGTGGGTCATGTGCAGTCTGCCATCTTACTAAAACTACCAAAGAAGTGAATCTAACCAATGGGGTCCACTGGAGATTGCCAACCCACACTAATTGCAACACCACTAACTGCGTTTACATCATAAAGTGTACTTGTGGCGTGTTGTACGTCGGGATGACCACCAGAGCGGTCAAAGTTCGCATTATGGAACACAGAAGTAACTTCAGGTGTCAAAAAAACAATACCAAAATGACTACCCATTTTAAAGAGGCACAACACACCCCTGACGCATTTGAATGGTGGATTCAGGAGGCACACCCTGGACTTTCCAGAAATGCGTTATTCTGCATGGAACAACGATGGGTCCTACGCTTGGCCATGGACCGTTCAGGACTGAATGAAAACATCCCCTGGAGCTCACTCACCTGATTAGCCTTGAATCACTAATACAGGTACCAGCCATCCAATGTCTTAGGTACCCACCGCCTTCTCACCTCCATACTTAGGCCACATTAGAACTGTTGTCCACTGTACATAACCTCAAAGATCCACTACCACGTGTTTTGTACACTCCAACTGATTAACATTGGCACACACCTGCAATGACACCTCCCGGTATGTATGTATACCTTCCCTTAACACCTTGATCTACCGCATGGATCACAATCCTGTTTCAAGGCTCATCACCAGCTCATCCCATGTTCACCCTCTTTCAAACATCACTGCTGCAGGTTGTCATAACCGTACCATTTATCGGGCTCATTATCCGGCAAATTCCTCCCCCTGGCAGTGACTCGGGTCCCGGGTACCCCGGGGGTGCCTCGCATTGACTGCGCGCTGCATCCAGGTACTCCAACATGGCGCCCGGTCTAACTTTCGCAATCTAGCGCTCCCAGTAACATCGCGCACACGTGACCGGAGGTCCACACCCCCACCCAGAAGCCGAACAGGTACTCTTAACGAAGGAACAGTGTTCGTCCTCACTCGACCCGACCGGCTTCGTGGGGGTAGATTCCTCTCCCTGGGTGGCGCATTGCGAGTAAGTACTCTATGCTTAACAGATTTGTCCATGATCGATTACCGCATTCCCCCCACCGAGTGGACACCTGCCCATGCGGAGGTCTGGAGTCTTGCAATTCGTGGAGACTCTTTTGTGCTCACATTCCCCCGCCATGCTGGGCAGGGTATCGCCGTGATTCCAAGGGGACATGACCCACTGCAGTCCCTCATGTTGCCTGTTCTTTCCTGACCTCCGCGTGGTGCAGTACCACTTCCCCCAGCCATTGGTGCTTTTTTACGGAACGGGGGTTCCATCACCTGCACCTGTGAGTTGAGCGCGGACCTGGATGGGACCCCCACTCGCGGTGTGGCGTCGACTCCGCGTTCTCACTTGACTGCAACCATGGCTCCCGGGCGGTATCTGTCCCTTGAGACGGGTTCTCATTTACCAGTCATTCGCAACTCTAATCGGCAGCGACCACGCTGGTACTGCTGAGCAACTGCTGCAATGTGCAGTCCACAGCCTCGAGTGCTCGTTACCTATTCTCTGCTGTGTTCTCTCCTCACCTAATCTTGTTTGTTTACATTTTCACCCCCATGTTCCTCAGCAGGACACTACTTCTGAGTGTCTACACGAGTCGGTACTGATGTTACATAGCTGTGACCCTATGTGGGTTAGTTTCAATGGATTTCCCTGCAGATTCTTCAGCTCCTACTTTAATACCATTTGAAGGGACATGGTGTGCTCACATGATGCGTGCCTTATGTCACTCATGTTCTCGAGCACCACTTAAGCACAATAGATAAGTATCTTGACATGCACATCGGTCAATGCACTGTGAATACTGAGTGTTGCATTTTTAATGTTGTTGTTTTAATTTTTATTGCAGGTTATGTTCATGAAGATCTACTAGGTACCACTTTTTAGGGTGCTGTATTGGTCGTCACTTATACACTGTATACCTGAATTGACCACTACCAAAAAGTGTAGGTAGATCCCATTGGTCCTGACGAATCGCCATCAAATTAGGGTTAAGGCGAGAAACATGTTGACCTCATCCCACAAACACGTATGCTCCACATCCTTAGAGTGAAGCTCTGCGTCTTTGTTGTATATATTTTTAATTAGATTAGGGGCCACAGTCATTAAAATTTTTTGAGTGGACCGCCTACCCTATTTTAGTTTACCACACCGATCACATTATTTGTCACCTACACCCTCCTAAGGCCCTCACACGCACCTCACCCTCCGACATAAAGGAAAAAAGATCTCCGCTAAGTAGGCCCCATCACGGGCGCCTGATCGGGCATTGCACCGCCGGCCCGATAAGGATTAGACCCGATGATGAAGCAAGACACCTAGCTGGCTGGGTGTGTGAGGGTCTTTTTCCGAAGGAGAATAACCCTTCTCCGTATTATGTAGTCCCTTTGGATACCATTGACCTGCCCTTCCTGTTAGGAACTGCATACTGATTTTGCTCTTCAATTATTACGGACATGTATGCTGGACCTGATTCAATAACAGTCCACTCTACCCTCCTTGTTGTCTTAATGCTAGCATGGGCGTTGGCCCGCGGGTATTTTCAGGTTACCGAGGAAACGTAATCCGTTCTCCTTGGCACATTTTTACTCCAAATCTAATATTATTACAGTGTGCCTACATTGCCACACCACTCCCTGTCTCCAACACTGATTTCGGGTAGATGGAGGACTTTCAGGGACTTAGTTTTAGAGACGAAGATGCAGCAGAAATCCTTAGAGCTCCACCCTTGTTAGGGCCGGACGGCAGTTCGGCCTCTGGAAGCCAGTCGGAGGACTGGTCTTCGCTAGCGAGTCTAAAGCACGAATGGCTCAAAGTCACATTGCACGGGGCAATGATGACGGAATATTTAAGAGCTAATATAGCCCCGAATTGCCTGATCGTTAATAATGTCCCTCGCTTATTCTTGGAGGATGCCACTTTAAAAAAAGAATGGTCCCTTGTAGCGTGGAAATGCACTAGGGACTGGTTGATCCTTATTATCAACACTGCCAAGAGGATCGCAGATGCCCTCTTGATCAAGATCCAAACAGCGGAGGGGCCATTAAGGTCATTGTGCAAACAATCCCATTTAATAACAAACTGGCACAGATTAATGCTGAACTAGCAGAGAACCGCAAATACCTGATGAAGCAAAAAATATCCAAACTCCAAAAGGACATTCAGAAATTCTCAACTGAGAAAGTCTATCCCTATCTCAAAATCAATTACCAGACAACCACTACAGGTGATTCCTCAGATAAGGGGTCCACCACATCAGGCAGAGCATCCTCATCCAACAGTGACTCTAGCACTGGTAGCTGGAACAATAGGAGGAATCAGCAATTTCAAGCCCCAGCATATCCTCTCTTTGGCGCCCTCACTACCAGGAATCCCCCTACTGGCAATACCCGTTGTACCAACAAGGCCCTCCACCCTTCTTCCCTCCCAGGTCTGAACCACCTTTTTTAGGCAGAGGATGGGGCAGAGGAGGAGGGCGCAGAAGAGGGCAGCAACAAAAAAGAGTACAATGGCAGGATCAACCTGCACGGACAGTAGAAACCAGGAGTACCACCAGGGGGAAGAAAAATTTGTCATCAACCTTTCACCTAGGACTCTGACTACAATCGAGGAAAGAGTATTACAGAAGGGTTTGGGCTTTGTCCCAACCCCCAAAACTGACAGATTCCGTGATGTATGTGAAATACACTGCCTTTTCCGAAAGATTTGTCTCCAAGCCTTTTTCTTAGACCAAGCCCCACCAGAATCCAATAACTCTGGGTTCACAAACCCTCAACCTTGACCCCTACAAGCAGTATGGTCCCCCACGAAGTACTGACCTGTGAGCAAGCAGTACTCAAAGACCTCAACTAGTTGACCCCCACTACTGCTTTTCACAACCTATCCAATGACGAGACAACAGCCATTAAATCCTTGGCAAATAATCCCGACATAACAATCAAACAAGCAGATAAGGGCGGAGCAACTGTCATTATGTCTACTCTGGATTACAACACAGAATGCCAGAGACAACTCAGTGACAGGAAGTATTACACCCCTATCAGAGAGGACCCCACCCCTAGGCTGAATGGGATAATCTCTGCTATGGTATTTACGGCTGAAACACAAGGGTGGATCACTAGGAAGGAAGCTGACTTCCTGGTGACAAAAGAACCGATTGTCCCCTACTTCAACTGTCTTCCTAAAATCCATAAAAAGACAGTCCCCGTTCCATGACGACCCATAGTATCGGGAATCGGTTCATTACTGGAACCGCTATTTAAATTTGTGGACGACTTCATTCAGCCTTTGGTCCGGGAAACCCCCTCGTTCATCAAGGATATCACTGATGTCATCCGTCTGATTGAGGGGTCTCAACATCCAGAACAAGTAGTTCTCCTGGTCACTCTGGATGTTGAGGCCCTTTACACTAATATCCCACAGAGGGCTACCCTGGAAGTCATTGAGGATGCTTTGGCCAGCAGTGAGTGGGACTCACCAACTCCTGTACCGTTTGTGCTCGAATGCGCAACTTTAGCACTGACTGAAAATGTCTTTGCGTTCGATACCCAACTTTACCATCAAACACAGGGTACCTCGATGGGGAGTACATTCGCTCCTAGCCTGGCATGTATGTACATGGCAGCGTTCGAGGAAAGGGAGATCTTCAGCCCCAGAAATCCATATCTGAATAATGTGCTGATATGGAAAAGATTTATCGATGATATCTTGATTTTCTGGACAGGTGACCGCAATAAATGCGAGAAGTTTTGCAACTGGATTAATACCTTGAACCCTTATCTGAGATTTACCAACACTATCTCAGATAAGGAGCTCCCTTTCCTTGATCTTTTGGTCAGACGTCAGGAGAATAAAATCTCAATCACACTCTATCGGAAGACCACTGACAGAAACAGTCTCCTTCTCTTTAGTAGTCATCACCCGAGGACCTTGAGACAAAAGCTACCGTTTGGCCAATTCCTTCGGATTAGAAGGAACAGCAGTACTCTGCAGGACTACAAAACAGAATCCGACAGGTTGAAGCAAGACTTATTACAGAGAGAATGCCCTAGACACATTGTAGAGACCGCGCGTAAGAGGGCGCAGAATAACAACCGTGAAAGTCTGCTGGAGGAACGGATTAGAGTCCAAAGTCCTGCAATAACATGTGTCACTAATTTCACCCCTGACTCTAACAGAATAAAGAAAATAGTCCGCAAACATTGGCAGATTCTTAACTCAGGCTCACTGAGCCTACCCACACCACGGTTCGCATTCAAAAGAACCAACAACATTAAGGACATGTTGATCAATACTAGGCCCAGAAAACAACAGAGAAAGGGCCAATCCACATTGTGGGCACTACCCCCAGTCAAAGGACACTACCCGTGTGGGTCATGTGCAGTCTGTCATCCTACTAAAACTACCAAAGAAGTGAATCTAACCAATGGGGACCACTGGAGATTGCCCACCCACATTTTTACTCCAAATCTAATATTATTACAGTGTGCCTACATTGCCACACCACTCCCTGTCTCCAACACCGATTTCGGGTAGATGGAGGACTTTCAGGGACTTAGTTTTAGAGACGAAGATGCAGCAGAAATCCTTAGAGCTCCACCCTTGTTGGGGCCGGACGGCAGTTCAGCCTCTGGAAGCCAGTCGGAGGACTGGTCTTCGCTAGCGAGTCTAAAGCACAAATGGCTCAAAGTCACATTGACGGGGCAATGATGACGGAATATTTAAGAGCTAATATAGCCCCAAATTGCCTGATCGTTAATAATGTCCCTCGCTTATTCTTGGAGGATGCCACTTTAATAAAAGAAGGGTCCCTTGAAGCGTGGAAATGCACTAGGGACTGGTTGATCCTTATTATCAACACTGCCAAGAGGATCGCAGATGCCCTCTTGATCAAGATCCAAACAGCGGAGGGGCCATTAAGGTCATTGTGCAAACAATCCCATTTAAAAACAAACTGGCACAGATTAATGCTGAACTAGCAGAGAACCGCGAATACCTGATGAAGTAAAAAATATCCAAACTCCAAAAGGACATTCAGAAATTCTCAACTGAGAAAGTCTATCCCTATCTCAAAATAAATTACCAGACAACCACTACAGGTGATTCCTCAGATAAGGGGTCCACCACATCAGGCAGAGCATCCTCATCCAACAGTGACTCTAGCACTGCTGGCTGGAACAATAGGAGAAATCGGCAATTTCAAGCCCCAACATATCCTCTCTTTGGCGCCCTCACTACCAGGAATCCCCCTACTGGCATTACCCGTTGTACCAACAAGGCCCTCCACCCTTCTTCCCTCCCAGGTCTGAACCACCTTTTTTAGGCAGAGGATGGGGCAGAGGAAGAGTGTGCAGAAGAGGGCAGCAACAAAAAAGAGTACAATGGCAAGATCAACCTGCACGGACAGTAGAAACCAGGAGTACCACCAGGGGGAAGAAAAATTAGTCATCAACCTTTCACCTAGGACTCTGACTACAATCGAGGAAAGAGTATTACAGAAGGGTTTGGGCTTTGTCCCAACCCCCAAAACGGACAGATTCTGTGATGTATGTGAAATACAATGCCTTTTCCGAAAGATTTGTCTCCAAGCCTTTTTCTTAGACCAAGCCCCACCAGAATCCAATAACTCTGGGCTTCACAAACCCTCAACCTTTACCCCTACAAGCAGTATGGTCCCCCACGAAGTACTGACCTGTGAGCAAGCAGTACTCAAAGACCTCAACTAGTTGACCCCCACTACAGCTTTTCACAACCTATCCAATGACGAGACAACAGCCATTAAATCCTTGGCAAATGATCCCGACATAACAATCAAACAAGCAGATAAGGGCGGAGCAACTGTCATTATGTCTACTCTGGATTACAACACAGAATGCCAGAGACAACTCAGTGACAGGAAGTATTACACCCCTATCAGAGAGGACCCCACCCCTAGGCTGAATGGGATAATCTCTGCTATGGTATTTACGGCTGAAACACAAGGGTGGATCACCAGGAAGGAAGCTGACTTCCTGGTGACAAAAGAACCGATTGTCCCCTACTTCAACTGTCTTCCTAAAATCCATAAAAAGACAGTCCCCGTTCAAGGACGACCCATAGTATCGGGAATTGGTTCATTACTGGAACCGCTATTTAAATTTGTGGACCACTTCATTCAGCCTTTGGTCAGGGAAACCCCCTCGTTCATCAAGGATATCACTGATGTCATCCGTCTGATTGAGGGGTCTCAACATCCAGAACAAGTAGTTCTCCTGGTCACTCTGGATGTTGAGGCCCTTTACACTAATATCCCACAGAGGGCTACCCTGGAAGTCATTGAGGATGCTTTGGCCAGCAGTGAGTGGGACTCACCAACTCCTGTACCGTTTGTGCTCGAATGCGCAACTTTAGCACTGACTGAAAATGTCTTTGCGTTCGATACCCAACTTTAACATCAAACACAGGGTACCTCGATGGAGAGTACATTCGCTCCGAGCCTGGCATGTATGTACATGGCAGCGTTCGAGGAAAGGGAGATCTTCAGCCCCAGAAATCCATATCTGAATAATGTGCTGATATGGAAAAGATTTATAGATGACATCTTGATTTTCTGGACAGGTGACCGCAATAAATGCGAGAAGTTTTGCAACTGGATTAATACCTTGAACCCTTATCTGAGATTTACCAACACTATCTCAGATAAGGAGCTGCCTTTACTTGATCTTTTGGTCAGACGTCAGGAGAATAAAATCTCAATCACACTCTATCGGAAGACCACTGACAGAAACAGTCTCCTTCTCTTTAGTAGTCATCACCCGAGGACCTTGAGACAAAACCTACCGTTTGGCCAATTCCTTCGGATTAGAAGGAACAGCAGTACTCTGCAGGACTACAAAACAGAATCCGACGGGTTGAAGCAAGACTTATTACAGAGAGAATACCCTAGACACATTGTAGAGACAGCGTGTAAGAGGGCGCAGAATAACAACCGTGAAAGTCTGTTGGAGGAACGGATTAGAGTCCAAAGTCCTGCAATAACATGTGTCACTACTTTCACCCCTGACTCTAACAGAATAAAGAAAATAGTCCGCAAACATTGGCAGATTCTTAACACAGGCTCACTGAGCCTACCCACACCACGGTTCGCATTAAAAAAAAACAACAACATTAAGGACATGTTGATCAATACTAGGCCCAGAAAACAACAGAGAAAGGGCCAATCCACATTGTGGGCACTACCCCCAGTCAAAGGACACTACCCGTGTGGGTCATGTGCAGTCTGCCATCTTACTAAAACTACCAAAGAAGTGAATCTAACCAATGGGGTCCACTGGAGATTGCCCACCCACACTAATTGCAACACCACTAACTGCGTTTACATCATAAAGTGTACTTGTGGCCTGTTGTACGTCGGGATGACCACCAGAGCGGTCAAAGTTCGCATTATGGAACACAGAAGTAACTTCAGGTGTCAAAAAAACAATACCAAAATGACTACCCATTTTAAAGAGGCACATCACACCCCTGACGCATTTGAATGGTGGATTCAGGAGGAACACCCCGGACTTTCCAGTAATGCGTTGTTCCGCATGGAACAACGATGGGTCCTACGCTTGGCCACGGACCGTTCAGGACTGAATGAAAACATCCCCTGGAGCTCACTCACCTGATTAGCCTTGCATTTCTAATACAGGTACCAGCCACCCAATGTCTTAGGTACCCACCGCCTTCTCACCTCCATACTTAGGACACATTAGAACTGTTGTCCACTGTACATAACCTCGAAGATCCACTACCGCGTGTTTTGTACACTCCAACTGATTAACATTGGCACACACCTGCGATGACACCTCCCGGTATATATGTATACCTTCAATTAACACCTTGATCTACCACATGGATCACAATCCTGTTTCAAGGCTCATCACCAGCTCATCCCATGTTCACCCTCTTTCAAACATCACTGCTGTAGGTTGTCATAACCGTACCATTTATCGGGCTCATTATCCGGCAATTTCCTCCCCCTGGCAGTGACTCGGGTCCCGGGTACCCCGGGCGCGCCTCGCATTGACTGCACGCTGCTTCCGGGTACTCCAACATGGCGCCCGGTCTAACTTTCGCACTCTAGCGCTCCCAGTAACATCGCGTACACGTGACCGGAGGTCCACGCCCCCATCCCGAGGCCAAACAGGTACTCTTAACGAAGAAACAGTGTTCGTCATCACTCTACCCGGACCGGGTTCGTGGGGGTAGGATCTTCTCCCTGGGCGGCGCATTGCGCGTAAGTACTCTATGCTTACCAGATTTGTCCATGATCGATTACCGCGTTCCCCCCACCGAGTGGACACCTGCCCATGTGGAGGTCTGGAGTCTTGCAATTCGTGGAGATTCTTTTGTGCTCACATTCCCCCTCCATGCTGGGCAGGGTATCGCCGTGATTCCAAGGGGACACGACCCACTGCAGTCCCTCATGTTGCCTGTTCTTTCCTGATCTCCGCGCGGTGCAGTACCACTTCCCCCAGCCATTGGTGCTTTTTTATGGAACGGGGCTCCCTCTCCTGCACCCATGAGTTGAGCGCGGACCCGGATGGGACCCCCACTCGTGGTGCGGCGTCGACCCCGAGTCCTCACTTTACTGCAAGCATGGCGCCCGGGCGGTATCTGTCCCTTGAGACGGGTTCTCATTTACCGGTCATTCGCAACTTTAATCGGCAGCGACCACGCCAGTACTGCTGAGCAACCGCTGCAATGTGCAGCCCACAGCCTGGAGTGCTCGTTACCTATTCTCTGCTGTGCTCTCTCCTCACCTAATCTTGTTTGTTTACATTTTCACCCACATCTTCCTCAGCAGGACACTACTTTTGAGTGTCTACACGAGCCGGTACTGATGTTACATAGCTGTGACCCTATGTGGGTGAGTTTCAATAGATTTCCCAGCAGATTCTTCAGCTCCTACTTTAATACCGTTTGAAGTGACACGGTGTGCTCACATGATGCATGCCTTATGTCACTCACGTTCTCGAGCACCACTTAAGCACAATAGATAAGTATCTTGACATGCACATCGGTCAATGCACTGTGACTACTGAGTGTTGCATTTTTAATGTTGTTTTTTTAATTTTTATTGCAGGTAATGTTCATAAAGATCTACTAGGTACCACTTTTTAGGGTGCTGTATTGGAAGTCACTTATACACTGTATACCTGAATTGACCACTACCAAAAGTATATAGTAATTGGTTATTATTAATTATTAATTAATTAATAATTATGTTATTTGTGTCGTTTTTTTAAGAGCGGGTTGTAGGTTGATAGGGGAGTAGGCTGGGAAGTAATTTAATTTTATTACATTTTGTAAGAAAGCTATTATAAAATGTATTTTAAGTTGTTTTATAAAGTTAATTGTGTGATTTAATTCATTATTGATTGTTTTTAAATTGCTTGTTAATTATTATTAATTAATTAATTAATTATGCTAATTGTGTTTTGTTTTACATCATTGGTGGCGTCATTTATAGGGAAATATTGTGGGAGGTACATTATTTTTAGATAATTAATTGTTTGTTAATTAATGTTAATTATTTTACTGTAGCGGGAATAGTAACTTATTCCCCTCCACTATCCAACACTGTCCCTACTGTTGTACTCGCTGGAGTGGGAATAGTTAATTATTCCCCTCCGCTATCCAACACTTTCCCTATAGATGCACTCGCTGGAGTGGGAATAGTAGTTTTTACCCCTATGCTATCCAAAACAATCCCGACTGTTGCAATCGCTGCAGTGGGAATAGTAATTTTATCCCCTCCGCTATCCAACACTTTCCCTACTGTTTCCCTCGCTGGAGTGGGAATAGTAAATTATTCCCCTCCGCTATCCAACACTTTCCCTACTAATGCATTTACTGGAGTGGGAATAGTAATGTTATCCCCTAAGCTATGCAACATTTTCCTTAATGTTGCACTCTCTAGAGTGGGAATAGTACATTTTATCCCCTCTGCTATCCAATACTTTCCCTACTGTTGCACTCCCTAGAGTGGGAATAGTACATTATTCCCCTTCGCTATCCAAAACTTTCTCTACTGTTGCACTTGCTGGAGTGGGAATAGCAAATGATTCCCCTCTGCTATCCAACACTTTCCCAACTGTTGTACTTGCTGGAGAGGGAATAGTAAATAATTCCCATTCGCTATCCAACACTTTCCCTACTGTTGCACTTGCTGGAGTGGGAATAGTAATTGTATCCCCTCAGCTATCCAACACTTTCCCTACTGTAGCACTCTCTGGAGTGTGAATAGTAGATTTTATCCCATCTGCTATCCAACACTCTCCTTACTGTTGCACTCCCTGGAGTGGGAATAGCAAATTATTCCCCTCCACTATCCAAAACTTTCCCTACTGTTGCACTCCCTGGAGTGGAAAAAGTAAATTATTCCCCCATGCTATCCAACACTTTCCTATTGTTGCACTCCCTGGAGTGGGAATAGTAAATTATTCCCCTCCGCTATCCAACACTTTCCCTACTGTTGCACTTGCTGGAGTGGGAATAGTAATTTTTACCCCTATGCTATCCAACACTTACCCTACTGTTGCACTTGCTGGAGTGGGAATAGTAATTGTATCCCCTCCGCTATTCAACATTTACCCTACTGTTAAAGTTAATGTACTGTCAAATGTAATTATAAAAAAGAAAAACATTTTAATATTTTAATTTATTATATATATTTTTTTATTTGTATTTTATCGATGTATGTATATATATATTTATTTATAATTTGCAATATATTTCTAGCATTTTATAATTAATTACAATAATATTTAATAATATTATTAAGTACATTTATATATTATATTTTATTTATGTATGTTTAATTTATTTCTACATTTTATTTATTACTTATAATTTTAAACATTTTCTAGTAATTCACCTTTTTTTAATTATATGTATTATTTACTATATTTTACACTATTTTTTAAACATTTAAAAAAATGATACTTTTAACAACAATTTTTTTGGGGTGATATTTTTGTACTTACCATTATGAAGATAGGATTTGGATATTCTTGACAGCGATATTTTTGTCATGACATTTTTGTAGGTCGACATTTCTGTTGTCAATATTCTGTCAGTGATCCCCCTACAACACCGACAAGGTCATACCACAAAGGCAACACCCCAGTGAAGAGATGAAATGGAAAGACAGGAAATGAAAAACAGTGACATGAAGAGCTAAGCTGGCAATAGTGTAGGGACAGGGGGAGGAGGGACAAATATTTGTACCCCCTCTAACAAATCATCCTAATTACAATCATACACCTAAACAATTGCCTTTGAAACCCCATATCATCGCAGCAGCAATCTTCTGAGCTCTGAGCTCTGACCATACATCAGTCCAGTAAACAGAACTAAAGAAAAGTATGTAAGTTGACTCTTTAGGTTCATCAAAGCAGGACAGTGCCGCTTCCACTCACAAAACAAATTACAGCTTATTATTGTGCCAAACTTTGAGGCACAGTCACTAAATCAATTCGGAGTACATAAAGAAGTACTCAATGAGTTGTACTCTTACTTATGTACTCACAAAGACTATTCTCTAAAGGACCAATTTATAAAGGTGAAAATGTGCAATCTGGCCAATTCACAAATGCATTTTTATATATGTGAAGTACTACTCCAGTAGTATTACTTCACATACTACTATATGCAATTAAGTAAGGTGCAGGTGAATATTTTGCCTATGAATGTACAATTATCTTAGGCCCAATTCACAAATATTTACTTTTATAGTATTCCTAAATTCCAGGAGTAAGCCAGGAGTAATAGAAAAGGGTAAGTAATTTGCAATTTATAAACGTTATGTCCACATCTTCTCTCGCTGCACTACAGTCTAAACATGCTCAAATATGTTTCCGTCAAGCTTTGGTGTATGTGTTGGAAAAAAGGAAAAACCCCTGTTTTTTTTATTTTAAGTTCTATTTAGTGTAGAATTTGGCATCTGCATACTCTAGTTAGGACAGAGTTGGTGTGGTGTACACCTAAAATATTCCCAGACAGTCATTAGTGATATCTTTACAGTTGTATTTGAGTTATTCATACCCTCCTCGTGCAAGATGGTGAGGTAACATACTGCTACTTCTAAGGACAAATCTCCACCCAAGTTTAGTATAATGTATCTAGGTGGAGAATTACACCTAGGTGCACACATAAATCGGTGTTTGCAGAGACCTCTGTCTGTAGCCCTGCCTTTATCACTGTTTTCTCCAGGAAGTTGGAAGGGCGGGGAAGCGCTCTATTTTGGTCCAAAAGATAAACCGACATGTCTGCAGGGTAATTCAGGGGCTCTGACTGACTGCTTTGATAAGACCAGGATCGATTATTCCTCTTGAACATTTCATCAACCTTCAACAGAACACAGAGCAAAGGGGTACACTGTATACTGGAGAAACATACACTGGCACAGAACACAGAGCAAGGGGCTACATTGTATACTGAAGAAACATACACTAGCAAAGACACAAAACCCCTCCTCTCTCGAGAGCGCCAACAGAGATTGAGTCCAGATCAACATGGACAGAAAGGAGGGTCGGTGGTAGATAAAACTACTCAGGTTTCGGCAGGTTGCCTTTCTCGGGACACTGTCTCAACTTTCACTATTTGTTGTAATTGGACAGAAAAGTCCAACCAATTTCCATGTTTGTAACTGATAAAATGCACAGAGTCCCTAAGTCTTATTTAGTAATCAGTGTATATTTCAGAACCCTTTAAATGTTTTAAGTAAAGTTGGTACACCCCAAGGATTCCAGCTTCAATCTACAATTAGCGAGGAGAAACCTTATCTGCGTGATTCCTGTTGCCCCTGCACCGGAGCCCTTCTCACAACACCGGCTGTGCAGCTCACCCCCCGCCGCCGCTTACAACATCATATAGCGGCCGCCGAGTGGGGGCGAGCACCTGGAGGCTGCGAACTACACCTTCCAGCAGCCTCCTTGTCCGGAAGTGCCTCACCCGGGAAGCGCGCCAGGAGGCGCTTAAGACCAAGCGTCACTCCCCGCCTCGCGGGACGCGCGCGGGAGTGCCCGGGGCTAAGCCCGGGCAAAGGGCGGGCCCTCTTAGGCCCTCAGAGGCCTGAGGGGACTGGACTGGCCCGGACCCCCTGGCCGAGTGACTATACACCCCTACTGTTTTGGAGTAAGTTGCCCCACATATCCTTTCGTTCGGCAATCTTTTGTTAATATAGTACAATGTCTACCATCGTGTTAAGCCTGGACATCGTTTTGTCAGAAAGAGCTGGGGGTTTGTTGAAGGGAACTTTGGACAAATATTTTCTCAAACCTCTTGCTGAAGGCTCTAAGGAGCAATCTCTAGCAGAACGGCGGGCGGAGCGCCGCCGCTCGATTGAATGTATCAAAAATAGGACTCTGTCAGAGCCAATCCCTGCCGTTAATTTTTATAATGAGCTTTGCCCTGATACTATCAATGATATTTCATCTATGGACAGTGTGCCCCTTTTACTTAGAGAATGTTTGGCACCCTCTATATGTCCCAATCAAACTGGTGTTGGTATCTCACCTCATAACTCCACTAGCACACTCAGTGCATCTAAGGTGATGATTTCACCAACACCCATGCCTGGAAAGATAGCACGAGGTAAGACCAAGAGGACCATGCAACACATAATCTATGGCCCACCGCCAACTAAAAAGAGACGTAAGAGGGTGGAACTATCCAAACAAAAGCTGAGTCATTCTGATTTTGGGAAGAAGCATAAGCCTACTAGTACCAATGTCACGGGTATCACAGCTGTCACGGAAGATGCAGGAACAGAGACAGCTCCTTTACCATTGCTACCATCTCTATATCCAGACAGTGAGGGTAATATCGAACATGACCGACTGGTCGATGGGTCACAACCAGCTCACACAAGTGACCTATTGGATAGTATTGAACTCATAATGAGAAGTTATACACTAGCAATAGTAGAAAGACTAAAAAGTATGGAGAATAGATTAGGGAAAATAGAGGCAGACTTGGGAAGAAAGGGAAATCCCATCAGGATAGTAGAAAATAAAGAGCTAGCAACTGTACCAATCGCTTCTCAAGCCACTACATCCGCCCATAATCCTCTACTAGAAGTCACTAAAGCAGCACCTTCTACCACCATCTCACTCACCAATACGATACCAGCTGCACCATCTGCCATCAACCATCCATCTACAAGGTCAACATCTGCACCCAAATACCCCCCATTTCAAATACAAACCAGCCAAAATTACCTATAACGAAGTCGTTATCAAAACCCAACCGCACTCCCGCCGTTCCTGTTATCAAGTCTGTAAGGGATATGGGCATTCCATCAATTGGGCTACCGAGAATGGAGGAGGAAGGCTCTAGGCATTCCAGGGGGGTACAAGGCAGGAGACCACCAACAGAACTTCCGCCGGAAGCTGTACCATATGTGGTGGTTCTCACCGGGGTACCAGAGTTGTCTGAGAATAAGCGGGAAGGTTTTTTCCAACTGAAGAACAAGATAACGCATTGGCTGACTTCATACAGACCAATAGCTAGTAACATTAATGGCGAAATAGTTCATGTTCGCCGCCTCCAGTGGTTAGGTGGAAGACCTAAGGATATCCGGGGAGATGTGGTTGTAGTTAACTTTAGGGACCAAAATGCAGTACAATACATATTAAACTGGCCACAGGGCAATGCTAACAACTGTATCATCCCCCGCCATTTAACTTATTTCTATCCGAGATCTGTAGTATTTCCATCTCCTACAATACGCAGTCATGCTTTCTCCACCAATTACTTTCCAAATATGGAGAATATCATGAATTCTGCTTATATGTATCATCCAGTACCAGCTCCAGACACATCTGGGTGGAACACCATACCCCCCAGATTTAATACAACTGCACATAGAAGAATGGACAATCTCATGCCATTCACGCCACTGGAGACAATAAATAGGTACGATATTTTCAGTGGTCTGGATGAATGCGATTGAATACTATAGAACAGAGGGGAAGGGAGTGGAGGGGCAATTATTTCTAGCTCAGAAGGAGTTGAGGTGGATGAAGGGAAAGGAGTTTCTAGGGTAGATATTTTAACTATTGCAACCTGTTCATCAGAGGAAGCATTAAATTCACCCCATTATCCCCGGCACGAATCTGGAATCCCTGACTCGAACAACGACCCCAATAGAGTGGGAGAGATAGTGAATGTCACACCCAACTATTCTATTGAAAATGACAATCAATCTAGCTGTTTAGTTAAGAAAATAATGTATGATTCAACTAATAACGCTGTCAGTGGGGTCAGTTCTTGGTATCCTGGAATGTGGCAGGCCTTAAGAATAAGATGGCTTCCAGGGATTGGGCCATCTTTATTGATAATTATATGATACTCACTATGCAGGAAACCTGGGCAGTTGCACCACAATATAGACCAGGGTATCTACATTTTGCGATAGTGGCAACCCATTCTAGTAAGGAAGACCAATGGGGGGCCTGACCACATGGGTCAAGCAGGATGATAGATACACAACAACTCAACTTATAACCAATTCCAAGGACATATTGGTGGTTAAGTTAAAATCCCCCATTTTCGGTGAATTAATTATCTTTAATGTATATGCTAGGGGGAAACCAGGGGGGAAAACGTCAGAGGTAGTTGACGCACTGGGACACTATGTAAGAACCTGGAGGGGAGGTGCTAATGTACTAATATGTGGAGATTTTAATTGCTCCTTTGAGCCCCTGGATCAAAGTGACCTAGAGCTCACTGAGGTTGAAGACACTTGCTGGCAAATTCCCCCATTAAACATACCCCCAATAAAAAGGTGGACCCAAGCAGCCCTTCAACTCAAGACCTTTAGTCTTGAATGTGGGCTAAGAGCAGCTAACGGGAGAACGCGAGGGGACAAGCAGGGCAACCCAACATTTAATAATGGCTTGAGTACAAGTAGAATTGATTATATACTAGTGAATCTCGAATTTTGGTCCTCTGTCTGTGACATGACTATAATTCAACGAATAGAGAGTGATCACAACCCGCTCAGCCTTGAGATACTGCTCCTTAAGTGACATGAAATACCGAAAGTCGATATAGTAGATGATATCATCATGACAAATGATACAAGGCGGTTAAGATGGGCCGAGTGTCTGGGTAATTCCCATTCTATTAATGAAATGGATGTTCTGGTTAAAGAAGCAATTGCAGAAATACAGGGTCAGTCATCCTACGAAGATTGCGACACCAAGGTAGTCCATATTCACTCGACCCTCTTTCTTAAACTCGGCAAATTTTTTAGTATTCCAAAGAAGAACCCTTCTGGCAAAGGAAGACGGAAACCCGAGTCATGGTATGATAAAAATTGTAGGTCAGCATATAAATCCCTAGCGCTAGCTGTGCGATCTACTGACAGGGAGGTCATACAGGGCGCTAGGAAACACTATAAAAGGACGCAATACATTGCAAAAAAAGCCTGGGACAATAAATATTGGGATGAGCTGTACGAAGCAAGCAAATCTAGAGATATGACGGGCTTTTGGCACCTTGTGAGGTGGGGCAAGGGGAATCAAAAACCACAGCCCGAAAACCACGTCCCTCCAGAACGCTGGATAATGTATTTTAAGTCCCAGTTTGCTAACGTAAACAGCGTACCTTTAACAGCTCCGGACTTTATCAGCTGTTCCATACCTACAAGCCCACTAGTGTTCACAAGGAAAGACGTCGAATATGCCCTCAATTTAATACCTAAAGGCAGAGCCCCGGGCCTAGACAAAATTCCAGCAGATCTTTTCCTATAAAATAAAGAAGTCTGGGTCCCGTACATAGAATTGTTGGCAAATGCCATTGTGAGAGGCACCGCCTTGCCGGACACATGGCGGGGAGCTGAAATCATACCTATTTTTAAAAAGGGGGACCGCGCAGATCCAGCTAACTATAGGCCGGTTAGCCTAATAGCTAGTATTCAAAAGGTTGTGGCTAGGATGATACTTCTTAGGATCCAGAACTGGATAGAGGAATCGGGGGTCATGTCTACCTTACAGGCTGGCTTCCGACCCTCTACCAGTACAGTTGATCAAGTTTTTAGGTTTTCCACAATATACTGGAAATGGATGATTTTAGGGGGTGGTACACTCTATGCAGCCTTTGTCGACCTGAAGGCGGCGTTTGACCTTGTCCCTCGAGACAGGTTGTGGAGAGCGCTTCATGAACAAGGCATACCTCCTGAACTGCTCGCAGTTTTGATTAAATTTCATGATAATAACTATGCGCAGGTGAGATGGGGCAACCAGAGTCAGGTGACCGATAGATTTCCGACAGCAAGAGGTGTCCGACAAGGATGTGTATTGGAACCCACATTATTTACTCTATATATTAACAGGGTCATAGATTATTATAGGGACTCTTACACAGATGCACCTAAACAGAACGGTATCTCGGTCCCCCTGTTAATGTTTGCCGATGACACCCTTTTAATATCTAAAACTCAGGAAGGGCTTCAGAAAGCAATCGGCTGCTTTGAAAAATTCTGCAACGACTATGGCCTATTTGTTAATGTATCAAAGACAAAATTCATGGTAATGCATAAGCATAGGAACATCAGGGGCAGAGTTTTCATGAACGGGGAACTCTTAGAACAGACGGACAGCTTCAGTTACCTGGGCATAACACTAGGCTCCAGGCTTCAGTGGAAGCCACATATGTTATACTTAACCTCCAAGCACACACAGTTGGCTGGAGTTCTATTAAGAGAGTTTAAGTCCTCAGCTACCAAACCAATGGCCCCAGTACTTAAAATTTATGACACCAAAGTGAGATCATCTATGTTGTATGGAGCAGAATTGTGGGGGGTTTCTGATTTAACGGGTCTAAAAAATGCACACAACAAATTTCTTCGCTGTATAACAGGGCTCCCACATTCAACACCACTTGTACCGTTACGCATGGATTTGGGGAGTCATAGTATAGAGGACATCTGCAGGTTTAGAACAATTGCATACTGGAGGAGATTGTGGGTGACGCCTGAACTCTCTCATTACGCGCTTGCACTCTTGGAAACGCGAAACATGGACTCTGGGGCTAAAACGTTATGGTTCAGGAAGGTTAGATCCCTACTCAAGGCTTTAGGTATGGAGGATCTTTGGGATAATCCCCAGGAGAGCATCTTCCCTTCAAAACAAAAGCTAAAAGAAGCCTACTGGGCATTGATATCCCAAGAGGAGTTTCAGTCACATACTGCTCCATCGTTTACTAAGGCTTTTTTGGAGCTGAAACATACTCCCTCGTATGAGAGGTATTGGGATCTCATTACAACGCCATATGATAGGAAACTGTTTCATCAGTTCAGGGTAGGAACCCTCCCACTTAACACGGTTACTTGCAAATGGTCAACTAGTAAAAATGACCTCATGTGCCCTTTCTGTACAACACACCCGGAAAGTATAGCTCATGTCCTGTTTGCATGTCCAGAGTACAAAGCTCCTCGCCACAAATGGATTAGGTCGATCTGTATCCAAAAGGGGATTCAGATAGGGACAGTAGCACTGAGGGTACTTCAAACTGACAGTTCAGACACTATGGGGATTGCGATCGCAACATTTTTAAAATGGATGTGGACAATCCGTAGTGGAAAACTGAAAGTATTGCAGCCCCTATAAAATTACTGTGGTATTTTTGTGGAAACTCAATTTTATTAATTTTAAATGTTTTTTTACCAAAACATAGTATTTATTTATTTATTTTTAACTGGTCGAGTTGGAATACCATGTATGTGGCAATCTTAATCTGAAGACCTTACGATGTACTTCCCTGTTATATCAAACAGAATGTAATGCTAATGTAATGTGATTTTTTAATATGTTAATGTGTGTCTTTTATGACTAACAGTCGAAATAAAGACTCATTTGAATTGAATTGACTGGAAATGGTCAGTCAAGACAAAAAGTTTCCTGTTCTACACTTTCCAGTTCTATGTGATGCTGTCCATGGTTTGGCATGTGCCTTGACATCTGTGGTTCCCCCAGGTTAAGGGAGTTAAAATCACAATGAGGAGTTGTGGTGATATTCCTCTGGGGTGCCTGTTGTCAGTTGGGTCTCCCCAAGTGAACCAGCAGGGCCATAGCGCAAGCCCACTCAAATCTACAAATAGGGATTCTCCCATAAGGGATGGGTGGAGGACCGCCATCTTCACCCACGGAACTCCAGGCCTGTGATTGTGGCCCTTTGTGGAGTGGTATGAGGGCAGATCTAGGCATACCAATCAGTCATTATCTCCTGTTCCTGGTGCTGAAGCTGAGCATCACACAGGGATACAAGAGTAGGAAGCTTCCCCACCCAACCTCTGTGAGAGGGTGAGAGAGAGAGTGATAGAGAGATAGAAAGAGAGAGAGGGATTGAGAGAGAGGGCAGTATGGGAGAGATGTTTGACCTTATGGCCATAGGCCTGGCACACAGTCAGAAAAGAAGTACCTGTTGTGTGAAGGTTGTTCTTTTTGCCCTGATCACCTCCATTGTTTGACTGATGTTGGTGGTTACTGACTCTAATTGCTTCCTGGACCCTGCTAACCAGGCCCAGGGACAGTGCTCTGTTTAGAAGGTGTATGGTAATTAGGTGTAATTACAATTGGTATCTCAACCTACCAGTAAGCCCCTAGTAAATGGTAGGGCATGTAGGTTTAGTGGCCCAGCAGATATAATGCACTTAAGTGTGGGCGGCCGTCATTTTTAAAGCCTGCCCTGCTTGCAAGCTGCTTTAAAAATAAAACTATGTCCAAATTCCACTTTGGAATTATAGGTACTTCTGAAGTCTTAAACTACCTTATATTTACATATAGGTCACCCTGAAGGTCAACCCTGGGTGCCCCAGGGTATTTTTCGATGTTAGAATAAGCAGGGACATTACAAAAGATATTTTAGTAACCCTAGAGAGGGAAAAAACTGACAATTTTGTTTTTCCCAATGTAGTGCATTAGCTCCATAGGCCAATATAGAAAGGCTTTATTAAACTTAAAGAAAGTCTAACTATTGAGAGGAGTGAGTGAAAATAATAATTCAAAATGTTTAAAAAGAGTTAGAATACATTCATCAGCTTGCCAAGAAGATTTAGTATAGCTATGACATCAAATATGTTATAGAACCTGCTTTTCTGATGTGCCCGAATTTCCGCTTTAGAGCAGCCTCCCTGATTTGCCAGCCTTTGACAGGCTTAACCAAACTACTCTGATGAAGGACTTAAAAGAAACAAAGAAACATCTGGTGGGAGGAGGTCTGCAGGTTGCAGAACAAATGGAAGGAAGGTGGCTAGATTGCCAAATCAGTCTCCAAAGAGGGAAAGACACTTAGGACATGTCCCAGGCTCACCCCCATTTCTACACCCCCAGAAAGATTGGAGCACCTTAATAAGCAGAGCAGCAGGAAGAGGAGAGTTAGGGAAAGTTATCTACACCTGTAGGTTGGGTTAGCCTGACCTGAAGCTCCAGGAGAGATTTTCTCCATTTTGATTTTTAGGGAACAATGCTTTCTCGAACAAGAATATGACACACTTCTGGGGAAGTGGTCGTAATTGAGAGTGGCACTCTGCATCCCACTAGTCAGGGTTGCCTCCCTGCTTACCGGCCCAGAAACCTGGAAAAATATGGGTGAGATGCCCAGCAATTCAGATCCCTGCCTGGAAGATACAAGAAAAGAAGGTCTACCCTGCTGAACCCCTAGCCTGCACCAAGAGGATTGCACCTGCAGCACACTTTGGGTTTCAGCAAAAGAAGGATTTTGCCTGGCTTTAAAAGTTTGCGGAGTGGGCTTCCTGAAGGCAACACGTTAAAAAAGCTCCACATGAATCATCTCCACCAAGAAGAACCCAACTGAGCAGCGTTCAGTGGACTTTCAATGAGTTGGCCAGGTGCATTGTGGGCCTTGTAGTCCCAACTTTCCAAGGAGCAACTCAAAGATTCTTGGATCTTGGATTAGTGATGTGGACACATCAAGAGCCCTAAAAAGGAGCTTCTGGAAGAAGATCCAGAAGTTTAGAACCATTTGGAGAATTTTTCTGAAAAAGCTTCATAAATCGACTTAACCATCATCGAAAGCCAAGCAGCCAACGTCTACCCGCGGCCTAACCTGAAATCCAGGTTCATCTCGCTGAAAGCTCTGGGGCTCCAAGACCTCCAGTATTTCACCGAGGCCTCGTGCTGAAGCAAGACGCTGTTGTCGACTCCCAAGCTGACCTGATGAGGAGCCTTACTCGACACTGAGAGCAAAAATTGACTGTATCATGAGGTTAAAAACTTAACCAGGCCCTACCGCTCACTGTGCTCGACCCACCCTCCATCGCGGTCAGCCTGAAGCTTTGACTTTGTCCTGGTTAAGTTCGACCAGAAGTCCCTGGTGCTTTTGGCATTTAGGCACTGGAAAGTATTTAAACTTTAAAAAAGTATTTCTGTGGTTCCCTGCATTGGATTTTTTTATCATTTTCTGTGTTTATAAGTTGGTGTTGTATTTTTATGGTGTGTTGTGTCATACTTATTTAATGTATTCATATTTTTTAATTCTTTACACCTGTTCCCTAAGTTAAGCCTGTCTGCTCACAGCGAATTTACGTAGGGTGGAGTAAGGATGAATTTACTGTGAACTTTACTGGACCTAATTTGTGATTATGGTGTTATTAATAGTTGTAGGTACCTACCTGCACCTACTAACAAACCACCTTCCAACTTCTGTGCCCCAGGAAATGGCAAGACCACCTGGGAGATTTAAATCCCATTTAGAAAGATGAAGAAAAGCTTTTCACCTGCATTGACACATCAAAGGGGGCCTAAGGAGTGCCCATGATTTGCTAAGCAGTGACAAAAGCCCTGCCAAAATATTCAACAAAAAATACACCCTAAGACCCCCAAGTTCCAACTTTAGTGACCTGAGAGGTTCTAATTGAAGTCCATGCTCTTCTCAGACTGATTATTAGTGAGCTGTTGGACTGTGTGGACTGGCGTGAATTGTTGGATTCACAGTGGCTGCTAATCAACATGACCCATGCTAAAAATATAATTTTCATTAAAAATCTTCACAGTTTTGCATTGATAAAGGAATGTATATGAAGGCTAACAGATATGGCTGTTTAACAGTGAAAGTCAAATTATCTGCATATTTGTGACAACATCCTAAGATGTTTTAGTGATGGTGAAATTGTTATATTATATTTTCTCAATGCTGTAGACCTGAGTTAGGGGGGGTGGAATCTGCTTCTTTTGAACCTGGCCCTATCTGCAGGATCACTCTCTGTCTCCTCCTTTTTGCAACTATTGTGCGTGCTTTCTGGAACTGTCTTTTACTAATACCTGTTGAGATGTTGTTTTTTGATACTAGTGGGCCAGCAGTACCCATTGTACCTCCCACTGAAGTAGCCCTTTAAAACATATCTCAGGCCTGCCATGGCAGCCTGTGTCCAGTTTTAAACTGCCCTTCCTAACTGGTAAAATAAACCTTTTGCTAAGCCTAAAACGTCCTTTCTAATACATATGTCAGGCCAATGGTAGTCCCTAAAAATCCCATAGTGCATGGTGTAGCATTTTTAAAAGGGTGGACATGTATTTTCAAGTTTTGCATGTCCTGGTAGTGAAAAACTCATATTTCTTTTTCACTAATGCAAGGCCTTCCTCTCCCATTGGATAACATTGGGTTAACTTATTACTTTTAATAAGTGATATTGTTTGATTTGGAGCAGGTAGGAAGCTCAAGTTTAGACGGAAATGAATTGTCATTTAAACCCCGCTTTAATGGTAAAGTTGGATTTTAAGTCACAATTCTGAAAATGTCACTTTTATAAAGTTGTATATTTCTTGTCCTAACCATGTGGTGCCTGCACCCTGTGTCCTGGGTCACATTACCAGTTGTAGTTGTCAGTTTGCCTTTGTATATTCCTCCCTGATACTATTACAACGAGGGACTGGTTGTTGGCAGAATGGGCGCTCCTGGCCTGATGGGAGGGACAAAGCACACTTGCACTTCAAAGGGGCTGCCGCAGCATACTCACAAAGTTATTCTCACTAGTCTATTGTCACCTCAGGCCCCTCAGAGACGGGGTAGGGAATTAAGACAATTCAAGAAACAGATATGTGGTAAAGTCTACATGTTTTTCCTACATCAAAGCTGGCATCAGGTATAGATTTTGTTCCTCCAGACCAACTCTTCAAATTACTGATGGGCCTGTGGACCACTCAGAAGAAAGGCTGCTCTGCTGCTTTGCTGCTGGAAGGACTGCCCTGCTGCCCTTCTGCAAAAAAGGACTGCCCTGCTGCCTAGCTGCACTGCTGCCCTGCTGCATGAGGAAGGGAGACTGCACTTGTTTGTGAACCTACAACTACCATAGTGATTCCAAGGGCTAGCTGACTGGCCTCCTGTTCTGAGCTACAGGGACATAATAAGCTTCAGAGACCTGTCCAGCATCTGCTCAGCTGCCCAGACTCAAATGGACCTGCCTGTGCCCTGCTGCTGGCCTCAGTGGGAGTGAGCTATTATCCCATTAGGTACCCCCCAGGTCCTGGACCCTTGGCTGGCATCAGAGTGTACTCCTCCAGGCACAACCATGGGTTACTCAGAACCTGCACAGTGCGATGCAACTTTACAAAGTGCCATGCAGGACTTCGCATCTCAACACCTTGCAGCTCCTGATCGGTGGGCTCATCAAAAGCGACAAAACGTGGCTCAGTGTGACACATCTCACCCTAGTCCAAGTACAAACAGATACATTACCCATCAGGTGAACGTCGGTCCATTACCCAGGATGAGCTCCACCGCGGTCAGCTGGAACTTGTGACTTTGTCCTGGTCTGGCATGGCCAGATAATTCCATTTGGCGCTTTATGCTTTTTTTGTGCTAATTTTACCTAAAACTTTGAAATTACTTATCTCCAGTTCTACTGATTGGATTTTTGTCATTCTGATATCATTGTATTTATCAAACGTAACTCTATTCCTCTAGATTGGTGTGGGACTTTTCTTCTGTTGTGTTTTCACTTTGTAACTGATTGAATATTGCATAAATATTTTACACATTGCCTCTAAGTTAAGCCTGACTGCTTTTGAGCCAAGCTACAGGAGGGTTAAGCACAAGTTAATTTGGTGACTATTTGTGGTTGACACTGACAAGGATTGTGCTTGTTGCTTGAGTAGGGTTTCTCCCCCTCAACCAATAGCCCAATTGCAAAGCACTAAAGGTGCCTCTGACCTACAGGGTTTTTTCTACGTCTATTGGGTTCCTTGAGTTCTGTTACCTTTCGTTAGTTTGCTTTTTTTTTTATTGGATGGTGTTCCCATTGGTTCCTCCGCCTGTCATTAGTATATGTTTAGGATTTTGTGCATAGAATGTTGTTTAAAATGTATTATTGTTCTTTTTGTAATAGAAATACCAGTGGCTTGACATTGACTTATTTAGCTTTATTTTTGTGTTGAGTTCTCAGTTCTTGCCTACAGAACCTTCATGAGTAAGATTTGGGGCAATATCATGAAGGGCTGCCATGGCTCACTGTAGAACCGAGCCCCTGTTTTTATATGCCTGCAGTTGGTAAAGTGAATACATTTAACGCAACATTTCTTAGGGATAGCTCTTGATTTACAGACCTTACCGGTCAGAACCAGTCAGCAGTAGTTGCTTCTTTCTGAGCTGTGCTGTTTAAAGTAGTGCAATAATTAAGAGAACTATTGGGTTCAATAAATTCCTGTTTTACACAGCAAGTGCATAAAAACAGGCACTAGACTCTGCGCCGGGCCAGTGCAGCCCATCATGCTGTGGCCCTTGGATTACTCTGCTTTACTATCCTGAGAGTCAAGTACTAAAAGGGGGTCTTGAGTCCTATTTTGAGGGTCTGCAATTTAGGGACCTCAGAATTAAAAGACCACAGGTGATACAATAAGGGGCCAAAAATGTCTAATTGACTAGTTGCCATCCTCCACACTGGACTCCTCACCTTTCTGGTTTGTCTTTACATGATTTATTTTGCTGCATCCCATGTTATGTTGGTCTTGCATATTACACTATTTAAACATTACTTGGCTTACTCGGCAGTCATCGAGCTGCCAATTCTTTAAAAGTGCTGTATTTTTGTGGATTTTTGCACTGGCTGGCTCAAAATATTTTTTTAGTTTTGAGATCTTCTCCCATACCATGTCTTGTCTTGCACACATGATTACCCAGTCTGATTGTGCTTGATATTCCCAAATAGGAGTGGTCTGTGAAGGAAAGTAAATCTTGTGAGTAAGTCTTGTTACCTCAAGTTCAAGGTTACCAGATGACTCCATGTGCCACTCGAAGTCGTTTGGCAGGAGTTACCTTCACCGGGTGTTTTAAATCCACAGATCTTCCTATCCTGTTTTGTCTACTTGGGACAGTTGCTGACTAGAGAGCCGGACCCTGCATTGCCGCTTGGAACTGTTGTTGGACGCGGGGGAGCGGGACTGCGAGGCCCAGGGTTCTTTGTGCTTCTGACATCACGCGCACCTGGTGCCTCTTCCCGCCCCTCCTCCCCGCTGACCTGGTGGTCCTTAAATACGACTCGCAGCCCCCACTCCGCAGGAGCCGCTCGAAGTCGTTTGGCAGGAGTTACCTTCACCGGGCGTTTTAAATCCAGAGATCTTCCTATCCTGTTTTGCCTACTTGGGACAGTTGCTGACTAGAGAGCCGGACCCTGCATCGCCGCTTGGAACTGTTGTTGGACGCGGGGGAGCGGGACTGCGAGGCCCAGGGTTCTCTGCACTTCTGACATCACGCGCACCTGGTGCCTCTTCCGGCCCCTCCTCCGCGCGGACCTGGTGGTCCTTAGATACGACTCGCGGCCCCCGCACCGCGGGAGCCGCTCGAAGTCGTTTGGCAGGAGTTACCTTCACCGGGCGTTTTAAATCCACAGATCTTCCTATCCTGTTTTGCCTACTTGGGACAGTTGCTGACTAGAGAGCCGGACCCTGCATCGCCGCTTGGAACTGTTGTTGGACGCGGGGGAGCGGGACTGCGAGGCCCAGGGTTCTTTGCGCTTCTGACATCACGCGCACCTGGTGCCTCTTCCCGCCCCTCCTCCCCGCTGACCTGGTGATCCTTAAATACGACTCGCGGCCCCCGCTCCGCGGGAGCCGCTCGAAGTCGTTTGGCAGGAGTTACCTTCACCGGGCGTTTTAAATCCACAGATCTTCCTATCTTGTTTTGCCTACTTGGGACAGTTGCTGACTAGAGAGCCGGACCCTGCATCGCCGCTTGGAACTGTTGTTGGACACGGGGGAGCGGGACTGCGAGGCCCAAGGTTCTTTGCGCTTCTGACATCACGCGCACCTGGTGCCTCTTCCCTCCCCTCCTCCTCCTTTACTTAAAGAACGCCCATAACGCCTCCGCGTGACGCGCGCGGGACGGAGCACGGGGCAAAGCACGGGCAAAGGGTGGGCCCTCTGAGGCCCTCAGAGACCGCAAGAGACCGGGCTGGGCCCCCCCATTTCGTCGAACGTATTGTGATAAAGACTCTTCGCTTAACGCAGTAGTAAGCTGATGCACTAATAACATCCAACTTGGTTGTTCGTAAAGTTTGTTACTTGAACCCGTTTGGGTGGGCTATATCAGTATGTTTGAATAAGTCCCATCAGTAAATGGCGATGTCGTCTCCCATTAAGGTTAAGCTATTATCAGTAGGAGGAGCTAACCAACGCACGTTGGATAATTATATAATAAGGGTTGCAACCGGAACAGATAAGGAAATCGCTCTTGCATAGCGACAGGCTGAGAGACGTCGCTCTATTGAATCTATTAAAAACAAGCGATCATCCTTGGGTTCGCTAAAGTTAGCGATCTCACCTATTCACAGTACCTCCTCTGTAAATGAGGACTGCGAGGCATCCCTTAACGATAGTATCCCACTACTCTTGCAAGAAAGATCCCCCCCATTAGCTGCAACCAGTGATTTGATTGTAAATGATTCAGCTTTTAATTGTAATATGACGCCAGAGGCAGACGTCCTGCCCGACACTCTGCCACCACGAGTAGATTCAACCCATATAGTAAAGAAAACATCAAAAACCCCCATTGCCCAAGGCCCACCGCCCAAAAGAAGAAGAAAGAGGGGGGACTTCTTAGGGAAAAATAAGACTACTCACAATAATTTTGGGCTCGCCAAAAGATCCACTTCTAGTGCACCCACATCACCTATATTGGTTAACCTAACACCTATCCCAACAAATGATCCATCTAGCACTAATCTAATGGGCAATATAGAACTATTAATGAATTCATTCACATTGCCATTAGTAGAGAGATTAAAAGGATTAACCCACCAACTTGAGAAGCTAGAACGGTGATGCACCGTTACATCGCAACTTTTACAACGGGAGTCTATTACAACGGAACTTTTACAACGCAGGATCCATTACATCGGATGCCATTACAACGCATGGCATTACATAGCAGATGCTATTACAACGCATGGCATTACATCGTAAGTATAGGTAAGTATTTAATTTTTATTTAATACATTTAATTAATATTAATTATAATTAAAGGGTTTGGGTTTTGGGGTACAGGGGTGTTTTTAGGTTTTAGGGTAGGGTTTGGGTTTTGGGGTAAAGGGGTGTTTTTAGGTTTTAGGGCAGGGTTTGGGTTTTGGGGTACAGGGGTGTTTTTAGGTTTCAGGGCAGGGTTTGGGTTTTGGGGTACAGGGGTGTTTTTAGGTTTCAGGGCAGGGTTTGGGTTTTGGGGTAAAGGGGTGTTTTTAGGTTTTAGGGCAGGGTTTGGGTTTTGGGGTACAGGGGTGTTTTTAGGTTTCAGGGCAGGGTTTGGGTTTTGGGGTACAGGGGTGTTTTTAGGTTTCAGGGCAGGGTTTGGGTTTTGGGGTACAGGGGTGTTTTTAGGTTTCAGGGCAGGGTTTGGGTTTTGGGGTACAGGGGTGTTTTTAGGTTTCAGGGCAGGGTTTGGGTTTTGGGGTACAGGGGTGTTTTTAGGTTTCAGGGCAGGGTTTGGGTTTTGGGGTACAGGGGTATTTTTAGGTTTTAGGGTTGGGTTTGGGTTTTAGGGTACAGGGGTGTTTTAGGGTTCAGGGTTGGGTTTGTGCTTAGGGCTAATTACATTATATTTACCATTTATAAATTAATTAAAATATATTTATTAAATTAAATTAATTATATTATATTAATTACATTTTTTAATTAAATTAATTAAATTAAATACATTATTTTAATTAATTTAATTTAATTACAATTTTAAAAATATTTAAATTAAATTAATTTCATTATATTAATTAATTAAAATTAATTACAATTTTTATTAAACTTAAATTAAATAAATAGATTTAAATCTATTAAATTAAATTAATTACTATTTTAAAATGTATTTTAATTAAATTAATTAAATTAAATTAATTAAATTAACTTAATTACATTTTTTTTAAAAAGGTATACTTACCTATACTTACGATGTAATGCCATGCGTTGTAATAGCATATGCTATGTAATGCCATGCGTTGTAATGGCATCCGATGTAATGGATACTGCGTTGTAAAAATTCCGATGTAACGGAATGCGATGTAAAAAACCGCGTTGTAGTGACACCAATCCAGAACGGTGATGCACAGGCCATTGGGGAAATCAAAGTGGCAATCAAGGATTTATCCAAATCAGCATTAGAGTCCCAAACTCCTGTCATGCCCCCAATCACTATTGCCCAAAATGGAACAAAAATTTGCCCAAACCAAAACCTCGTAAAATATTGCCCCTTAATACAGCAAGGTTAAATAGTAAAAATAATGTTAAGGAGACACAGGAATGTGCAAAATCGAATCCCCTTGGAAATGCCCCTAAATCTATTGGCCACAAAAAATCTGTTAGGGCACTCACATCCAAAAGGCCTAGAGTAGAACTGCCTCCGGAAGCGGTTCCGTATGTAGTGGTTCTTACAGGAGTGCCAGTTTTAGAGGATGGTTGTGGAGAAGATCAGCATCAGCTGAAAAACAAAGTCATATATTGGCTGAGACAGAATTGCCCACTACCTCCACATATAAATGGGGTCATTCTTAATGTTAGGTGTCTCCCCTGGCTGGGCCAAAGAACTAAGGACATAATGGGCGATATTATCATAATACATTTTCGAGATGACAGAGCAGTCAGACACATTGTAAATTGGTTCCCCCAAAATGCTGGTAATTCAATCACCGTACGTGATCTGACTTACTTTTATCCTAGAGGAATAGTGGCTCCGGTATCTAACCTTAGGCCCTTGTTTTATTACCAGAGCAATTACACTGGCCCCCCCACCTCGACATTAGAATGTTGGTTGTGGGCCCTCATTCCAAACGCAGGAAAGTAGTTCCAGACCATTTTTTTACCAACAGGTTGATCACTCCTTGCCCACTTATAATCGTTTTGCGGCGTTAGCGGGCATGGAGGGAGTTGACTGACTTTGCTTAGGGGGTGCAGTAGATAACGAAGTCGCTGGTCCACAAAAGGTGCCCTCTCTAATCGTAGAATCAACCCATAATGGCAATGCACATGTCCCTTCCCCTAAGCATACATGTTCTCAAGTTATATTGATTGAGAACGTGTTTGGAGATGAGGGGCAACCCGACCCTGCAAAAGTTTTAGGTTTGGGAGGTAAAAGGGGGGAGGTAGATGATGAAGCAGTCAGAATAGTGTCCTGGAATATAGCCGGTCTGGCAGCCAAATTTAATAATAAAGAATGGCGCCTGTATATAAGCAAATTTAATATAATTTGCTTACAAGAAACTTGGGCAGTTGACAATAGTTCCCTACATATACAAGGGTATAAATGTTTCTTTGTTCCGGCAAGGAAATCAAGACCAGGTAGGGTCACGGTAGGGCTATCTCTATATGTAGACCTGAACCTCCACGGCACATAGTCGACCTTAAACTGTAACTCACACGACATTCAAGAGGTACGGTTTAATGGTAAAGGACTAAAACTGGCCATGTTCAACGTCTATAACAATGTAGCGGGTGGAGGATGTAACGCATTGATAAGTGAATTGGAGTACAGATTGTGCCAGGATTCTACTTGTGGAACCAGGACCCACGCTTAAAATATTCTGGTCATGGGGGATTTCAACTGTCACCTCTGCCCGGCTCTTTTCCCATTAGATGAGGCTTGGTCGCGCTGCCCAGAGGATAACGGAGCTCACTTTGAGCATACTAAGCATGAGCGCTAAATCCGCTCCGCTCGCGGATTTTGCGAATTTTTGGTAAATTCGCGATCCGCGAACTCTCGCGAATTTACCGAAAATTCGCAATCCGCGAGCGGCGGATTCCTAGGTCAAAAGTTCAACCCTTGCTGGCCAGTTGTTGTAACTATTTTACGATGGCGCCGGCAAGCTGCCAGCGCCATCGTAAAATAGTTACTAAATTAGCTTCAACAGGAAGCACTAATAGATAAAATCAAGCAGGCGCTCGTGCATCTGCTTTATTTTATCTATTCGCGCTTCCTGTTGAAGCTAATGTAGCAACTATTTTAGGATAGCGCTGGCAGCTTGCCGGCGCCATCGTAAAATAGTTTACATGCAAGGCAGCTGTGCCCTCTTCCCAAAACGGTGGCGTCTTGTTGAATAAATAGGAAGGGCAGGGTTCATTCTGGCACGATGGTCCTGGCACAAAATCAAACCTCAACCGGAAGCTTACTTATGTAAGCATGAGCCCTAGTTGAAGCTTAAATTCAGTGACTCATTTATCGGCCCCAAAAACAATCGTGAGCGTTGTCAGCTGGCCTGCTGGGAGGGGCTGCTGGATGGCGGGCATGTTGCGGTGAGCGATGGGGGTTTGAAGGCTCATTCCATGGGTTCAGGGGGACTGGCACTCCACGGAAGCCCCGCAGTGACAGGGGCTTTGAGCGGGTTTGGGGACCGACCGCCCAGCATGGACTGTGCCACCCGCAGTAGCCCTCCCCGTGGCCGCACCCGTTTCCATTTAGTTCCCAGCCCTACTTGGTGTTGCGGTGCCGGGGGCTTTCCTCTTTCCAGCTGCCCCTCTTCTCCCAGCTTGTCGGACCGGGCCTTGTTGGAGAGCAGGACCAATGTGTGCTGTGGACCACCCCAGATGACGAGGCGATCTCTGTGTGGGGGCCATCTTACGCATAGGCTGGTTGCTACCCCAGGTCCTATAATCGGTATCTGACCTTTTATACACACAAGATGCATGTGCACTAGCATGGAAGCCCCGCCCCAAATCCGCAATTATGAAAATCCGCAGATACGCTGATTTTGCGGATCCACGATCCGTGAATACGCAAATTCGTGAATCGTGGATCCGCAAAATCCGCCCATGCTTAGAGCATACATTGGAAGGTTATGCTTTAACAAAATTTTTGCATAACCAAGACCTGGTTCATACTATGGATATGGCGTATATACCGCAGGATGACATTCTGCCACCTACTTTCAAGGGTAGGGGATGTTCCTCATATATTGACTATATTCTTGTTTCAAGGGCTTTCAAAAATAGAATTTCCAGAGTCGGGATTGACTGGAACCCGTTTAGCGACCATAACCCCTTGGTACTAGATTACTCTATCGGGCCTGTCCCAGTGGGAGAAAGCCCGATGCGATAATTGAGAGGGTCACTGATCAGGGCAGACGCCTTAGGTGGTCCAAAATTGATGGAGAAAGGTTTTATAGATCACTGATGGAGAAGGGGAAATTAGCTTTTGAGATGTGTTTAGACATGATAATAGAAGGGCAGCAGCTACTTACAGCATTCAAACATATTGCTGATTTAGTAGATGACCTGTTAAAGACTAGCGCCCCGGCAAAAGGAACTTGTAGTCAGCCGCGGTGGTTTGACCGAGACTGATCTAAGGGCCTGAGGGAGCTCAAAGATAGTATTAAAATGAGGCCAAGGGATGCCACACGAGTTGCCTCCTGTAGGAAAAAATACAAGAGCGAGCTGAGGAGGAGGAAAAGGGCACTAGAAGCAGAAGGATGGGCAGATTTAAGGGAGGGGGGAAAAGAGGGACATGACAGAATTCTGGAGGATCATTAATAGACCCACTTTCCAGGATGACAAGGCCCCCGAAATAGGAACAAACATCACGCCTGACACGTGGATTACTCATTACATGGGTCTATATAATCACGAAACGGGTACATCGGATGAACAAGGGAATGATGACCAGGGCCAGCCCGTAGTTTTCTCATTAAATGAAATCAAGGTCGGGATTGAGGGCTTGTCTAAAAACAAAGCCCCAGGCCCAGATGGTATCCCGCCTCATTTGTTCCTAAGCTCTGTGGAATTATGGGCCCCTATAATGACAAGAGTTATAAACACAGCAATTCGCTGTGGCTTGCCGCCCTCCTGGTCAACAGCTATCATTGTCCCAATTTTTAAAATGGGTTGCAGGGACGACCCTCAATGTTATCGCCCGATCTCCCTGATTGATGTATCTGCCAAAATCTTGAAAAGGGGGATATTAAACCGGTTGTCTGAGTGGACAGAGACAAATAATATTATCTCAGATACTCAGTACAGTTTCAGGACGGGTCGGTCCACGAGTGACCAATGCTTGAACCTTTACATGCTAGCAGCCAAATACACCAAGGCCAGCAATGAATCCATTTACATGGGGTTCATGGATCTGGCAGCTGCTTTTGACCATGTAAACAGGGACAAGCTTTGGGACATGATGACCAGAATGGGGATCGAGGTTGACCTTATTAACATCTTAAGAGAATTGCATAGTAGCACCTCAGTGCAAGTCAGGTACAACATGGAGGGCGGATGTACCGGCTCTTTCCCTTGTAGAAGTGGGCTGCATTTTGGCGCCTTTTTTATTTTCCCTTTATATTAATAATCTGAAGCAGAATCTCCTACAGCTGGGATCAGATTGTCCACGAGTAGGGACGCGTCATGTTCCTGTGTTACTTTACGCAGAAGACGCAGTCCTCCTCGGACACACACCAAAGAGCCTACAGATTTTAATTGATGGTTTTGTATTTTTTATGGGTTCATTAGACCTGTCTGTGAATTTGGGTAAATCCTACGTCTTATCCGTTGGCAACAAACCTTGCAACAAATGCACGTTCACGATAGGGAGCCATACGATAAAGTTAAATCATTCTCGTATCTGGGCTTACTATTTGACGAGTCGTTAAAATTCAACTGTCTGGTGGAAGAACGTTGCCGCAAGATGAATGTCACCAACGGTGCAATCGCAGGTTATGGTCGAAGGTTGGGGAGGTGGTGCCCTGAACAGGTGTTGAACCTGTACAACTCCATGTGCTGCTCCAAAGTCACCTATGGGGCAGAGGTGTGGGGCTTCGTGAACACTTGCCAACTCCAGCGGGAGGAGAACAAATATTTACGTTCTATCCTGAAAGCCCCACAAAGTCTAGCTGCAGCAATTGCACACAGGGAGTTAGGGATATCCTACCTTGAAGATCTGGTGAAGGTTAGGCCAATCTTAGCTTGGCTAAAAATCTGGGTAAACCCAGAGGCGACCTTAAGCAGGGAAATCATGAAGGACTGCCTGGGTAGAGATAAATGGGTGCGAATCCCGTGGCTCAGTTATGTTAAGTCCGTATTGGAAACCCTGGGCCTCGGGAATATCTTTGCCGACCCGGCAGCGATTATCCCTCAGCCTAAGATGATTGTTAAAAAAGCGTTCTTGGCACACAAAGTTACCCAGAGAACAGAGAACAGAGCTAGAAAGGGCCAAAATCACAGTGTGTGCCTACAACCTTGTAAAGACCACAGAAGGAATGGAACCTTACTTATATCTGATATATAATGCGCAGGACAGGTTTTTAATGAGCCGTTTCAGGCTCAATCTTTTACCGTATTTATTGGCATCACCACTAGGGCACTCATCTACAATTGAGCAGAAGGGAACCTGCGGCTGCGACAATAGGTCTCCGCAGGATTCCCTTCATTTTGTATTGTTATGTTCATTTTATTCAGAACCTAGGCGCAGATTTTTGGTTGCCATTTAAAAAAAATCTAATATGAAATGTGAAATGTGCTCAAGAGGCTTTGATATTTCTACAACAGGCAACTGATCCCCTTACATTGTGTTGTATTATTAATTTTTATTAAAGTAGCGGTTCGATTGAGGGCAACTAGAGGGGGGGGACTGTGAGATTTCAGTGATTGCTTTTAAATGCCAATTATGCTTTTTTAACATATTGTGACTTTGTTGTACTAATATTGGGATTCATGTCAATTTAATTGTTTTGTTAAAGAAAAAAAGGAGTGTATATTGTATGTGTACTTTTATGGTGATTTGTAATCATCGAATAAAGAATCCTGACTGACTGACTGACTCCATGTTAGCAGATTCTCCAATTTCAGTACTGAACTTTTCTTTTCCAAGTTACTGTTTACAGCACTGTGATTCTTATTGGTCCTATTGAGTGGAGCGAAGCCCACATTTTCCAAAATGTATTGGAAACCCAGGAGTAGAAAAAGGTATCCAACTGACATTGAATCACCTGAAAACCTAACTAATACCTAGGTGTCAGAGTCTACTAGTTGTAGATGACGAGTTGATGAGTGGGAAATCCCAAAGCTGCATTCTATGGGGAGAGGAGCAGGATTGGTACTGTCTTGTGACACACCACTAAATGTAATTTAATCATTGAGACTCTTTGTGATCAGCTGGTGTGCGGGTTGCAAATGGCCTTCTCATTGAACAAGCACGCCTTTCATTCTGATATACTAAAACCTTTGCACAAGTGGAGCTCTGTGTTCTCTATTACATTGTAAAATTGATTTATGACTTAAAGCAAGCCAGTTAAATGCAAATGTGTTTGTAGTATGCATTCTATTGTCTGTCAGCATCTGTGTTAATAATGTGAATCCTAGTGATGCTTTTTTACCTGTTAGTATTTAAAGCATTACAGTTGCGAACAGAAACACTTGTGATCACTTTATTGTATCGACCCTCGAAATGGGAAAATGGCTTTGAGGAATAGGTATTGGGTACCATAATGCCTCATACGCTGTTTATTACACAAATGGCCATTCCCTGAGATTTAACTAGTTGATTTTGGGTATAGCCAGGATACGCAAAGAATAGATGTGTACTTCGTAAAAGAACTAGAGGCCATATTTACAATGAAAGTGACTCTGTGTGCCGCAAGCCATTTGGCTGCACTGCAATGATTCACATTCAAAGCACAGGGATGCAACATATTTAGAACAATATGTTGCATCCCTGTGCTTTCCCCTGTGCTGGCGCACAATTGGCTGTCATGCACCGGCCCAAATACCCTTGCACCATGGTGCAAGGATGCCTGCATCGTAGGGAGATTGTTTTTGCACAAAAACAATCAATTGAGGTGATTTCATCTTTTAATGTGTGCTGAAGAATGCAGCACACATTGAAAGAGGAAAAAAAGAGGAGAAATGTAAACATTTCTCCTTCTTGCGCCTCGTTACACCACCCCTGGAGTGACTTAGCATTCTGGTGCATTTCCAGGTTTACGGTTTCTCGTAAATCTGGAAATGTATCAGAATACATGGGTGTTGCATGAGAACACCCTCAGCAACACCTATTTAATGCCCCTTACACACATAGGGGCCCATTAGGATGTCAGGCGTATTGCCCCCGCCAGGCTGGCAGTAGCCACCACCAGCCTGGTGGGGGCAATCCGCTCGACATCCTTCCCTGAATTCCCCCCGCCATATTACAATGGCGGGGGGACCGCAGAGGAGAAAAACACCGCCCGCCACTTTTCCGCCCCGGTCGCCTTGCGGCCGGGGTGGAAAATGTTTAATATGGTGGCGGTGTCTATTAGACACCGCCAGCCATATTACAATGGGCTTTGGTAGATGCCTTTCACGGAAAGGCATGTGGTCTTCACTCTGGGGGCCTCCAGAGTGAAGGAGGGGTGGGAATTTGCATGAACAAAACCGCAGGCACCGCGTGGTGCCTGCCGCTTTGTTTATGCCATTGTGGCGGGCGGTGCAGAGAGCACCGCCCGCCACAATGCTAGAAATGCAGGATGTGTCCGCCACAGTGGCGGGCACATCCTAATGCCACCCCCGGTACCGCCCGTCATAATTGCACCCTATATCTCAAATAATGGGCAGCCATTTTGAAAAATCCGCCATATTGGATTAACTGACTTAGCATTCTGGTGCATTTCCAGGTTTACGGTTTCTCGTAAATCTGGAAATGTATCAGAATACATGGGTGTTGCATGAGAACACCCTCAGCAACACCTATTTAATGCCCCTTACACACATAGGGGCCCATTAGGATGTCAGGCGGATTGCCCCCGCCAGGCTGGCAGTAGCCACCGCCAGCCTGGTGGGGGCAATCCGCTCGACATCCTTCCCTGAATTCCCCCCCGCCATATTACAATGGCGGGGGGACCGCAGTGGAGAAAAACACCGCCCGCCACTTTTCCGCCCCGGTCGCCTTGCGGCCGGGGTGGAAAATGTTTAATATGGTGGCGGTGTCTATTAATCTTTAACAAAAGAGGGATGGAGAGGGAATAGTGGATTCTGTCTCCCCTAGCAACTATCATAAACAAAAAGGAATCCACTAGGTGGACGGCGGCTGTTACCACAATGGTGGGGAGCAACCAGTGTTGTTAAAATACCCCTCACACACCAACAGGCCCCTTGGTGTCATGCTTCATCATCGGGGTCTTCGCAAACCTCTACGGAATGCGGCGTGCTACGACTTCACGACTACGCAGGAGCACTTTATGAGTGAACTATGTGTTTGGTGTGTGTGAGGGTACCAAAAAGTGAGTGGTGAGGTGAAAGTGAAGGATTAAAAAATACCTGGCACGTGAGTGCTGAAAATTTTTTTAATGAGTCTCCGGCTGGTATGATTAAAAAGAGTGCTAGAGTGGTTGTGGTTTACTAATTAGGGTAACCCAACCAAGTTAGTGCGTCGACATGTTTCGGAGTTATGGAACTCCTTCTTCAGGACGGGAATATGCACTACTTATCCCCACCTTACTCACATGTGTGTAGATTTTAAAAGTGTGCTCTACAAAAATAGATATGGTGAATAATGTACCTATCTATGTTGGATGTACGGTCCGTTGCGCCCAGTTGGCGGTTCAGGATACCTGTAACAGAAAAGTCATGTAAAACACGATGACACAGATTGTTGTGTCCATACTGTGCAAACACACAGAAGGGTAATAAGGAACAAAAGTGAAGGTCCAGGAACCCTAAGAATTATTATTAAACAGGATAATACATGTTCTCGTATTTATACTGTGTAAATACACAGAAGGGTAACAAGGAACAAAAGTGAAGGTCCAGGACCCTAAAAAAGGAAAAAACGAACAACATATAGACTGAGACACATACACATTCAAAGTATCAGATAGGTCTTAGAGGGTATGGTTTCTGACCCAATTGTGTAGCTTACTTATTAAGAGAGGTCCAATGGCCTCATGAGCCACAGCGTGTTGGGGGGTCCGTTCTACCCGATATGGCAACCTGTGAGGTATTTAAGGGAATGGATCAAAAGGTTTGTAATCCCTCGATAATAAAAGATCACACACCATTAGGCTTGTTCATACATCCATGCACACTCACGGTTATTCACAGGGCTGTCTGGCTTGCTCCCCCTCCACGCGGCTCCGACGAGTGAGGCTGTGAACTAAGGAGCGAGTTTAAATAGTCTCAGAAGACTTCAATTAGCCCCTAATTGAAAACGGAAAAGGCCCATAACTGGTCCGGACCCCTAGTCCGCATTCCGCATCTGCGCGCACCGGGTAGGGTGTTCCCGTGTGGATGCGCATGTGCAGAGGAGTAGTGTTAAAGTGGTGCGCATGCGCCCCTGCTCTATTCGTCAGTGACAAACCTGAGTAGCTTCGCGCATGTGCGATACCGGTGACAGACCGGACTCAGTGTCTGCCGCCTCGCGCATGCGCGGAGATGGTATAATTGCCTGTATTCGGATTGATTTAACATAGAAACCTCGTGTGTTACGAGGAGACGAGCTGAGCTCGCTTTGGTGACAGGAAAAAGCGCCATGTATAAGCCGCCTACACAAAAAGGATAATGATAATATTTAGCCATGGGCATTAAGGGGGGAAAAAAAGTTACAAATATTCAAAGCCTCGTAACAAGCCGATTAGGAGGTAAATTTTCAAAACAAAGACTAATGGACTACATCTATCACTGGACCTCTATGAGCCAAATGGAACAGTAGGGTTTTTTGACCTGGATGTTAACGAGGATGTCCTCCTGTGGAGTGAGTATTGAGGACAGGGAAAACTAGAAAAAGAGTGTGGAGGGAGATGGTTAACAGATCTCTGGGTTCTTGGCAAAAGTGGTGGTTATTCAACGCAATTGGCTCCATGGAATGGAGTAGGTGTTTAACAGATCTCGGCGTGCTTGGCAAAAATGGGGGTTATTTAGCGCAATTGGCTCCATGGAATGGAGTCGTTCAACCCAGTCACATCTGAGCCCAGACGGAACACCCATCTTTGTTCCTTCTCAAACAAGCCTCTTTCAGATTTCAATTGCTCAATAACAGTCCAATGTATATCATTCACACAGTGCTGTGCCTCTAGGAAGTGAGATGCCATTTTCGTTGTCTGTTTTTTGCATCTCACATTGCTCTTGTGTTCATTAATTCTGGTTTTGACTGCACGTGTGGTCATTCCTACATACTCTTTTCCGCAAGGGCATGTGATAAGATACACCACATTGCGGCTGTTGCAATTCGTGACAGCGCGTTGTTCCCATTTCTCGCCATTACTAAATTCAAGAGTCAGGCTTTTCTTCGTCAGGTGGCAACTATTACAATTCCCACATGGGTGATGCCCATGTAGTCCTTTTAGCCTTGTCTGCTGTGTTACATTGGTTTGAGGTCTTGTATGGACCAGGATATCCTTCAAGTTTCTTCCTCTCCTATGTGCAAAGATGGGTTTTTCCAGATCTAAATTCACACTCGTAAGGATGCGCCAGTGTTTGTTTACCAGTTTGGATACCTGGTTTGACACGGGGCTGAAGGTCGTGACACAGACTGGTCTGACAGATTCCTCTTTTGGTGGGTTGTCATCTAAAAGAGCTTCCCGGTTGTTGTTCCGGGCTCTTTTCATAGCCTGGTTAATGATCTTATCTGGGTATTTCCTCTGTTGTAGTTTTTTGCTCAGATCCAGTGCTTGGATTTTGTACTTTCCCACATCGCTGCAGTTCCGACGTAGGCGAAGGAACTGTCCATATGGTAAGTTCTCCCTCAGGTGACGTGGATGAAAACTGTCGAACCTGAGGAGGCAGTTCCTTGCTGTCGGTTTAAAGTGTGTCTCTGTCTTTAAATGTCCAACCTCATGATAAATGTTGAGGTCTAAAAAGACCATGGACTCATTGGACATTTGATGAGTAAATTTCAGGAAATCGTTCTGGCTGTTAATCCATTGCATGAAATCCAAAACAGATTGGTTATTGCCTTCCCATATGACCAAGACGTCATCGATATAACGTTTCCATGACAGGATTTTACTCCTGAACGGATTGTCCTGGTCTATTAGACACCGCCAGCCATATTACAATGGGCTTTGGTAGATGCCTTTCACGGAAAGGCATGTGGTCTTCACTCTGGGGGCCCCCAGAGTGAAGGAGGGGTGGGAATTTGCATGAACAAAACGGCAGGCACCGCGCGGTGCCTGCCGCTTTGTTTATGCCATTGTGGCGGGCGGTGCAGAGAGCACCGCCCGCCACAATGCTAGAAATGCAGGATGTGTCCGCCACAGTGGCGGGCACATCCTAATGCCACCCCCGGTACCGCCCGTCATAATTACACCCTATATCTCAAATAATGGGCAGCCATTTTGAAAAATCCGCCATATTGGATTAACGCGTCATGATAGAGTGGTAGATTTTTCACCATCATTTTCTACAGAAAATTTTCAATAAGAATACACTCACAGAAATTGTATTGCAATTAGTTCTAGGTTCCGCAACAAATTGACTAGTCTAGTATTGAAATGGGGCTGATCCCTACGTTCCATGTTGGATACCGAGGCTTGTATAGCTGGTGTGGTGAAACAATACATTGTGAACATCACTGCGTTCTATTTCAAATTAACGTCTGAGGTGGTGCTAAACACCTAAATAAATTATCTTGGCAAGGATACTAAAGACGAAAGCATGGTGGGTTCAAGAAGCCTGGGAGAAAATAACCTAGCAGAGTCAAAACTCACGATCCTGAATACGCTTTGAAATTAATATAAAAGGCAATTTAGAAATGAAGGCACTTTTTTTTTGGCTTGGAAACAAAATGTGGATAACACTATATGAAGCCATAAAAACCATTACCACCTACTTGCATACTGCAATGGAACACTTTCCATTCTAGAATGGCTCCAGGTGATACATGGTTACTTTGTTGATAAAATTCTAAAGACTGCACACACTATCATTAAAAATAAAAAGTAAACTGAATCAACGAAGTCAATTTGGCATAAGAAAATCGAAGAAAATGTGCAAAATGAATGGCCAGGTTCCTGATAAACGGGTCTAAGAAAGACTATTTCTCTTCTGGATGCCTCTCGCAAATGAAATTAATGGCATTCTTTTTATTTTCCTAAAGGTGTGTTGATTCTTTTAAAGGCACATAACAATGCACAGAGTACAGTCAAATGGATAATAACTTGCGAGTGAATAAGACACCCAAACAGACCCTATTCGGACACAACCTCTCCAACGTCAGAAAGTTTATCTGTGACTCCCCCCAGGAGTGGCATCTCATCGTCCACCAAGAGAGGGGGCCCTGGGTGGAAACGTCACTGCTAGATGAGTCATAATTTTCTTCATTGAGAATGGATGAGATTCTTAGAGATATTAATCCTGTGACCTCTCTCGGTGGTGTTTGCTTACCTAACTCCTTTGAACCACACAGTCAGGTTTTGCATCGCTTATGGCACACGTTGTGAATAAGTAATTCACAAATGGCTATTTTCCGACACAGATAAATACATTTTGCATAACATCACTTATTAACAGACAAGCTTGCATCTCCTTGTCAATAAAACTTCAGGTGAATCCCCATCATTCCCCTTCTATTGAACGTTTTAAAGAAAGATGCAACTATTGAATTGCAGATCTACCTAGAACAATGGTATGTGCTAGTTGAGTTGCAATGCAGGGAGAAATACCACAGTAGTCATTCTGGATGTTCATACTGCTTTCCTCAAATTAGCAGATAAAGGTGGCATAGCTCTAGTACGAAATGACCCCATTTTGTCATATTCCTCTCCTTTTTGCCTGTCTGGTTTTGCTGGCTTTAGAACATTGTGAAAGTAAACCTTTAATTTGCCCTATATTTTAGCAGAAAATTGAACCACCACACCTGCACTTTGAGGATCTACATCAATGATGTTCTGCATGGACCATTCAATTGTGTTTCATGGACATCAGCATAAATGTTCATTTCTTCAAGGTTTTGGCTAAGTCTTATGTTCTTTAGATACTCTACTAATCTGCTCTGGTGCAGTCCTGCAGATTAGAAACACTGACCAAGAGTGTCAAAAAAATCTATGTACATCTCACCGGATATTATCCTCAGTGTTATCTCTCCTGGGTGCAGTTCCTACATACTAACACTAAATAAGACCTCAGGTAAGTGGTCATCGCCCTAGAGATTAATTAAGTGGTGAGACTACTTGCTGGGCCCCTGGGAGAATTACATTTGCCGAAGTGTTCCTTAAATTAGCCAATAAATAAAATATTTGGGAGCTTTATTTGCAACAGAAAAGTAGCAGGAATTGGACCGCTTGCACATCATGATGTAGTTTTTTGGCACTTATATTGGCAATTTTTAAATATTTCCATACAAAAATTCGAACCTGATTTAAATTTTACATTTCTAAATGCAACAAACCATTTCTCCTCATTTGTAGACGGGGTTATGTTGCTGTTCTCAATCCATTGTACATCATATTTGGGAGAAAATGCCTGCAGCGGGTTTTGATCCAAGTTAAAAGTTATAGTTGGATAGTATATTAGGCATCAGAGTTTATTGTGATTGGATGCTTTTGTGTTAACGCTTTTTTTGTCCATATTTTAGTAACCTATGATTCACAGCTGTTAGCAAGAAAGGTCTCCGTAATAATACAAAGAAGAGGAATCAGAGAGACATGATTGCAAAACTGTAGTAAAATTAGTATAAAAGCAATAGAGGACTGGGGTCTCCCATATGGAAGAGAACGAATTTGGTTAGACAAAATCGATTCCTTAGTTTTGATTCAGCAAAGAGAGATTTATGAGGCTGTGTTTAAGGAACACTTTTTCTACACTTATATATTTGTGTCTCTAACAGTATTCTGTGATTTTAAATGTCTATTGATTCGGGTTTTAACTACCCTAGCTACCTTTAATGGCCCCAAATATGCGTGTTGAAAAGTGGATAGTTTTCTGCTGCCACTTTCCAAAATTCCCATTTACGTTTGTGTAGTCCAGTGTACAACATGTTCTCACCCCTTTTTAAATTAGGAATAATCACGCTTATAGCTTGAAAATATTTTTTGTTTCATGCAAATCGCTGTTTACGTCATCGAACCAAATAAACAATTATTTGGTCTGAGTCTTCCCAGAAAGGCAGGAGAGAACAGGGGACACTGGGGTATATTATCAAGGGGTTTTATCTCCGCTTTTTTGGCTTTAAAAGCCAAGAAAGCGGATATAAAATTATCTCCCTATTACCAAGCTGTCGCTAACACCAGTTAGCGACAGCTAATAGGAGATAGCGACCATCATGGGCCCCACTTTGCATGTCAGTGATATTTATCACTAATGATATGCAAAGTGGGCGTGCCAAGATGTTAGCGACTGGAAACAGTCGCTAACATCGCTATCTCCTATTACCAAATTTTGGAGATATTTGCGCTAAGGGCGAATATCTCCAAAAGCTAACACCTGCCCTGAGCAGTTCTTAGCCATGTTATCCAATGGGAGGTGGATAACATGGCTAAGAGCATTTGCTCGATAATGCATGAATATCGCTGACTTTTCAGCGATATTCATGCATTGCGGGCGTTTTTTATCGCATTTGCGATAAACCTTGCTAATAGCAAGGTTTATCTGCGATAAAAATCGCCGATGTGCGGCGATAATTTTTGTCTCTAAACAAGTTAGAGACAAAAATGATCGCTAGTTGTTGATAATATACCCCACTGTTCCCTGCTGAGTGCTTTGAGTGTTCTTTGAGGGTGCGCGTAGCAGGTACAGAATGTTTCCATTTTGTACCCGATATATGCATCTTGGACGATTACATTCAGCTTCGAATCCAGTACCTTTTCCGTGTCAGGAAAACTTGCTCCTCTAATTTATTAGATTTGGCATTAACGAAGACCTATTGATTTTACAAAAAATGTGTGCAGAATATACTTGCATATAGGGGCGTTCAGTCAGCACTCCTCATATATTGTCTGTTATTGTATCGTTCACATTTTCCTTTTATCCTATACAACACGGGGTAAGGGTCAGCCCACTTCAGCTATTGTCTAACTGTGCTGTGTGTAACAGCATTCTGTGCTTTCACATAGAGCTCATACAAACCCAAAATCGTATCTTCAGTTCCAGGGACAACAATAGCAATGCTTGCTATTTGAGACTGATGTAGTGGAAATCACAATGTATTTGTAGGGGTGCATTATAATCACATGTGTAGGGCGTACCCACCTATAATCCGTTGTTTTATCAACATGAAGTGTTAGAATCTTGAAATGTATTAATTCAAAACGTGTTGTGCTTGAGGCAATGGAAAGTAATGTGGGGAAATAACATACAAAGTGAATGTAACTAGCAGATCAAATACAGTATGGCATACCTGGGGATCAGCATAGAAGAATATACACTGATAGAAGTAAGGGGGGCTACAAGTAACCATAGCAAATGCTTTAAAAGGTCCCAATATTGAGCAACCAATTTGAATCCCAATCTGACTCAATAGCAAGTTGTGATTATAATATAATCAGAGGGTTGAATCTGGATTAGGAAATGGTGTACTCGCACACCTACTACGAATATTGACGTGGAACATAGGAGGCCATAAGAGACAGTTAACCCAAGATACCCGTAGAGAGATGTTGGGAAGCTATGAAATTGTTTGCTTCCAGGAGCCTTGGCTGTGTTAGGCACCTGAACCAATAGATGTTTTTTATGCTTACTAAAGAGGCTGTGTGCACGAACCCAGGATGCCCTTCAGGGGGATTGATTACTTTATAATCATCAAAAATGTCCAATAACTTAACCACATTAAAAGAAAAAAGTAGGTGGCTATTAGCTAGCCAGATAGATCTCCATCATGGCCCCCAGGCAAGAAGACAAATAATCGTGTTCAATATATACATACAGCCCGGGGCTATAACAGATTATGAAGGTCAGTTTGGACTGTTAGAGGAGATCTAGAGCTCATCTGTACAGCAAATGCATCACAGTTGCTAATGGTTTTAACCATAAATTAGATCCCTCCTTTAGTGATAAATTGTTGAAAGACCTATTAACCATGGCATAGGTGCCCCCGGCTATATTCCCTAGAGCAGATGGTTCTGCACGAGATGAATCCCAAGTAAAGTTCCTAGGATCTTTAGGGTTATTCTTTGCTAATTTACGTGTAGATACCGACCACCCCATGCGAAAGACTTTTCGCATAGGTAACCAGAGTTGCTCAATCAACTACGCCTTCAAAAATGCTTGGCACTTTACTGAAGTAGAAGGGTTTGAAGTGCTGCAAAGTGAAGGCAGCGATCATTGGCCCTTACGAGTATTACTCAGGATAGAACAAGGGTCGAAATGAGTGATCACTCTGCAGATACAACACCCTCGACGCATGACCACCTGTATATTAGAGGATAGTTTGAAATTGGTTAATGAGCTGATGATTAACTATATGTCCCTCAATAAATCAGAGGAAAAAGAGAATGTCCTAACCTGGTATGATTAAGTGATTGAGCAGGTTGTAAATTGTTTAAGGGTACATCTAAAATCAGGATCTGTGACCAAGAAAGGTGGTTAGGGGAAGGGGCGGAAGGGGCGGAAAATAAATGGTTGGTTTAATAATGAGTGTAGGAGCCTAAAATTGAGGGTACAGTAATGGGAAAGACTGCTTAGAAAAAGACAGGATAGGGTAATAATGAATGTCTCTGCTTGGCAAAATTTGAGTATAAAAATAAGTTGAAGGAAAGGAAATCGGAACCTATGACTAAAAATTGGCAACCCCTAAAATATCACACCTTTGTAAAAGAGAAATAGAGGAAATTGAACTGAATTGGGCATCCCAAGTTAGACATGCGCTAGGTAAGATTTGCGTTAAACTATCACAAGAGCCAGAACAATGGACGATAGGGTAGCAGATCCCCAAACAGGAGCTATGTCGTATTATAGCCAAAAAGGCATGAGAAGAAGATTTAGTTTATCTGGAGAGAAAATCGTCCGCCCAGTTCCTGGCAAAAGGGTGGAACAATGATCATATGTTCCCTTACATTGAGACCGAGCTGATTCTCAAGCTTAGAAATGTTGTATTGAAATTTAGAGTTGGCCCGAACCCATGTAATGCAGACAGGAAGATAAAAACTGCACTGAGAAATTAACTGGGCTTGGGTACATGTGGGCTAAAGGTAAAATGCAGTGGCCCACATATCTTGCTGGACTGTTTGTGGTTGCTAGGAAAACTGAAGGTGTTTTTAAAACCTCTTTTTATTACTTATACAATTATTAATAGGGATCAAGCTCTTAGTCTTTTGATAAATATAACATTTTTAGATGTTGTATGTGCAATAGGAAGATTTTTAATTGCAATTCAGGAGTCAGTCTGGAAAATAATTGTAAATATAATTTAAAATGGGCTTGGGGGTAGAAAAGAGATTCTTCCCACTCTATGGTGATGTTCTGGAATCCCTGTATGTATACAGAAATGTACACTGTACTTCTTTCTAATTCTAGTCATGAATTGAGACCTATTTGTTATAGAGTGGCACTGCTCCCATTATACATTTGATTGGGTTCTTATTGTGCTTTGTATTGTTCTTATGGTTGCACTATTTGTATTACTCGTATTTTTAACTGTATAAGTTTACTGTTGTCGCCTTTTATGGCAATATTAGCCGAATAATGTATATTGATATGAATGTAACTAGCGGAAAACATTAACGTGAAGAACTCGTTGGTGAAATTGACAATTATTCATGTACTAAATGTGTTTATTAATTATGTACTTTTACATGTAACTAAATGCATTAACTGAATGTGCCTTATTTCATTTGCAATTGGTAAAAGCTCATGTGCTGTTTTTCTTATGTTAGCTGAATCTTGTAGGCCTGACCCTGGAAGCTCTCTCTTTAGAATTCATGTGTGCTGTGAAATTTGTTCTTTCTCACATTTTGTGTTGCAGGTGAAAGAAACGTTCCCATTAGCTAGAATAATGTCATTGTTTTAATAGTCAGGCAAGGAGAGAACAGGTCACAATCATGTTGCTTGGGTCAATAAAGGAAGGTCATTGTGTTTCACACAGGAAAAGGCGAGGGAACACAGGACACATTGTTGCAAGAGAAGAACGCTGTTGTTCCAGGAAAAACTGCCTTTTGGATTGTGCCCAGAGTAGATAGCGTGACCAGCAATGAATCTTGGGAAAGATACCTGCAATAATGTGCTGTTGGGAGTAGGGAAAGCCCCCACTTGTTCTTCTGCCTTCAGAGAGAGAGCGTCTGAGAACAAGTTCTGTCTCGTTAGCTTATGCTACTTGAGCAATTGACTGTGGCGAGACTTCTTAGGAGGACTCCACAGGCTGACACCCTTTACGCCTTCCTCAAGATGCTTACGTAGGGATGTCACTTTAGTGTTAGAGTCCATCCATCTGGTATTTGTAAAGTGCAAACAAATCACCCATAAGGGTATCAAGGTGCTGTGGGCCGTTCGGGAGATTAAGTGAGCTATTGCCCAGAATCACATGATGCTGAGCTCAGCTGAGCTGCAGGTGGCACCAGGGACCGAACCGCGAACCCCGCTCTCCAGAATCAGCTGCTCATGCTGCTGCAACACACCTCTCCCTAGAGTAGGGATAGATTCATGCTTTTTACTCATCCCCGCTCAAAGCAGGGGAACTTGGACTCATGTTTTCTGATCCTCTGTATTTTGCTCCTTGAGTTGATTGTATTGCTTATGCTAAATGATCTTAATTGGATATGCAGATTTGGCTTCATGATAATCCGATGTACTTTTAAACTCTTGCTTTGAGGTGTCCTTATGTTCAATTATGATTGGCTTTGTAATAAATTAACTAATCTTACGTCATTGTCTGTGGTTACTATGTGCCTTAGGATTCCTTGTTAAATTGATTAGCAATAATAAAAAAGTCTCCCTAATATACTTTAATGCTGCTAAAAAGAACCAACAGATTGTGTCTCTAGAAAAGGTCCTGAACTTATGGACCTGGCCCTTTCAAGACCATAAAAGTATTTTAGACTTTTGCTACTGTTTTATTTTAGATTACCGAGTATCTGGCAGCTTCTCAAATTATAAGGTTCTGCAAAAACCCTGACAAAACAAAATGAGTATGGAGAAAGTCAAAAGACAGGCAGCAAATGCAAGACAGACTAGCTTTGGCAATGCTTCAGCTATAGCAAGACCATCTGGCGTTGTCAATGCTTGTTACATTCCATTGATGTTTTGTGTGTCAAGGACTGCCTGTTCTAAGTCCACGGAAACAATGACTCCTGGTTTCCATTCTATACTAATTCTCATGACCAGAAACAAATGTCTTGCTTTTTTTCTGTGCACAATGCTCATTTTATCTTTGGAAACTGTACTGTGATGGCCATGCTTTAACACTTTTATGTGTCTGGGAAGCTAAAACATATCTATTCTGCTCAGTAGCTATTATATGAGGCAAGAAGGTTTATCCCATTACTGAGCGTGTTGTGCACCTCCCCTGTGTCCATGAATGTAGTCTCAGGGTGGAATCTCCTTGGAACTCCGCACAATTTCTACAATTAGTATGGGTCCACCAACCACAACCATAATATTTAATTATCAGCTGTCACATTGGACACGTGGCAGAGAATAATGTACATGACAGCTAATTATAATATAAATCCACCTGCCCGAGGTAAGCCCACAAATCACAGACTTCCAGCTGGAAAGTCTCGGGGTTAAACATATTAGAGAGGGCACATACAATGGAGCATAGCCAGTCTTGGAACAGAATGAACAGTACTTATCATAAAATCAAAAAGATAACCACTGCTCACACCCTATGATTACGCATCAAGGTATACATCGTAGCAGTATCCATCAATTTGGTCTGGAGCAGGCCCCAGAAGTACTTAGGTCTATTTGTCTGAGGAAGCAATGAACAGTAGTTTTCAAGTTATTCATTGCAATATACCACATCACCTATGCACCTTGTATTAGTAGAGAGTGTATATCTCCCCCATATACAGGCTACTCTCCTCTTCACCAATAACAGAGTGGTGGATATGAAATGACATACATGCTGTGGTATGTGCATAGTAGAACCTAAAATGGCAAGCGCAGGTGATCAAGAAATAAACATTACCAGCCATTTCTTACAATCTATAAAATATCTCACTCCAATTTCTGCAAATCTGGGTGCAACTGAATGTCAATTGATTTAACACAAAAATGTAAGGTGTATCAGTCTTAGTTGACTGTTGGGAGCTAAAAGCCCCACTTGTGTCAGCAAAACAACCACTCTTTATCAGTAATAGCACAGCCCAGATCTGTCTCCCAGCGCACTCTTGCCCTAGGGAGTGCCACTGGTGCTTCTGTTAGTGAAATACTTGCACTCTCCCAGGAGCCAATGAATGAAACTCACCAGACACATCAGTTTGCTCAGAAACAGAGTGAAATGTATTTATTGGTACAATGCATCATTGCTGATCAGCAAGGAAAATGTCAGGTTTCTTGCTTTGGGGGCTCTCAGACTGCTTCTTCCCAGAGTGACTGTTTTCTAGGTGTTTTATCAATTTTAGTAATGCCATGTCAGCGGCACTAGAATAAGGCACCAAGCCAAATATGGCTATCAGGGATGTGCAAGATCTGCACCATGCCAATTATAAAAAGCTAGATATGGGCAGACCATGAAAGGCTGGCTCAACCCTGTGCCAAATATACTGCAAATTGCACAGCCAGATAAGGAAACTAACATGAAGTCATGATAAGCAAAGTGACCTCTAAGGTGGTTCAGAATAGCTGTTAAAGCTTGTCCAGACAAGGTCAGATAGGAATCACTTTGGAGCTCCGGGCCTCATGCTAGCGTGATATATCTGAAAATGATATCTTTGTGGTGCATACATATGAATTTATATGGATATATGTATTTTTCAACAGCCTCCATCTCCACAGTAGTGTAAAATTTAGTAACAATATGCATGCTGAAATGTGATTTTAACAGCTAGGGTTAAGGCCTTACAGGGAGTATTTAGCCTTGAGTAGTGCCCAGAGATGAGAATATGTTAATAGACCAACAACACCTCTCTGCAGCCATCCAATGAACAGTCCATCTTTAGATATGTCGCCAAGTGTGTTTAGGCCTTAACTCTACATCCTGCAAAGGAATGCCTTGTTCCCCAGTAACGGATTCACCGGATGATGAACCAGCAGTTGTTCGGGGATGTGCAGTATCGGGCATATTAACCATTTATGAAAAACCTCCCATTCCATATGTGTACAAGCAGAGGGATTGATCCCTATGCAGTTATGAGGGGGAAGGACCTGTCCAGTCAGTGAGCACAGCGGGTTCAGATCCATCTTACCACATCCCACCGCCAAGAGCGCCATGTATGGCAAGGGGTGCATCCAACAGTAGACAAATTATGTCTGAGTAAAGTTAAAAATCACGGATTCCCACCTGCACATATGATAAAGCTAAAATTTCCATTGAATTTTAGGCTGCTTGCAAGCCCATGCTAGGGTAATCAACCTGGATTGAACATTTTTTAAAACATGTTTAGTCAGCGGGTCAAGGATATTATAAAAGGGGGAAAGCATTTTGAGCAGGATGATCATCTTCATCAGATCAAGCCTACTCGCAACTGAGAGGAAGAGACTATTCAATTTGTCAATAATATCCTCAAGTTGGGCAATTGCAACATAATGTGTAGATAACTTCCTTGTTATTGCGACTGACACAAATCCCAAGATATTTAAGTGAGGTCTGACACCAGGAGATGGGGAAGTCAAGCATACTCCTCTATTCTATTCTTGAGATTCATATAGCACATGACTACCCAATGGGCCCCCAGTGTTAGTAAACCTTGGCTCTTTGTGTTGAATGCCTTCTAGATGCTATAATATATACGTTTTGGGTTGGTTCCTGAAACTAACTTCAGAGCTGTCTAGACTGATGTGAACACGAAGTGCGGTCCTGAGTTTGGAGGCTGGAAATGTGAAGGAATTCCCCCACTTCTTGCGTTCTTAACCTTAGGGACAAGGAGTAGTTTTTAGCCTTCTGATTGCAAGTTTGCTTCGGCACATATGGGGTTTTGAGACGCTCAATGAGCTGGGGGCCTTTATTACAAATGGCCCAATGGACCAAACAGAGAGATTTGAATTGTATACTCTTTAAGATTGGTAGCCAGTGAAGCATTGCCAGTTCTTCTTCAGAAGAAGATCTGAAAGTTCGGGAAGTTTTGTGAAAAAGCTGCAGAAGAAGACCAGACTCTACAACAAGATTCAGCCGGTGACATTGAATTTCGTCTCAGCCTGACTGCACTGGTTTGTCTGAAAGCTCTAGAGCTCCACGCCATCAGTGATTAACACAAAGATCTCCAGGGCTCGCTGAGGCATCACTCTGCAGCAGGCAACCATTGTCGATGCGAAACCAACACCCGAATATCCGATTGCTCAACATCAAGAGAATATGCTCCAAAAAAGAGTCTAAAGGCCTTTTTAAGAGTTTGGCGGTGCGGGAGAAGGACCGCCCCACTCCCGTGGCACCAAACCCATGTACAAACAGACATCCAGATCAGGAGTTTTCTCCTGTCTGGTTCTTTGGTAATCCCAGGGTGGTGTCTGCTGCACACCAGAGGGCACATTTGCCATTCGCATGGCATGAGGTACAAGGGGACCCTCTAGGACCCACTTTATTTCCTCACCACCACACTTTTCATGGTGGTGGCACAGCCATGAAAAGTGTTGCAGTGAGGAAACTCGTAATATGCTTGGCAGGCCGCATAGTGCGGCCTCAATACCACTGACCCACTGCCAAGGATCTGGCAGTTGCAGTGGCCCCAGGGTGGCATGACTGCCCTGGTTGTAAGGGGGGGTCTGAAGACCGCCACCACTTCACCCCCATGAGTTTGGCAGTCTGTGGTGAGTCTTTAACAGAGCTGAAGCTCCGACATGTTTAAAAAAAATATTTGGACCGTATGCTTACTTTTAGAGAAACATATTTTTCACAGAATAACAATGATATTATTGTATAAGTGAATGTGGGGCATTGAACACAGAGACCTGTTTATAACTCTATATCAACCTTTATCCTATGTGCCATGCTGCAACTAATGTAATAGCTGTTTACAGAGTCACAGCCTCTCACACTAGCAACAACAGACCTATAAGAAAACCTTTGACTATGTACAGAGGGTTATTATATTCAGCGCATGCTTTAGGGCAGTGCGTCCTGTGTAACGGCACTGAACGGTGCTGATCTCGGGAGCGGGTGCTGACTGCAGGATAGGTGTTGTGTGTAGCAATAACTTATCATTTAAAAACATCTGTGGTAGATTTCCTTCTGTGTCCCGTTTTCAGGCACCATTAAAAATGTCAAGATAACTCTTGTGATTAATGTTCCTGCTACATATAGATATCAGAGTTCTGTCTAGTGGCAGGTAAAGTAGTGCTTAGGGTTAATATGCCTGCTGCAAAGAACACATGCCATGCAGATCACAGAACTACTTTTTATGTGGATAGCTGCTTGAAGAGGAGGAGAGAGGGTTACATGGCACCCTCCTCAAGCCACTATTGCAATGGGACTCCTGGTGCCTTATATTTTTTTAAAAGGGAGTGGGTATGCATGCACACAAGCCTCTAGTGGCCTTGGGTACTAATCCCCCTGGGCCTTCTTTTTCAATAAAGGGTAGGGTGCATGACCCTCCTCCCTGAGCCCAAATGGGCCTTGGGGACCCCATCCCCGGGACCCATACTTTAATTATAAGGGAGAGGATGCATGGCCTCCCTCCCTGACCCATAAGCGGTCCCAGGGACCCCATTTCATATTAGGGGAGCGAAGCATGACCCCCCCTTCCCAAGTCCAAATGGGCCCTGGGTACCCCATCACCCAGGGCCATATTTTAACTATAGGGGATCAGGCATGTGGCCCCCTCCCTGAGCCATACGAGGGCCCAAGGGCCTGTACCCCTGGGCCAAATACTGTACTTTTATGAGAGGGGAGCACATGACCCACTCTAATCCCAAAGAAGCCCCAGGGACCCCATTCCCCAGGACCAATCATAAAATAAAATTGGGGCCATGGCGGAGCCTCATGGCCCCTGAGGCCAAGGCCGGCTCCCGAAACTGGAGCCAGCATTGCTCCTGCCCTGCAGGAACTATTACTTCTCCTTGATTCCACTGGGAGGGAGATTCCCTGCCAGAAGTGTGCTTGCACCGGGTGGTAGCACACTTTTTTCCCTGCCCACAGGAGCCAGCTCTGAGTGGGATGGGGTCCCTGAGGTCTTCTAAGGTTTCAGGACATTATTGGGTGGTCAATAGAAATGGGGTCCCCAGGGCTCATTTTGGCTCAGGGAGGGAGGCTGCACTTCCCTCACAATTTTGATTATTTTGGTTCTCTGAAATGGGGTTCCTGGGACCTCTTATAGTTCGGAGCAACCATGCTCCCTCCTCTTTTTAATGACTTGGCCCTAGTTGATGGGGTCCCCAGGGCCGACCTGTGGCTTAAGAAGAGGGGCCACACACTCCCTCAACAAACATTAATAATTATAAAACATCGGTGGGGAGTTTCTTGTTTTTAAAAAGAATAGCGATCCATCATGACTCCTGTGGGATCACTGATTTTATTTTGTTTACTTTTATTTTGGCCTCATTGGGGTCCCTCTATCTCCCCCACCCCACAAGGGCTAGGGGAGCAAGGCATCCCTACCCTGTCTTTTACATATATATATTTTGTAAATTGCAGGGCAGTGGACTAAGCCCCCTACGCCTGTGATGGCTGCCAGCAAAATTTGTATTCAAGTTACTGGCTAGCAATCAGAGTGCTCACTCTAGCATGAATCTGACACCCAAGAGAATGACATAACCTAAGAGAAAGAAGTACCCTGGGCAAGCCAGAAGACTCTATGTTTTAAATTTGGGCTCAAGGGACTCTTGCAAGAGTCCCTCAAACACATCCGTCCAGATATACAACAATTTTTGTAGCTTAATGGCTCAAAAAATACTTAATGGATTTGCACCAAATCACAAAAAGCACACTTTCTAGGCCAAGATATAGCTTCCTGACAAATTTGGTGAAATTCCAGTCAGCAGTTTTTGGGGCAGCGCTGCCTAAAAATGTCTATAGAAAATGCTTTAGGATTTTGCGTTTTTTGGGACCCCCCTTTTTCAACACTGCTTGTTCAACACAAAGAGTTGATAAAACTTTACAGAAACCAAAAGTAATTACAACAAATGCAGCTCCTGCACAGAGCACAGGTACTAAAATTACTCCACAAACCTTACACGCGCTAATGGGCAAAGTGCTCACAAAACGTGAACAGATTCCTTTCTGGGTAGCTCAGAAAATAACCCAGTTAGAAGCAGCATTCCCAAATACAACACCATTTGAAAAACATGGAATGTTAACAATCTGCTTGCCCATGGGGATTACACCACATTTAGAGGATTGTACCTTTTGGGGTACAGTCTTTGCTATCATATATACCCGAACTCATGGTATTTCTTCATTAGCAGTAATACCAGATGTATTGAGACAAATACAAAATGAGTACGAAGCAGAGCCTGCTCTAAACTTAGGGATGAAGTTATTAAAAAACTACGACCAGGTATCAGGCATATTCAGTAGCAGCTCCTGGAGGGACTGCTGCTGGTGGTGGGGAGGGGTGGGGGAGAGGCAGGGTGGTGGGTAGTAAACTACGGCATATGGCAGACCTCAGGAAAGTACATAAATAAATTAAATTAATTACATTACGCATGTTGCAATGCCAAACGGTGATGCAGCATGCACAATGTAATTTGTTTTATACATATATGTACGTACTTACCTCGGTTCGGCCGTATGTCGAGCTTTACTACCACCCACCATGCCCCTCCCACGCCCCGCCCCACAGCGCTCCCTCCAGGATCCGCTACTGGCCATAATTTTAGCTAACTTTAAAGGGGAATCAGCATCAGTGTCAATCCGCCAATGCCTACGGGAGTTCTCTCCATTAGAACAGGTGAATGAACTACCCAACTTAATTGAAACTGCGTATGCAGAATTAGGCAGGCATAGTTAGGGGGAAAAGCATTAAAACTTCAACTACTGGGCAGTCCTGAGAATGACACTTCTAAGCAGATACCTACTTTTTCTAAAAAGAAGTGGGATAATAAAAAAGAAAACTTTAAAGACAAGAGATCTCAGTCCCGAGGTAGGGCTCCTCCACAGGAGCCCACTAAAAATTGGTACAACCTTAGGAATAGGGATAATATTAGGAAACATGACAGGTATCAAGATACTGATACATGTTCCTCTGTTCCTTTCAGGGCTCGAAGAAATGCTCTGAAAGGACAGTCAGAACACAGAGAGGAGCACACACAGTCCAAAGACAAGCAGTGCGCTCAATACTTTACTTCTAAAAAAAAAGATAAATAAAATTCAAAACCTCAATTTAAGAAAAAGAGAGTTACAGGTCTGAACATCAGACATGCCCAGAATTCTGAGGACACAACTTCTGAACGGGGAATGGGCTCTGACAATGGTAGACAGTGTGGTAGAAGCAACAATAGCTCGCCAGAACCTGAAGGGATTTCTGATGACAGCAGAGTTGAATGATTACATCACGGTGGAAACACCAGACACCAGGGTGATCGTCCCACATAAGTTATATGAAATAACACTTCAGATGGAGGGGGCCAAGCCCAGGAAAGTAAAAGATATTTCTTGGAAAAACCTATCATCTGGTTATGACATCCTGTTAGCAGAACAAGATTGGCCGCCAGCATTCATAATGGAGTGCCCCAGGGGAGAAAGTATTATTTTTCCTGCATTTTGTGATCATGTTCCTGCTCACCTTAAACATACATATGCACAGGATTGGGCAGTAGTCCAAGCTCGAGCATTGTACAAAAATCACGCTGGGTGGGATGAGAAGTCAACCTACCACGTGATCCCGTTAAAAGTTTGACCTACTGCTCAGAGGCAATATCCAATAAAGCAAGAAGCTAAAAAACAGGTCAGGGACATCTTAGATCCACTGGAATAACTGGGGGTCATTGAAAAATGTACCTCCCTAATGAACAACCCTTTGTTTCCCGTCTCTAAACCTGACTATACATATTGTCTAGTTTTAGATTACAGACATTTAAACTCATGTACAAATACAGTTGCTATCCAAAATACACATAGTGCCACATTAATGAATAAAACTGCTAAAAAAATACAAAACCACAATTGATATCTCAAATGGATTTTTCTGCCAAAATATAGTGCCTGAAAGCAGGTATCTGACCGCATTCAGTGAATTAGGGTCCCAACGACAATTTTGTCTACTAGCCCATGGGTATAAGACCAGCCCAGGGGTATTTTCAGCAAGGGTATCAGAGTTACTTAAAAAATTTGATGAAGAACCGTTGTTCTATGTAGATGATATTCATATGATGGACGATGCCTTAGAGAGGCACTTGACCAGGGTAAACACCATTCTTATGGGATTTGCCACTGATGGCTACAAATTTAATTTAAAAAAATCAAAAATAGCCCACCTCAATGTCCTATTTTTGGGATATGTGCTGTCAGGTGAAGGCAAAAGTCTGGCAGCCAACTTTTTAGAAAAGTGTGCGCTGTTCCAGCCTCCAAAATCATTAAAATATTTACAATCAATACTAGGATTCCTAACTTTCAGCAGAACATACATTTTAGATTACGCACAAAGTGTAAATCCTTTCTATAACTTAATAAAACCTGACATTTCAGCCAGAAATTGGACACAAGAACATACTAATATTCTTCGTTCGCTCCAGGAAGACATGATTGCTTGCAAACACTTACAAATATGCGTAAACGTATGCCACTTGGTGATCCGAATAATTGCGGGCTAATGCGGGTACATTATTTGACCTTCAATGAAGGAGAAACAGTACCAATCGCATATAAATCACACCTGTACACAAATGCAGAAATGGGTTTCACTTCAACAGAAAAAATCCTGACAGCTGTTCAGTCTGCTGTAACAAGAGAAAGAGCACTGGCTCAGGGGAAACGCATGATTGTCGTAACTCCGGTACTGGCTTTAGAAGCTGTTACAAAGGCCAGCATCCCAAATGCGAAAGCGTTACATCCAAGATGGATACAATGGGCTAATTCTCTTACTGCAACAGACATTGAATACAGATTTGATCCAAGTTTAAAAAGACAGGCACTCCTGCAATACGAACAAGAATATCCTCTACCAAATGAAATCTTGCCTTCCGATCAGTATGAATATATTATTTATACTGATGGATCTGCGCAACCGGCCATAGAAAGTAAGCAGCAATATTTTTGGGCATGTGCTATCGTTAAAGGTTGCATGCGTGATGGCAAGTTCCATCATAGTTGCACAAAAATGCAATCTCTAGGAGACTGCACAGCACAGTTGACAGAATTAAAAGCACTGATACTGGTACTTGTAAATATGGATCACGAATTCCCCACACTAATCATGTGTGATTCTTTTTACTGTGTACAGTCGTACAATGAGTACTTACAACATTGGGAACACAACGGGTTCAAACATGAGAAAGGTGGCACAATTAAGCATAAAATGCTATGGGAACAGGTAGCAGAGTTGAAAGCTGAACTACCGAGGACTCACGTGATTCATACTCTGAGTCATCAACGTGATGGCGTTCACGTTGCAGTGAATAAATTGGCTGATGAAGCCGCAAATGGGGCTGTTCGCACGGCTTCCGTAGCTGCATTCACTCATTCAAAAACGAGAATAGACAGAGATATTATGGTAGCTCCCATCACTTCACACAAAGGCAGCTCAGCAGTACCTAAAACATTTCCACTCAAATACTCCTACAAGTTAGATGCATACAACATTACATATGCTCAGATTTCTGGAGTGGGTGATAGAGATTTACCAAATATGGCTCGTAGGCAAGGTTTAATACTAGCTGCACATGAGGGTTTGGGCTCTGTGCACACAGGCGTTGCAGCGACTATTTCTTTACTGAAACAGCGCTATTGGTGGCCAGGGTTAACTAAGCAAACTAAAGACTCTGTCTTGAAATGCGACATCTGCCAGCAGATGAGAGGCTCCACTGTTGCAGGCCCGGCACAGACGCCGTTATTAAAATCAGAAAAACCTCTTGCATGTGGAGAAGTGTGGCTCACTGGTTAGAGGAGGCAGACCTGGAAGCAGAGGTCAGCCCGGGACCAGGGTTCAATTCCCGGCTCGGCGGGGTCTTGAGTCCTAAAATGTCCATGGACTCGACAATTCTCGCTCCGGTGCCTACTCGATTCACGGGTTCACACTCTGCGACTCTGGGCAATAGCTTGCTTAATCTCCACAACGGCCCCTCGCGGCGGGATGCCTGGCTTTCACCTTGCGGATACCCTGCCGGGGTTATCTCACAGGGGAATACCAGGACGGGTTCCCTAAGCAAGCGCTTAGAAACCGCTTGGTGATTTGCGCTATATAAATTCCTGTACATTTACATATGGGTGTACTTGGACTACTGAGCCCCTTACAAATGGACGGGGCTTACAAATATATCATGGTTGCAGTGGATTCATGCTTAAGATTCCGATGGGTATGGCCTCTGCGCTCGGCTGTTGCTCAAACTGTTATCAAAGATTTGCAAGTCTTTATCGGCATATACGCAGTTAGCATGTTACATTGTGACCGTGGCCCTGCGTTTAGCTCTCTGGCTTACAAAGAGGCCATGGAAGGAATGGGCGTAGCATTGCGGTTCTCATCTCTGTACCATCCTGAGGAAAATGCAGTTGTGGAGAGAAAAAACTGTGTCTTAAAGCAATCTTTAACAGCTAGGGTATTAGGCAAGGTCGGAAGTTGGGTCACACACCTATATGGGGTACAGCGGGCGTTAAACAACCAGACAAGAAACTTTCTAGGGGGTACCACTCCATATGAGGTCCTCTTTGGGACACGAATGTGGGTACCTGATCTTGATTGTGAAGGTGCAGTGACAGATGAAAAACCATTTGCTATCCATGATTCCAGGACAAAACAAAGCAATGTCCATCTAAAGCAGACTACCTCTGAGGAAGTCAAGGTAGTCACGGCAAGACCTGTCTGGATCCCAAAAGTCGGAGATCTAGTCAGAGAGAAAATTGTATACAAAAAGGAATTTGGACTTTCATACAGAAAACCTGTACCAGTCCCATCAGTACACGGAACAAGAACTGTGCTGCTCCCGCCTCTTGCCGGAAAAAAGGAGAAAAGATTTGTCTCAATCGACTTAATCAAACCACACTATGTGGCCGATACTAAACAGTAGGCCTAGTGGACTCTGCTGTAGCAGACTCCCTCCTCTAGCTATAATCCAAGAAGTTCAAACAGAAAGACTCACCACGTTTGAAGAGCCCCCTGTAAGGAATGAAGGACTAAGCAACAATGCTATAAACTTTTTCCACTTGAATCAAACATTCAAATTCAAAATGAAAATCAGAATAATTCACAAGTTGCAATTAGACCTAATACAGACGTCTACATCAACATGCCTCGTCGAGAGGAAAATAAAATTTCAACTAATCCCGATGCAATTCCAACAATTGATCGAACTGCTTCTGGGTACTTTATTAACTTTGATATGTTTTCTCTGGATCCAAGCAAGCCGGAAACGACGCAAGCCAAAACATCGTTCAAGCAACAAGCAAAGAACTTTGGGGTCGATTAGGATGGCGGACAGACAAAGTCCATCCGCCATCCTGTCAGGGGCAGGTGCCGTCCGCCACAAGGGCAGAGGAACCATGCCCCCAATTAGGATGCACCCGCCACAGTGGCGGGTGCATCCTGCATTTTTAACATTGCGGCGGACGGTGCTTAAAGCACCGCCCGCCGCAATGCTAAAAAGGCATGCTGTGCGTTTCAAAGCACAACATTACAGGCACCGCGTGGTGCCTGCTATGTTGTACTTGGAAATGCAGGGGGGTACCATAGGTACCCCCTATGTGCACCCCCCACCCCTCCTTCCCCCTGGGGGCCCGCAACGGGCCCCCAAAGCAAAGACCGTATGCCTTTCCGTGGCAGCATTGCCGCCACGGAAAGGCATACCACACAGCCCTTCCTAATATAGCTGGCGGTGTCTGATAGACACCGCCACCATATTAGAGCTTTTCCACCACGGTCGCAAGCCGACCGCGGCGGAAAAGAGGCGGACGGGGTTTCTGACCGCTGCGGTCCCCCCGCGATTGTAATATGGCGGGGGGGAAATTGAGAGCAGACGGGCACGAATGGCGGACGGATCGCCTCCGCCTGCATGGCGGTGGCGATCTGTCCGCCATCCTAATCGGCCCCTTTGTTTGTCTTTCTTCAAAAGATATACCTGGTATCGCCTTGGATTGAACTCTGGGTAATTTCTGGGATATTGTTTTTTTCTTTTCTGGCTATGCTTAGTACTGACTTTTAGTATACTTATTAATGGACACTATCTTCAACGAAGTTCCACAGGGCAAAAGGTCAACATCCTACTGCAGCCACAAACATCATCACATCGTGAACAAAGAAACTTGTCATCAGTGAACATTACAGCAGTTTCTATACCTGATGGTATAGTATGGGACAAGGTTGATTTCAACATATTCAGCCCAAAAGAACTTTTAAAAATTAATCATGTATTTAAAATCTCATTAAGTGCTTTCATTACCTCTAGTACATTTTCTGATGATTGGGACACTGAAACAGTAAATAACATGTTGTCTGATTTAGAGAAAACTGCAGCATTTTCTAATAATGAAATGTTAGAGGGTTATTCAGACTATGACAAATTGTACTGTTACCAAAATTATGGTCATCATTTTCTGCACAAATCCATTTCAGCTAGGAATGTTTTTGAGTACCATCAGTGGGAACATTGCTCAACACCACCAAAAAGTAGTTCACAAGCGTTTGCACTGAAATTTGCATATTTCATGTGCCAAGATATTATTTTGCACGGAGCTTTTAATGGTTCAATTGCAAATCTGTCTTGTCACATGAGAGGGGCTCCAGCTGCCGTAATCACGCCAGTGTTCAAGTTATTTTCACATGGGAGTTACTTCATGCTGAACGATCAAGGTTGCTGAGGGATGCTTCCGGGCTTTGCCTATCTGGTCACTGTGAACACCACAGTTATTTGCAGTATGCAAGTATTGTTTCCTCTGACAAATACAGTCAGGGAGGCACCGCTATGGCCTTCACTGAATGTTTCTTTTATACAGTTTGATACTTTGAGCAGAATAAAAGTAATGCTTTTACAGCAGACCATACCCTTAACTGCCGCTCGAGAAACCTTTGAACTTCAAGTCGCAAGGACCTCGACAGAGATACAGGCGCCTACACGTACTAATTTCCCCCTACATTTAATAGAAATGGTGGGATGCATCTTTAACATGTCAGATACGAACGGTATTGTACACCTATTTAAGACCATAGGGTCAGGATTCCTTAGCACTTTTCGAACAATCCTCAGAGTTATTCCTAACTTTATACACTCCGTATTTGGAAGCATTTTCGGGGGTCTACCTCTGATCCTGCTCGCTGTACCTGGTATCTTGATTATCGTCTACTTGCTGCACAATGGACGGACCATCCACCAGCGAGATTGCAAAAGCTCTCTTGGAGAGATATTACCGTGAGCGCATGATACAGCATCTGGGTGCACCTCGTCTACGAGAACTAAGTGCTTCTTGGTTCTTATCCTTCAGACCAGTCTTTGAGGACTGCATTGTACCTGTCTGTCGATGCCTGTTCTGCAGAGGAGAATGCGAGTTGGACATCTGTCTGACACCTCTAATGGAGACCCCAGTGGACTTAGACTCCATGCTGGGACCACTGCAGTCCCATGCTCAACCCTGTCCTCAGCGTATTCCCAATTTGACAAATGCCTTCCGCGAGGACTCGTAGGTGCCCTATTCAACTGAAGATGCCAATGCCTAAGGATCAAGTGAGGTGCTCGGTTATGACTTTGGAAGTCCAGTCGATTCTTCAGAAGGGAGCAATATGGTTAGTTCCCGAATCAGAAAGGGGATCTGTTTTTTTTCCTAGCTCTTTTTGGTGTCAAAGTTAGATAGCAGTTTCCATCCAGTGTTGGATATGAAGTCCCTCAACAGATATGTGAAGACCTGTATAGTCAATATGATGGCTCTATAGAGGATACTTCCTCTGATGTCTCAGGGGTAATTTCACATGACTTCCCCATGGCAGTTCATGAATACTCCCAGAGGTTCCTTCAACTTCCAGTTAGGGGTGCTGCCTTGCAGCCTTTTCTCTTCACCTCGTATCTACGCAAAGGTATTCGCACCAGTGGTGGCATATTTACAGTTGCTTGGGATATAAGTATTTCCCTACCTGGATGACTGGTTAACTGTGGCTTCCTCTCTCTCCAAAGCAGAGTAAGATGTGGTCCGAGTGTGCAACATTCTTAATTCCCTGGCATTTCTATTCATCAAAGTCAAATCACAGTTGTGTCTCACCCAACAAAAAACAATAATTGGACCTCTCTTCAAGAATGAGGCATGAGTCTTTCTACTGGAGGATCGATTGATATCTCTGTATATCATCTTCACTCCCTTCTTCATTATCAGGTGGCTCCAGCTCATCAATGGTTGAGGGTTCAGGGTGTCATAGTCAGCTTGTACAGACGTGGTGCCTTAGGCCGTATCCATTTGAAGCCACTGGTCCAGCATTTTCTTGCTTATTGGTCACCAGATTACCTGGATAACAATTTTGCTAATACAGTGTCTTGCACAATTGCTCAGAGTTTTCAGTGGTGGCTGTCTACTTCAAATTTCATGAAGGGGGTTCAATTCATTGAGCCACTACTGTTGATTCTGACAACGGATGTGAGTGAGTGGGGTTGGGGTGCAACCTTAGGAGAGAGCGAAGTGCAGGACAGTTGGTCACAATTGGAGGTCTGCAATTCGTCCAATTGGAGTGAACTAGCAGCAATTGGCAGGCCACTTCTCAGGTCAGGCAGTTCTTGTGAGGACAAACAATCAGGTGGTGAAGTCCTCTATGGGAACAGTCAGGGGGCCCAAAATCACCTTCTCTGGCTCCATTATCCCATGACATTCTGTATTGGGTGGACACCCACTTGACATCGATCAAGACAATGTGTATTCCAGGAACAATCAACCTGCAGGTGACTGCCTCAGCAGGAACAGGCCTTTATCGGTGGGTTTTATCTCAGTGTTCAAGCTTGTAAACTGACAACATATCACCTGGGTGTTTCCGTTCTGATCTTTTTGCATCCCCAACAAATGCTCTGTAGCCTCAGTTGTGCACCTAGAAGATATGTCCAGAAGCGTGGGAAATATACCTGGTAGTTCCATGGACTCAGGACCTCCTGTGTGCCTTCCTTCTGATTCCCCTCATCCAGAGGGTTCTTCACAGGATTCAGAGGGAGGGGGTAACAGTGGCTCCAGCGGCAGATTTCTGGTCCAAGAGGCCGTGGTTTCCGTTCCTGGATCTCCTGGTAATAATACCTCCACTACATGTTTCCTTCTCTCCCAGATCTCACTCTCAAACAAATCACCCAGTTGAAGTTAACAGTTTGGAAATTGAGAGGCTTTGGTTGCAGCAGTTAGGATGTTCATGGGAGTTTGCTTGTAACAATAATTCAGTGAAGAAGAATTCCACTCTAAAAGAGCATTCTAAACACCGGCAAAACGTTTGTGTTTGTGCCAAAAAATCCTGTGATACAGTTTCTGGGGCTCCATTTCATATTTTGGACTTTTGACGGGATGGTTTCCCAAAAGGGTTGGCACCGTCCACCTTAGCGTTCCAGTGGGCTGTCATTAGATCATGCAGGGAGACTAAGGGTGATTTTTCGGTGGTCTTTCCTTTGGGAAAGAAACTGCTGAGGAGTTTTAGATTGAGGAAACTGGTTCCTTCCTGGGACTTGTTGGTGATTCTGCAAGGATGCAGAAAGCGCTATTCGAGCCTTTGGAGATAGCACGGTTGTCCTGACTTTCGTCTAAAATGGTGTTCCTTGTAGCGATTACTTTGGCAAGGAGAATAGGAGATTTGTCTTCCTTTATTATCACTTATCCTTATCTGAAGTTTTTTCCAGATAGGTTTGTCTTGAGACCTGATCATAGTTTTCGTCCAAAGGTTAGATTATCTTTTCATTGCTCTCAAGAAATAATCCTGCCGGCTTTTCAGTATACAGATGGCATTCCATCTTCTTTAGATGTACGCAGAGTTCTTTTGGTTAACTTATATCATAGTAAGCCTTGTTGATCCTCTCAGGACCTTTTTGTTTCACATGGTTCACCGTGTAAATGGAAAAAGCTTATGGCACGACTATCAGTAGATGGGTCATGCAGGCAATTGCTCAGGCCTATTCTTCTATGGAGAAAGATTTAACAGAGGGAGTCGTGGCCAGATCAGCCAGAGTGCTAGCTGTTTTTTGGGCTGAGACTGATGGAGATTCCCTACACAAAATATGTAGGGAAGCTACATAGGTCAGTTCTAATACTTTTCTGTCTCATTACAAATTGGATCTGTTTGCTTGTGATGCAGAACATTTTGGTAAATTGGTGTTGCAAAGAGCAATGACTTAATTGTTGTAAATACATTTATGATTCAGATGTATATAATTGTGTCGTGTAATTTTTGCATTTGGGCACATGCTCATGTGTTAGAACTATGACCAGGAGGACTTTCAAGGGAGGTAATAAAGATCACCCGTGAGTAACTGTTTCATTCCGAGTTGCATGGTACAGGGGTACACTAAAATTGCCTATGATTTTACTTTTGTATGCAAAATTTGTATGGCTTGGTGCCAAAATAAAAGATACCTAATAATAATACTCTTGTAATGCAGTAAATCTTACCCAGTACTATGCAAGTACAAGTTAACCTCATTGGAATGGGGAATTACCACGTGGGACGCTTTTTCAAGTCCTAATAACATACAGAATACAGAATTCTCCTTTCCATGATTTTTAACACATACATTAACCACCTGCATTTATCACCTGCTCTGGGATGGTTTTAAATGGTTTTATAGGTGTATGAGGAGCTCTGGCTAGGGTGGGCAGTAAAGGAGTGGGTAGATGGTGTAAGGGAGGGAATAGGAAGGGTTTTCCGGCAGGGGGAGCATTATATACTTTCCTGTCAAATAAAAGTGGGGAATTAGGCTTGGCTGCTGCTGCATCCAAAGCTTCATGAGAATTCATTGTGTGGGATTACTGCATAGTGAAATCATTCATGGTTCTCCCACACACAGAAACAACTGAGTTTCCGTGCCCTTCTTTCAAGTTTCACTCAAAAGCATTGGGTTTGCCCTCATAAGGGGATGGCATTTACTCTTCACCTGTTTGAAAGGACAACTGCCACCACTGCTTAATTAACTTATGTAGTAATTGGTATCCTAAGTTGGTTACCAACATAACCTGCAGCAACATTTCACATATGACGATTCCTTGACAATGGCAATGAATGAAATGGGCATGGAACGCTTTGATACCGTTCTTTTCTGTCAGTAGGTGTAGGGACTTTAATCCAACTAGAAAATCCAAAAACCCAGAACTAAATACACAACAGGATGTCTCGATACAGTGCTTATTTGCATTTCCCTGGGTTTTGGTGACCATCTCCCTCCAGCCCACTATTGACACTTTTTCCATTTCCACATACTTGTGCTTACTACATTCAGGGTGCTGAAGTCTTGGCTTGCTTCCATTGAACTAATTAGACGAATACAACTGAAATCTGTGATTTGTGGGAGAAACGTTCAGAACTAAGACCCTTCGCTTAATGAACTGGAATTAGTTGAGGACAGACATTTTCAAATGTGATGTCTACATATTTTTATTTTCAAATGTGTTTACCTGAAATAAAGCAAATTGCAGCATGAAATACAGTTTATGGACCCAAATGGGGGAACTAGATGGAGAGGGAGAGCAAAACAATACCCAAGCAGTCACTGGTGCCACACATCACAAAACCGAGTGACTGCTGAAATCAACAACACAATCATCTCGGAGTCAATCCCCAGTCGAAGTATAGGATTACGGTTAGTCCTAATGACTCACCACCTGATCATTATGGCTAGAAACATGTAGACCTCAATCTTCAGCTACCATAGATCATTACATCTAGTGATAGCCACAACTTATTAACCAGACACGTTGACCCACCTATTGAAAAATCTATTGTTTGGGTTCTACGTAGTCTAATTTATACTCAAAACTTTTATACACTTCACTATTTCACCAATTTACACACACTGGCCCTACATTTCACTTCACAGTTCGCATTGGGACTAACGGATCTCCGATAAAGAGCCCCTTTACGTGTGCTCGTCAGGTATTGCAGCACCGGACCAACGAGGATCAGTGCCTGATAATGAAGCATGACACCCATTTGGATGTGTGAGGGCTTCAGTTCCAAAAGGAACAGACCTTGTGTCCATTAATGTGGACATTGACCAACCTCTTTGCCTACTTTCTTCCCTCTAGATTATTCTACGGGAGCTGCATACTAATTCCTGAAGAAAACCAGGTTCTCATCGCCAGTCCCAGCATCCTTTCCCTACCATTGGGTTAGAAAACCACACAAAACCTCAGGTTTGACAAAGGGCTTTTCTTCTGCCCATCCCAAAGGCGTTATCATTACCTTAAGGCCTCTCTCACCTCTTGAAGTGTTTTTGTAGACCAATAGAACATTACAGCTATATCATTTTGAACTTTTGTGCTGAGCGAAAAACAATGTACTACATCGACCAAGATGCCTAGAGGTAATGACGCTGAGACGTGATAGCAGTGTGCTCCTATCCCTTTTCACCGTTTTAAAAGGCTCCCTTGAGCCGCTTGAGCTGATGAGCTTGGAAGCGCCTGCTTGCCCTGAGTGGAATTGTGCCTGTGAAAATTAAGTGCAGTATGTCCAGCAACCTACTGAATTTTTCCCTACTGATGTCGGAGGAATCCAGAAACACGTGTCTAGGGATACGCTACTAAAAATATGGCATTAGCCAATTATCATTTCGAACTTTTGTGCTGAGCGAAAAACAATGTACTACATCGACCAAGATGCTTAGAGGTAGCGACGCTGAGATCTGATAGCAGTGTGCTCTTATCCCCTTTCACAGAACATTGCAGCTAACCTGCTCTTACTCGTGCATTAAATTCTCCAGTAAAAAAGGAAGGCATTTGTTATCATTTCGCTAATAGCAAGGATCGTGGCTGTGTTAACATGAAAGTTTCATGTAAATTCTGAAATATGCTTGAAAGTAATGTTTATTGCTAGTAGTTTATGCTGCAATGTCTATTTTTCCTTGGAGACCAGTGTGAAAGGCACAATTAAATGTATATATCTTTCCTACACAATTGTTTGTCCCTTGAAGGGTTAATAATCAATGGGCCTTATTTACAAGAAATTAACGAAGTGCGTGCAGCAAGCCATTTGGATGCGCCCTGCTGTGTTACTTGAAAAGCACAGGTATGTGTCATATTTACAACAATATGACTGATCCCTATGCTCTCCCCTGCACTGGTGCACAATTAGCTGTCATGCATCAACGCCGCCACCCTTGCACCATGGTGCAAGTGTGCCTGCGCTGTACGCAATGATTTTTTTTGTACAGCAAGAGACACCTTCCTGCACAAAAACTATCATAAGCGGTGTTTTCCTCTTTCCATGTGTGCTGCAAAATCTAGCACGCTTAGAAAGAAGAAAAAACAAGGAGAAATCAAAGTATCTCCTCGTTGTGCATACCTACACCTCCCCTGGGGAGGCATAGGATTCTGACGCATTTCCAGGTTTTCAAAACATTGTAAATCTGGGAATGCTGCAGAATCCATGGGTGTTGCATGGGCACACCCACAGCAACACCCATGGCATGCCCCTTTCATGCAAAGTGCTTTGTGCAAAGGGGCCATATTCACAAGGTCACAAAAAAGCCATGCAGAGTGGCTTTACATGACCTTGTAAATATGGAGCACCAAACTGAGCTGTGAGTGCGTCAAAAAAAGGGATGCTCCGGCAGCGCAAGGGGCTTGTAAATATGACCCAATATACCTATAAATGTGTATTGGATTATTTTGTTTGGTTTGATGCTGAAACATTGAACTATGGTGTGAGAATGAGATTTACAAAGCGACATACGGTGCTGTTTTAATCTGTACCTAATACTGTATCACACAAACTTACATTATGTGCCAATGTGTTTCTGAACGTGGTGCTCACACAGACAAATTAACTTTTATGATATGTGAGATCTGTTTCCAGTGCCACGTGATCGCAAGCCCATAAATGCTGTAGCTTGATGTAGACATGTTTCTGTTTCACAATGGTGTTTTGTTAAAAAACAAGTAAAGCCTTGTCAGTTCTTGAAGCAGTTAATATTTTTATAAGTATTTAGCTTATTTCGCTTCACTGGACGACAGAAACTCTGCTGTCACCTGTGAACTTCAAGTGAGAAACCCATTTTGTAAGGGAAGTTGAGATCAAAAGAGTTTAAAAGGGTTCAGTGACCAGAATAATCCCGAAGAGCTCTTGCTTACCTCCCAAACCCATATCTGCTATAATTGTTTGCTAAATAAATCCCACAAGAATTTGCAGAGAAAGAGCAAGAGAATATTTCGGGAACCATATGAGCACCTGTGTCTATATACGCGCATCTAAGATTAGCAAGCATCAATATACGTAAGATTTGTGCTGGTGGTGATTGTGGGGTGAGTGGGTGATCCTTTAATGTGACACAAAGAAAGAGAATTGTAAAAAGAAAAAAAAACACATACTTCACCAACGAGGTATTATGCCACGTGAACCCATTCTATGTAACCTTCCATTGCGTTGATCCCAAAAATAGCAAGTGCTTTGCAGTGCAATTATTTTAATTCATGTATTTTATATTTATTAAGTCACTCTTTCACTTATAACGGGAGATCATTCAGATCAATGTCACTATAGCATGTTATCATTAGTATAAAAAACCATTGAGGGTGTACAGACTTCATTATATATATGCTAGCCTAATCTGTAACAACCTCCTACAAAAATTCACGGAACATCACACTAGGCAGTTCATGAAGAAGCTCTTACACCAATTGCTTTTAATTATATGAAGTTCAGTTTATAAAAAATTGAGTTCATTAAGTAGATTTAAAGCCTTATTAATGTGCCCGCAATATCATCAGCCTCCTGAAAGTACATTTACAATTCTAATTATAGGTCTTTGAACTATTTTAATGACTTGTTTGTCAAATACTGATATCTCCTGAAGTGAATTCAATTTGCTTGGCCTATCTTCTATATATCACGTTGCATGACAATTCTCCCTAACGTGAAATTAATCATTGCGAGGGTCAACAGCACAGAAAAAGTTATTATCTGAGATCATAATTTTTATATTAGATTTTAAACTATTTAGAATATTTACGTGTAATCCAAGAAATTGAATGAGATGCTTAGGGCAGGTTAATAATTGCAGAGTGACCCAAGGTCTTATTTGAAGTTAATCAAATGACTTTCATAAAGATGTAGAGATGTGGAATGCCAGTATCAGATAAGAAATCACCATTCTCTGCCAAATATAACTTTCGCTCCCTAATTGGAATAGCTAAAAAGCTCAAGACATAGTTGGCTCAACGTGTGATCCTGTACATGCAATATCAAATATACAATTTGAGGGTCTATATATAAATAATGACCTGCTACATGAGCAAATAACATTCATGCTTAGTTTAGTTGTATTGAAAAATGTCCTGGTACATTTGACATGTATAGCACCTGGCTTCTTCAAAGATTATTTTAAATTGAATGCCGGCCTGGCCTGCCAGGTTAGTGGGAAAATGTCCTCCTCTCACCTACTGGAAGGCCGCCCTCAAAGTTAAGGAGAGATCAGTATCATCAACCCATCACAACACAACAACATTTGAAAGGATGTACTCCAGTAATTGCATCAAAACTCACAAAATGCTTGCTTCTTCCAACAGCAACTCTATCCAAAGTTGTCTGCCTTTTAACTACGGTATTTCATGGCTCTGGCAAGTCTAGTCTCCTCAGTCATTAATGCCTCTCTAGCCAAAGGATGTAAACAGTAACAGCATTTGATTATATAAGGATCATGGGAGGGATTGAAATACTGATACTGAGGCAGAAAGATCCCAATTTGCCATTGATTATACATTAATCATAATCATCACACAGGTAACCAATTTCTTAGACTCCATTCTCTGTTGATAAGACAAAGGGCCTCATTATGAAGCAGTTCGGAAAATAACCAACAGCTTGTCGGTTGCGGTCCAAACCACATCTACTGCTGAGGTCTGACCGACGCATTATGATGCATGCGGTTGGAGGCAGCAGTCAGAGGGACCAACTAACATAGTCTGATGGGCTTATGGAGCCCGTCTGTCGGTCGGAAAGACATCAAAATCCCTTAACCGCGGCACAAATTATGCCGCGGTGCAGTGGTTTAAATGAGTGGGCGGGGCCGCGTCGGCCAATGGACGTGCGCACCACTACCGAGGTAGTGCTCGCGATGGCCATTGGCCGACACGCGTAGTGAAGGGGTTAAGGATGCCGTTTCCGCCGTTGAGATTACGATGTCAGTTTCCAACAGCATTTCCATGTCGGACTTTCCGTCGTGGACAGGCTAATGGGAAGCGACATTGGGCGCCCCTTGCAGGGCCCCCTTGCCTCCTGGCCCTCCACATCTGTGCTTTGGGGGAACCTATGGTGCCCCTCCCCTGAACACGGTGCCTGCCATACAGTTAGGAATGTTCACAAACTCCCATTTAATTTAGGTTCATTTGCTTTTTACTATTTGATTGACAGCGCTGGCAATCACAACATGGTGGATTTATTATCAAGATAGCTCTATATGTATTTTAATCTCCTTTGCTCCACTATGCTTTGGATATTTTGCAAAAATTGCTTAAAGGGTTTTTATAAAACAACAATGGGTCCCAAGCTTGACCTAACCATTTGACTTTATTCAAGTTTCATAAAACTCTGTCCAGTGATGATTGATTTAGATGCAACAGTTTATTTCCCTAGGCGAATTATTATCACATTCAACCTTTTCGGCGCTTCCCTATTGCAACTTTTGCCCGAGCTGATGTGGATGACTAACATTTAAGGAAAGTATTTTACGGTTTCTTTAAACAGTGCCACATATGTCACAAATTTAAAAAAGCAATTTTATACTTGAACTATTTAAGTTCATTTTCCATCTGTTCAGTGTGCGGATATGTGAATTTTCACTCAGTTTTATGTAAAATGCATTAATACATTATAAAAGTAATTGAAGCAAAAAACATAGTCACGATTAAGCCCAACTTCTTTCAAATAAAACTATATTTTAAAAAGTCGTCCTTTGATGAAGGATGAATTTATTTGGATGTTACTCCCTGTTAAGTTACACTCAATAGCGTAGTCAACGATGCTTTGGACCCTGTTACAAGCAAGGAAAATGTCCCCTTTGACTACTGTTGGGATGGAAATATATAGCAATTATTACGTTTCAATGCCCTTCTCAGTGCCCTGGGCCCTGGTGCCACTGCGCCTGCTGCACCAATCGCAGCTATGCCTCCTGGTTGCAGTGGCCAGGCTCCCAAGTCGGCTTTAGAAAAGCACTTTTGTTCATTATTCAAAAGTACATTCCGTTCCCTTAAGCGTGGCTTTCCCTGTCATATTTCATTTTTTCTTCACTACGTGTGATTTAAATTTAATACCAGAAAGTAAATCAAATCCTGTCTTACTTGGCACACTGGTGAGACCGGTAATAGGGAGGCTTAGCCCTCTACTTGACGCTTTTTTGGGTTCTGAAACTCTGTGCTGTGTACTTAAATTATGATCAAATCGATAAGCACAGCACAAGAGGAAAAGTGAAACCTGAAAATGATGGTGGACTTGCTCCCCATGAAAGCATAAGTAAGAAAAGTAAGAACGTGCCCTAATCGTCAGCCTCGTAGTCTCATTTTTCGCCAGAATGAATCAATTTAATTTTTCTCTTACAGTTTTGTATGTTGAAAGTCGTGTTTGACTCGATCATAGAAATACAATGTATATTACTACTACTGCTATTATTAGTAAGTATTGTGACCAGTGACACCCTATTCTTGCTCTACCAAAATGGGCCCAGAAAGCAGATGTTGACTCCAAGCAAATGCAGTAGAAGTTATTTTGTATGCTTACAATGATGCGGCCAGCATAGCCCTAACATAATACAGTAAAAACTAAACAGCTCGCTCTGGCCCTCATGATGAGTCAGGTGGGACGCCATACCTTGGCCTGATCACAACTGGCAAGGTGCTTCTGTACCCAGTTTGCCAGTATCATTGTACCGGCTGGTCATTTCGGCCAGTAAAATAACATGAGGCTTTGGTTGCAACAGCAGCAAAAACCTGTGTCCCTTTTCCTGCCCAAGAATTTTAATTTGAAATCTCCTCTAACTGCCATGGATAGTATTCCCCTTCCAGTTCCCTCACCTCAGTTCAAACGTCTTTATTTCGGTTTTTTATACCATAAAAGACTTCATAAACAATACATACAGTATTCTTAAAAAACCGAACAGTTAAAAAAATCCTCAATGTTCATTAAACATCATCAGTACATTAAACATTAAAACTTGATTAAATATACTTTAAAGACGTACAGAAATACTTTCGTATAAAAAGTAAAAAGTATCTTCCAGTTATGTAACTGATAGGTGCCTAGCTCTTATAACCCATGCCCATCCTAAAAATGTTGCCACACCTATGGACAAGCATTCGGAGGTATTGGATCTTAAGGTCCAGAGTGCTTCCGTGCGCCCCCTTGTCTTTATCCTTTTGCAAATGGGTTTAAGCCATTTGCGACGGGGAGCTATGTATGCTGGACAGGCAAAGAAAATATGATCTATAGATTTTTTTTTATCATTACACCAAGGACAGTGTTCTGTTAGATTTCCACGCCATTTGTGGGTGTATGACCTAACTGGTAATGAGCCTATCCTGAACTGGTGGTAGAGTTTTCTATCCAGGCCTTTAGTGATGTTATCCCAATAGGACTCTAAACAGAAATCTACCTTATGGCTCAAGAACAATCCTGTCAGGGTTGCAGATTGTGATGACTTGACATGTTGTTCTTTTACAGTCGCCCAATACAATAGTTCTTGTTCTTGTTTTGACGGAAAGACATTGTTTCCCGGATCGGACCACTGCAAACTTAAGCTCATGTTTTGTAGTGTGGACTTCACTACCCGAAACCATGGGATGTTACCAGACCCCAAGATTGATCTTATATCCAAGATTTCATTAGCGAATAAGATCAATTCTGGTGTGGTCCAGATACGTCGCCACAGAGCTACCATCCTATAGCATGCTAGATCTTTAATAGAATGACAGCTCAAGTCCAAAAGAAGCGGTAATATCGGGGTAGATTGTGGGAGACTAACCAAGCTCCGCAAAAACTTGTTTTGTATTTTGTCCAAAGGAGCAAGGTCCACATATCCCCATAGATCCGCACCGTAGAGAATTGCGGATTACATTTTTGCATTATATATTTTTATTGCTGGAGATATCCTTTTGGTATGGGAGCAACGTTGCTCCTTAACCAAACACCCCGTTAAACGGGCAGATTTCAGGCATAAGGCTTCAATCTGTGGCTTCCACCGCAACCTATAATCTAAAACCACACCCAGATAAGTCATGACATTCACCTGTTCAAGGCCAATGCCATTCATACTGACATGGCTAATATGTGGCTTATTTTTTGTTAACACCATGAATTTCGTTTTTGAGACGTTAATCTCTAAATCATTAATTTTACAGAAATCCATGAACTTGTTTATAGCAGACTGTAACCCCTTCTGAGTTTTTGCCAGGATCAACGTATCATCCGCAAAAATAAGCAGAGGGAATTTCCTGCCTCCTAAAACCGGGGCATCTGTAGGAGTGCCTTCAAGATACTGCACTACTTGATTTATAAATGGTAGGAATAAGGTGGGAGCAAGCACACAACCCTGCCTTACTCCGCGGGTAACCGGAAAGGGCTCGGTCACCTGGCCCTGCCTGCCCCATCTTACTCTGGCAAAGTTGTCCTCTTGCAGTCTAACAATTAGTTCCAGGAGATCTGGTGGCATTCCCATTTTTCCCAATGCAACTGTTGGAACTGGCCCTTCTTGCAGGGTCATCCTCAAACTTTTTGCTTCTTCCTCCCTTATTTTTCCTGACCCGTGGCTGTTGGCAATAGGACTCTGCGCACTTTACCACTGCTGATCAGTGCTAAAGTGCATATGCTCTCTGTGTAAATTGTTATTCTGATTGGATATACATATTTGGCATATTTGTATCACCATGAAGTCCCTAGTAAAGTGCACTGGGTGTGCCAGGGCTGGTGATGACAAATGCTACTAGTGGGCCTGCAGCACTGATTGTGCCACCCACAGGAGTAGCTCTAAAATAGTGTCTAAGGCCTGCCACTGCAGTGCCTGTGTGCAGTTTAGAACTGCCATGTCCTCCTGGTCAGTGTCCCCACTGACCAGGCCTAACCCTTCCCTTTTTGTGCACATCAGGCACCCCTATGGAAGGCCTAAGGTACCTCCCTGGGCAGGGTGCAGTGTATGTAAAAGGTAGAGCATGTACTAGTGCAGGTGACATGCTCTGGTAGTGAATGGCAGCCATTTTCGTTTTCACTACTGTAAGGCTATCTTGCTCCATAGGTTAACATGGGGGATGCTGGCTACAGTGGTTAACAGCATTTCATCCCATAGGAACAAGATAGGACATAAGTATCTAGTATCCCTGAACTCAGAATTTAATAACACATCTTTTGGGAAAGGTTGTTTTTAAATCCTGTATTTGAGAACAGCACTTTTAGAAAGTTGCTGTTCTCTTATCTGACCCTTCTGTGTGCCTGGGCCTGTTTGTGTATTGACTGTCTGGTTTGAGAGTGACAGGGGCTGGGGAATTCCCCAGGAGGTAATTCCCCTTGATGAGTCAGCACTAGGCTGAATGACTGCATTTGCAACTGGAGTAGTGGGAGGAGTTAGCACCTGGGCTGAATAGGGCTGTGCCTGCCTTCCACAATGCTGGCTCCACTCCCTGCTGGGCGGCTGAGGACCCTGCCCCTCACTCTGAAAGGAAGTCAGAAGCCAGCAAAACAAAGTACTCAGGAAACACCCAGAACTGGTTCAGACCGGGCTCAGGGCCCACATGCACAGAGGGAACAAAGACTTTAGGGGTATAAGTACAGGACCCCTGACAACAGAAAATTAGATCATCCTGGAAATCAAGAAGGAACCTCTGCCAAGGAGAAAGCTGAAACTGAAGAAGGAAGACTGTCCTGCTGTTGCTCTGCTGGACTGACCTGTTGCTTTGCTGCCAAGGAGAGGGGAAGGACTTTGCTTTGTGCTGTGTCCCCTTGCTTGAAGGAATCTCCAAGGGCCTGAGAAGAGCTGGCTCCCTGTTTTGAAGTCCCAGGAACAAAAGGACTTCACCCCCAGCTTTCCTGAACTCTGCTGAGAGAGTTCTGTCCCTCCTAGAGTGCTTGATCCAGTTGTGGGGCCTCTGGAAGTTGTACCTGAGCTGGGAAGCTTGAAACTAAGCTTGAGTGACTTTTGAACTTGAAAAGTGTTGCATCGCTCGCCTGCGGAGTGCATCCCCGACAGTGCGAGAAGTTTCCTGCCGCTACGGAGGTCGAGATCGTCGCAGCGCCTGACGCCGCTGCCAGAGACGTCGCATCCTTCGTTTGCGGGACGCACCAGACCGGTGCGGGAGAATCGAACATCGCTGCGAGTATCGTCGCAGAGCCTGTCGTCGCTGGGTGAGATCGCCGCACCGCTTGCTTGCGGACCGCATCACGTCGCTGCGAGCATCGTCGCAGAATCAACGCAGCGAGGAGCTGCGAGAGAGAGGATCCCCGCTGAACCGCGCATCGTCGCCCCGGAGATCGTCGAAGCCCCTACGAGATCGTCGCATCGTGCCTTTGCGAGAACAGACTTCCTACGGAACCTACGAATCGGAATCCATACAAGTGGCCTTCCTCCCCATACAGACCGGATTCGTCGCAACACGCCCGCTGCTGCAGCGGGGCTGTCGCATCGCCTCCCCAGGGTCTCAGGAGCAACGCATCGCTTGTTTTCCACCGCACCAGCTTCTGCTTTTGGAACTTTGTTGCAACTAAAAGGTACTGTGAGTAAACGTGACGCAACTGTGAACTTTTCACGCAACGTAGAGAGTTCTATCGCAACCTAAAGAATTTTAACGCAACCTTAAGAACTCTTTTTGAAACCATATTCTTGAACTGTGTATGTTGGATTTTTGTCGTTTTGGTCTTGTGTAGTTTAGATTAAAAATACCTTTATTTTTCTAAACTCTTGTGGAGTCAGTTTGTGGTGTTTTCACTGTGTTACTGTGAGTGTTGGTACAAATACTTTACGCATTGCCTCTGGTTAGCCTAGACTGCTCGTGCCAAGCTACCTAGAGGGTGAGCAGGGGTTATCTCAGAGCGTTATCTCCTTGCCCTGACTAGAAGCAAGGGTCCCTATTTGGACAGTGGTACCTACCTCTGCCAACTAGAGACCCCCAGATCTAACAGCAACCCACATCTTCTCTCTCGGTACGAGATCAAATGCGGATTTGAGGTCCACAAACGCTGCGTAGATGGTCCCCCCTCCTAAAAACACAACCTTCCAGTAGATCATAATAAATCTTAGCACTTGATCGATAGTACTCATGCATGACCTGAAGCCCGCTTGCATTGGAGATAATATGTTGACCGAGCTCCTCCAAGCCTGTGTTCTTGCCAGAACCATTCTTGCTATGACCTTCTGCAGGGCATCTATAAGACTGATAGGGCGGTAGTTCCCTGGTAATGATCGATCACCTTTTTTGAAGACCGGTAAGATCTCCGCCCCCCTCCATGAATCTGGAACCCTGGCCCCATTAGCAATGGCATTAGCTAGGATCGTAATATATTGCACCCAATTATGCTGGTCATATTTAAAAAAGATCTGCCGGGATACAATCCATTCCAGGGGCTTTGCCCGCTTGGACCAATGTTAATGCATTCTCAGCCTCTTTAATGTCAAACGCTACTAGCAAAAAATGCGTTGGGGGCAAGGTTGATCGAGCTATCTGAGCATCTCTTGGTGCCTCATTCGGGCCACAAAACTGTGATGCATAGTGGGCCACCCAATCCTCTGCCGAGACATGATTAGATGGTATTTGTGAATCCTGGGTCCCTCCCCATTTCACAACTTCCCAAAATTTTATCTGATTTGAGGACAAGCAGGCCTCATACAAGTCCTGCCAACAACGATCGTCCCACGATTGCTTCGCTTTCCTTTGGACTTTTTTTATAATTGGTCCTTTCTGCTCTAATATCAGATAACACCCTAGTTTTAATGGCCTTAATCAATGCACTATGGGCCTGATGGCAGGATTTGTCATACCATTTCGCACCGGACAAAGCTATCACAACTTTCCCAAAGGTACCTGTCTTCGTAAAATGTGTTTTCAGGTTATCGAACAGTTGCTCATGTAAGAGGCTAATCTGCTCCAGTGGGCCTGAGTTAGCGATCGCTGTTTTGGCTCTATTAACAGTGGTCGCCACTTCATTAGATATTTTGTTAAGGGACACTGTATCTTCTAAAACCCTACACCAGCGAACTCTACGGCAATCATTAGTTAAGATAGCCTCACCTGTCATACTGTTAGGTGCTATTGATCTACCGTACCCCCCCTTGATTTTCAGGCTTAGTGTCAACGGGTGGTGGTCACTCTCGGGTCATGTTGTAATTACCATATCATCTAACAGTGGCCAAAACTCTATTTTAATTAAAAAATAATCGATCCTGCTAGAGTTTATTCCATTGTCAAACGTTACCCGCCCTATTGTATCTGATATCGCTCGTCCATTCGCTGCTCTTAGGCCCCAGTCCAAACATAAGCCTAGCCAATGTAGAGCTGCCTCAGTAACCCTTTTGATTGGATTAAGAGCAAGGATTGGTACGTTCCATAATTGGTCAACCTCTCCATAGCTGTCATCACCCTCACTAGGTAGGGGTTCAAAGGTGCTGTTTAGGTCCCCTGCCTCTATAATAAATTTGTCACTCCCAATTGATTCCAATAGTTGATCGAGATCGTCAATAATTGCTGGACTCCGCCCGCCCGGTAGACCCCCTTGCATAAATATTGATAATAAATATGTCACTTTGATTATCACTGCTAAGCTTTAATCCCAAAATATCCATATTTTGGACTAACAGTTCCTGAGGCCTATAGCCAAGGGATTGCCTAATCCAGATCACCAGACCACCCGATGGTCTGCCTTTTTTCCCCCTAATGGCTGGTTTATAAAAATTAATATAGCCCAAGATCACAACGGCAACAACCCTTCGGCGTAGCAGCAAAGAGGCTCCCAGTCAGGTACACACACTGCAGGTTCTTATTGGCAGGAGGGGGCGGGAAGAGGACCAGCTGCGGCCGATCAGCGCCACTGGGCAGGCTGGTCCTCGCAGTCCCGCCTCTGTCCGTGAGTGGGCCAGATGACTTTAAAGCTGGGTTTAACCCCGACTCCGGTGTCGGAGCTGAAAAACCTGGGAGTCTGGTTGGACGCTGGTCTTACCTTCGTAGGACACACTAAAAAAATAGCTGCCTGCTGTTTTGGTCTGTTGAGAGGCTTAAGACCTGTCCTCAAATACTTCGACGCCCCAACCAGACAGCTAGTAATCCAGGCCACTGTTATCTCCCGCCTGGATTAAGCTAGCTCTCTTCTGGCCGGGGCTAACCAGGCTGAGCTCACTCGCTTGCAACGGGTACAAAATGCTGCGGCCAGAGCGATTGTCGGCCTGCCTAGATTTTGCTCGGTGGCGAGTGTCCTTCGCTCCTTACACTCGCTTCCAGTGAGGAAGCGTATTCTCTTCAAGGTCCTTTGTCTGACCTTTAAGATTTTGAGAGGCATAGGCCCTGAAATTATGTCCCGCTTTCTTTCTTTTTATGTCCCCACCCGCACCCTTCGCTCCCAAGGCCAGGCCTTTGCTGTAGTCCCTAGATACAGGCTCTGCCGTATGGGGGGACGCTCCTTCAGTGTAAAAGCGGCATCAGCTTGGAATTCTCTTCCGGTGGAAGTTCGCTTGCTGGAGGATCTTATGGCTTTCCGGAAAGCCTTGAAAACTTTTCTGTTCTAGTTGCCCCTTTTAGTTTTCAGCTGTTTTGATGTGCTTTTCACTTAGCGTGGTCCCTTCTAGTATTTCGCCTCTTCCTGTTGTGTTATGTTCCTTCTTATGTTCCTTCCTGTCAAATGCGCCAGGACGCTCCGTAGCTGGAGTAGCTGTGCGCACAATAAAAAACAATAACATAACATAACATAAACAAATCCTTGGTATTCAGAGTCCCAGCGTTAGCGTTGCCACAAGGGTCCAAATCCCACGAGCGGCACCCGCTGAGCGGGGGCCGCGAGGGGTGGCGTAGTGGTCAGATACCGCAAAAGAGGCAGAAGGGTCCACAACAGGGATCACAACGGCAACAACCCTTCGGCGCAGCAGCAAAGAGGCTCCCTCACCTACTTTTGCGCTTCCTCCCCCGCTTTACACCTGCCTCACTGACATTTACTGTCTGCACAGAGCAGATGGTCAATGTGAGCATTAGAAGTCCTGGAACCGGGAAAACCGTGTGGAATTCTGTCTAGTAAAATCGGATCTGCAGTTATTCGCCAGTCTAGAGAATTAACGAATAATTGCACGGTGCTGGCACGGAATGACCGCACATTTCTGTTCATTTTGTGTGTGGAATTTGCACCAACGGCAGAGCCTTGCAACACGTAATGAGGTTCTCTGTGTAGGCCATGTCCCAATACATATTATGACCCTTCATGTGTCTCAGCACCTCTGCAACATACAAAACCCTCCTCTTTTCAGCGTTGATCCTATGTACCTGAATATTTTGTATCACAAATGTCAAGGTATCCATTCCCACCTGCTAGTTGAGAAAAATTCCCAAATACAGGGGGTTTCGAAATGGGTTTAAAGGGCATATGATAAAAATGTCACATTTAACTGCTGCAGTTTATGCAGATATTGTGCTACTTAGTCTGCAAATTCGCCCCGCAGAACAAGGAGGACCGACTTCAGACACAGGTAAGGTAGGCCAGCACCTGTGTGCCAGGCACAGGGGGCCACACATGCACCAGCAGACACAACAGCTTTCTCTCTTCTCTGAAACACAGGCTGCCTGAGAAAACGGCTTTTGTTTGTCTTTTACTTCCTAGTGATGTCTGGCTTTTTCCTAATCTTCTTCGCGATTTTTTCAGTCTGGATTCAATAGGTAGCTGCGGCAAAAAGAACTCGATCAACAGAAAGAAATCTTGAAGAAGCACTTCAGAGTGAGTAACTTCAACTGAGCTCATACACTGATTACCTTAAGTACAGGATTTGTTTGACAGACGTTTTGTGGTGCCACCATGAAAGGGTGTCTGTTACACTCTATTGGCCCTTGAGGGGTTCCCCTCACTTATGGGGTTCACAGCATTAAAACTTGATGATACAGTGATATGCAACAGGAAGCCCTTCATTATGTTCTTATGCAATTTTTTAAGAAGGTTTTAAACTCAGCTAAGAAGGCCGATGTGCTAGAATGTTATTACGTGGTGCAGAGAGTGGCTTTCTTTTTTAACGAGGCCTCAATTATAGTCATTATGCAACCAGTTCACTACTTTAAATAACTGTCCATAAAGTCAGCAAAACATTCATTAACAGTTAACGATCATTGCTTGGTTTTAATTGCCCTTAATTTCAGTCCTGATAGCAGAACAACCAATCGTTTAGCTGAAAGAATTCAGGGAATAGTCTCTGGATAGGAGGGACTCTTAATGTGCAAGGTGACCCAGGATTGAAACCCTGCAGGCACATTGGTCAATACTAGTGGGCTGCACAGAGTTCCAAAGCACTCAATGGAAGTGGATTCCACGGATGCCTCTTTTGTGAGTAAACATCAGTGAAGCATCCTCTGTCCATTGGCAGGTACTGTGAAATTTGTAGACTTTGCCGGGTGATGACCTAAGGTGAGTCAGCCACTGAGCTTTCAATAAATAAACAGCGTGGCAGAGTATGGCATTGGCCACCCACACCATCCGAGCCGCCTCCCGTTGACGGACAGACTCGGTGGGGTGGGTTCAACTGACTTGTTGCAGGTCATTCATGTCCAATATGGTCCTCTCCATGGCCTGAGCCATCAGTAATGTCTTTGGTACCCCCCCCAACCCTGTTTGGTTACATTCCTCACGGGCCCACCTTGCTTACTCTATCCCTTGAGGAAGGAAAACTACATTACAGCATGTCCCACATGACTCCCGGTGCTGAACCAGCAGCACCCAGTAGACACTGTGGGCCTCATTTATGAGGCTGTGTGTCACTTTTACGCCGCCGGTGCGTCACTTTTTGTGACGCACCAGTGGCGTAAAAAATGCGACTTGTTGCACCATATTTACAAAGTGACGCATCTAGGTAGATGCGTCACTTTGTAAACCCCTGCGCCAGGTATAATGTATGCAAGGGGGAGCGTATTGACGCAAGAAAGGGTCGTAGAAGTGACGCAGTGAAATCTATGAGATTTCACTGCGCAGCTTCTAGGACTCAAATGCGTCAAAATCTTGTGCCTGCCTCACAGCAGGCGTAAGACTGGCGCAGGCCCTTTCACATGGGGCTTGCCCCATGTGAAAGGACACATTGCTGGAGTTGCGTCACTTTTGTGACACAATCCAGCAATGCGTCACTTTTGCACCTACAGATGCGTCAGGAATACTGACGTATCTGTAACTCCTTGCGACATGATGCGTCATACTGTAAATATGATGCACCATTGGTGTCGCAAGGAGGGCGCAATGAAAAGTGACGCATCGCTGTTTTCACGCAGCGATGCGTTACTTTTCATAAATGAGGCCCACAATACCCATGCCCCATGCCATGGCCTCACTGCTATCATCCTTTGCTTTTTAGTAACTAGTGATGGGAATTGCAGGTCTGTGTTGTCTCCCAGATTCTACCACTATTCCTGCTTCTAACTAGATCCAGCAGCCTCACAGTGAGCAAAGTGTATCATCTATTGAGAGGCGTGTCTGCGTGATTGCATGGTGTCGGGTGTGTCTTTAGAAGTGCATGATGAGCAGTGTGCTTGGATGACTACAGGGTGAGGGATGTGAGAGCAGGGTGAAGGGTGAGCCTGGATGAATTCAGGGGTACTGTGTGTATGTACAAATATATGCTGAGAGCTGTGCTTGTGTACATTAAACAATGTGCTTGTGGATGTGCAGGATGTATGGTGTACCTGTGTGTGCTGCGTGAGATGTGTGCCGGTGTAAGTGTCTAATGAGTGATGAAGCAGATAAACTGCTGTATCACTTCGTTGACACGTAAAACAGATTTTGACAACTTTGAGAGAAAAATTAGAGACCTGCACAATTTGTGCTCACTATACATTGAAGAATTTGAGAGATATATCTTGAAAAGAATTAGGGCCAGATGTATCAAGATACCCTTTTGCGATTCTCAAATAGCGATTTTTAAGGAATCGCTATTTGAGAATTGCAAAATGGTATGTATGTAGAAATTCGCTATTTTTTAACGATTTCTTAAAATTCCTTAATTGCGATTAGCAAATTGCTAATCGCAATTAAGGAATATTTTCCCATTCATTTCTATGGGCCAGGAGGCCCATAGGAAGGAATGGGAAATTATTCTCAATTTGCGATGGCTAATCGTAAATTGAGAATAATTTCAAGGGTGCAAGGGTGTCTTAAGGACACCCTGCTGCACCCCCTGAAATCGACATGTGTGCGCATATGGCGTACAAGCATCACATCCATCGCATTTCCCGGTTTTTGTCGCAAACACTGCTATTTTGCGACTCGCAACGTTTGCGACAAAAAAAACGCTTGATACCTCTGCCCCCTAGGTACTACATCGTAAAAGCATGCAGAAGAGTATAGACTACACAAAAATGCTAGTTTAAATAACATAGGTTCATTTTTTACTAAATTACAATGGTGTATTCTTTCAATGTGGAATAGAAATGTGAATGTGATGACTCAAGTATTATAGAGATCTTATTAACCATTCTCTTTAAGTACTGATATATATGAAGAATGTATTAAACTAAACGTAAACTAGATGACAAAATGAATGTTTATTGAAATCTATCTTTGCTCATGTTAAAGTGTGCACCAACAGAGAAAAAGAGAAATGGTGCTGCCCATTTATAATAATTTCAAAAACTTTTAGAGAATGATCTTCATACATGTATTAGTAGAAACAATATTAATATTTTATATTTTGAAATGATTTTAAATGTTCGTACTTTGAAAATGTAGCAATGTGTCATAGTTACATGTATTAATGTTAATAAAACTAAAATGCTTCATAAGTGCCATAAGTTGAAGAAAAGGAAAAAGGTCATAGGAAGTCTAGAATGTAATGCATATTTTCATTATTTTAAGTTGTGTATTTCATGAACTAAATTCAATTTAGACCTGCGTTTTCTTTTTCTTTCCTTGATTCTGTTCTCATGGAAAGGCTCCATAAACTTGCAATGTGAACTGTAATGAGGTTTCATAGAAAGAGCTCTCATCCACATCCTAGGACTACTCGCTACTATTTCGATATTATGGGAACATCTGACCATGAGAAACTGTCTTCTTGAACTCACTCGTGCCTTTTCTAATAGACTATTGTTCACAACTTTACATTTTGAATGGCTTATCAGCTTACCTGATGATCACCACCTATTAGCCTTAAAATGTCTTCTTCATGCGCATGACAATCGCCCTATACGAACTGACCAATGGACTGAGTGGTCTGACCAGAGAAGGTGACCCAGGAGGTGTCACTCCGGATCTTGATGATAGATATACATTGTGTGATGGAGAGACAGGGGGTCGTCGACCTTTTCACTTTGCTCTTTGCGGACTGAGAGACAGCTTCCAATCTTTCAGACTCTACTGTCTTTCCGTGGGCTGACGCATTTGTTGAGTGCGCTATTCCTAGTCTTTTTTCCCTCATAGGGAGAGAGCCTTTGAGCTGATATGATTCACATCCTTTTCTGAACTTTTCTTCTATAGCTCTTGCAATTGATGGGCCACAAGAGATCAATTCGATTGTTCTGTATTTCTCAATTTAAATGTCTGATATTGATGTATTTACTCTTCTAAAATGTATTGATAAAATCTAATCTAAACTCAATCCTGTTTCTGTCTTTCCATGACCTGTCTCCAATAATTGACGATGCATTTCAATATAGTATTAACGAGGGATGGGAATTCTAATAGAGAGGTCTCTGGTAAACAGATTCAAATGTTACTGTTTTGCACAGCTCTAACCGAATTATTGATTTGTATGATTCTAGTCTAACTACATTTCTTCAGGCGATTTAGTCTAGCTGTAATATTCCTGTATTTGTATAGCGGAGTTTTGAGAGTTTTATATATATGAATCTAATTACAAGTTTGTAGGTCAGTTGCCCAATCCATGTTTCTCATTGGATAACTGGATTGGATTCCCTATATCTGACCCCTATCGGGGCACAAGTCAAGATCCATTGGAGGACCAAGTAAATTAATCTGAGGTGTAGTAGAAGGCGATAAAGAGAGAGACAAAGTAACTGGGCCCAGTGGGGCTACAGCATGAGCGATGTGCTTGTGCGAGTGCATGATGAGCAATGTGCTGGTATGATTGTATAGTGAGAGGTGCACGTTTGTGAGTTTATGGTGAGTGGTGTGCCAGTGTGAATGCAGAGAGAGCATTGTGTATGTGTGAGTGCATTCGTACTGGTGTATCTGTATGAGGGCAAAGTGAACATTTGTACCTGTTTTAGTGCAGGGCCAAACATGTGACTTTGAGGGCAGGTTAAATGTGGTGAATATGGTGAGCATTGTACTAATATGAGTGTACGATGAGCAACATGTTCGTATGAGTGCAGAGTAAACAATGTATGAGTGTACACAGAACATTGCAGTTATTTAATGCAGGGTCAAATGAATGCACTTGTGAGTGCATGGTGAGCAGTTTGTTTGTCTGAGTGCAGGTGTAGGCATGAGATTTTCTGAGTGCAGGCTAAGGGGTGTGCCAAAATGAGTGTAGCATGAGCCATGTACCTGTAAAGGTTTAGTGTGATCATTGTCTCTTTTTAGTGCAGGGTGAGAAGTGTGCTTTTGTGAGTGTAGTGTGAAGGGTATGCCTCTGTGAGCGAAGGAGGAAAATCATGCTAGTGTGGATGCATGGGGAGGAGTGTGTCTTTGAGAGTTCTGGGGAGGACTGTGCTTATAAGGTTGCAGGGTGAAGGGTTTGCCTCTGTGATGCAGATTGAGGGGTGTGCCTGTGTGAGTACAGTGGTAGACATGTGCCTGTGAGAGAGCAGGGGCAGTTGTACCTGTTTGAGTATTTGTGGAGGGGTGTTCTTGTATAAGTGAAGTGTGAAGGTCATGTCTGTTTTAGTAAATATTGTGCTTGCATGGGTTCAGAATGAATGCCTCTTGAGTGCAGAGAGAGGAGGCTGTCCTGGGGGAAGTGCGGGCAAAGGAGTGTGTATGTGCGAGTACAGGGTGAAAGATGTGTGAGTAGAGGGTAAGGAGTTTGCCTGTGTAAGTGCAGTGTGGGCTGTGCCTTTTGCAGGACCAGCACATTGAAGACAGATCTATATGCATTGCTAATATTTGCTTTAAATTAACCCCCACCCCCCACCTTTCATCCCTTATGCTGTCATAGTCATGGTTGCCACAAGGTGAAGGCAGGTGAAAAACGTAGGCTGGCTCCTTAAGCAATTACTTTTTATAGGTTTGACCTTGATGTCTCTGTATGATAGTGTTGAAAATACAAAGTGGAAGACTTGCTGGAAGGTGCGCATGTGGCATGCAGTTATATGCAGCTACGTCTAAACTGGTTACGTTTCCTCACAAATCGAGGGTCTAATATCTCCCATGATAGTCACTTGAGATCTCTAACAGTTTAGGTATTTTTACCAGAATATGACCAAGAATGCAATGCTGCAGTCCAGGTTTTTTAAAGATATTTGGTAGTTGTTTTCTGAATTGGCACCACTGGAGGCGACAAGACTACCATTTAGATTACAATATTTCATAAACATTTGGTGACATCGCGATATTTGGTACCCTGTGTTCATCATTACTTTGAACCACATTTGAAATGCTCTTTGTGTAGCCTGATGGCGCTACTGCTGACTTTCTGGGTCATTTACACCAAGGGAACCATACCTTACTCAATCAACTTTCAGCAGTTTGCACGCATGCAAAATCTAGACTCTCATGCACCAGTAGGAAACATCAGGCCAAACTCTGTGCTATTATAGTGCAACCAGTACAGGCTGGCAGAAGGATACAAAAGGGAGACGTGGTGCCATGAATAACAAAGCAGAGTAAATATGTGTGCCAAGCCTCAACCAGAAACCCTAGACAGATACATCTTTGGCAGTGGAGGGGTTTTATAGAGTGTGTCGTGCCAGGCTACATCTGCTTTCGTTTGTACATATGTGTTTATTGTGTTGCTTTGTTTTGAAATGGGTATAACTAAGCAGTGTTCTGAAATTGATAATTTTGGACGAATTTAACAGTTACTTAAGTTAATGCTTGTCTCTTTAATGTTAGGAGGTGATTAATCTGCATATCCAAGCCAAACCCTCCACGGCCCTCTGTTACTTGGCTCACTGATGCCTGACCTCAGAGAGACAAAATAAAAAACCTTGGGGTATATTCACAAGACTGTGTGACAACTACCGCAAGAGTATCGTAATGCAACTTTCAACATCGCAGCCCATCGCGCGAAAATAACCCTGTGTCAACATGGAATTCACAACAAGGCGGTAGCATGCGATAGACACCAGATAACTCAGCAAATGTACGCGTGAAAATAAACGCCATGCCGCAAAAATGCGATACGTGAATGCAAAAACACATGGGATGAGGCCAACCACGGTACAAAAAGTAGCAGAAACCGGCCACAGGCCTGCAAATCCCACTCTTCTGGTGGGACAATGCACCATAAAAACCCTGGTAAAAAATACACTAGAGACAAGCAAAAGCACCCTGACTCAGCGCAGAGCCCACCTCGAACCCCACAACCCCCACAGACTACCAGCCAGGAACAACGTGGTCGGGGAAGGCCAAGGAGAAGAGGGAGAGGAAGTCGGGGTGCAGACTACAGGAAAACAAGACCAGCATCATGGAGGTGACAGAACACTACCAGCAACTGACCCAATAGCAGAGAAATCCAGCACCCCCCAAACAGACACAATGTACACCGCCATACAGTCTGCATGCAAACTAGCACAATGCGTCAACATATATGGCAACACAAAGGCAACACGCACCTCCCCTTCACATCGCAGAGGAGCACACAGCAAGTGCAGCAGAGCACATAATACAATGCATCAGTGATGCCGGAGAGGACCACGACACCGTCGACATCGATGCCCAACAACAGCCCATGGATATCCCACGCAACCCCCCACCTGGACCCGGACAGCCAAGATACCCAGAGGAGAACACCGACCCTGCAACAGACCACACCTCAGGAAGCACCTGCAGGCACAACTGGCTCACGACACTTCACCCACTCACACATGGCACCCCAATGCAATGTGTCACCATGCCAAAAGGAGGTGGCCCAACATGTGTTGGAGGGGACCAAACCCATGGAATGCGAACCAGGACACATACGTAGGGGTCTATCACCCTACAGGGCCCACCCACACCCTACAAAGGAGACCCACGCTGCCAAAGAGAGAGACACATGCAGATGGACATGTACAGCACAGAACCACGCCCAGGGGCACTCAATTAGCAGTCACACACCCATGTTGGCTGTGCTTATGACGGCCCTGGCCACTCCCCTTACGAATGGACTGGGTGACGACAAAGCTACATGTCCAAGCCTCAACCCGCTGCCTCCGGTGACATGTCTGCATCTGTGGTACACTGCACAATGTAAAGTCGTAGGGCCCAGGTACCACATGCATACTACAAGACCACAGGGACACATGCAGAGATCATGTTGAACTGGCTACAGGCACGTGCGCTCAACCCCTTTATTGGCAGGGCCACATGTACAGTGACACCTGTGCTGGATAGGTGTGGGATGAGTGTAGCCATTCCACACGGAATGTCTGGTGTTGGCAACCACTTGGACATTGCCGACTAGTGCAACGCAAACAGAAAACACATGCAATACAGAGTCAACTGATGTGCAACATGGGGTGATCCCGATAAAGTCCAGAGGACAGCCAATATGCAAACAGAAGTGTCCGTGAGTCGCAGTGCACCGGGCTGTGGACACTAGAGATGAGCGCGCTCATGTGCAGAAAAAGTCTTGGATTGTGCCCCCAAGATATATTCCTGATGCAGATGCAGTGGGGTGTGTCAGACCTGCATCATCTTCACCATCAACGTCTCAGGGCCCCCACACTGTTTGAGGTGATATACCTGCATTACCACTCCACAGCACAAAACACAATCAACTACGGACAATGGCCTGCTGTGCACTGAGTCACTGGCACCTGGAGATCTGAGCTGGGTAAGAGGCCGATGATGGCAGCCACAACAGGCCTGAGCAACCATGAAGTCTGTCAGGACCACCACTTCAACTCTGTCAGATGACGTTTGAAGGTGGGCCTTGTGGTGATGGCGTGTGCCTCCTACGGTGATGCATCGTCCGAGTCGGTCTGGACGCGCTTTGGTGTGTGAGCCCTGGTGGGACGCATTTGGGTCTTGAGGCTGCGTACAGTGCCAGGCCTCAGAGTTATGGCATTGATGAGCCCAAGGCCCACGCCTCAGGGCCCAGCCTATTTCTCCAGAGAAGGGGTCCTGGACTTGACCAGCACAGAGTTAGTGGCCCCGGATGAACTGCAGCTGGCACAGGCACCCAACCACGAGATGGTGACTTGTGGTGCAGTCAGATGGGCCATGCGACCTGAGCGGGTAACCATCATTGTTTGAGGTGTATATTTTGGCGTGTTTCGGGGGACAGTGGAAGGTGTCCTCCAGGGCAAGAGGTCCAAAGGTTTGATTTTATCCACAAGCAGCAAATGGAGGAGTGGAATGCGACTGCCCATTTCCACCACTAATTCTGTATCAGCTATATGGGGGTGAAAACTGCCCCGTAGTCCATAGGCTAAGACGCCGCCACTGTTTGACCAGAGAGTGTCCATGAATGTCGGGGAACAGACTTAGTGGCAACGGGCTGAGTGGGGATGCAGACTGCGGTGATGCCAGTACACTGATATGGACTCCGCTATTGCTGAAACATGGCTTTGTGACCTACTGGACATCAGTGTAGGCGGTAGGCAGCGGTCAGCAGTGGCTCACAGCCAAGTGTCTTTGGCTCGCGATGCACAGAGCTAATGACACCAGGGCAGTTGTCGGTAGTGTACAAACACCTCCGTAACGATGATCCTTTTCTATCCACCAAGTTGCAAGGCAACATCCTCTTAGGCCTCCCCTTGCGTGCAATGATGTGTAATCAGCCTTTGCATACTTGAAATCCTATTCCAAATCTGTGGAATACTCGAGCACAGCCCAGGCGGAGAGCAGTGTAGGACGGAGGCAGCGGGCAGCATGAGCCATTCAACGAGTGTCGCCGGCATAGGTTGGTGGCCCCATTGGCCTGCGTAGTTTAGGTTCAGTGGCACCACGTGTCCAGTCACCTCAGGAACTGTGACCCGCCTTTCGTCCAGACTGAGCCGCATCTTCCTCTTTTTCCTCTCCTTGCGTCCACTGGTGTGGACTCAGTCAATTGTGATTCACAACTAGGTGCTGGATGTGGGACCTACTGGTCCACAGGGCTGTCCTGGTCCCTCATCCATGGTTCGTCGGATGGCGTTGGGAAGGGTTTGTGGCAGCACGGCTCGCCGGATGACATTGGACAGGGTTTGTGGCAGCACAGCTCACCGGATGGCGTTGGACAGGGTTTGTGGCAGGTTGTGCCGCAAAAAACGCATATGGCACTATGCTTCACTGATCAAAGGGAGTCTTGGGCTTGGAGCTTATACTGGCACTTGGTGGGCCCTCCATGACACACGCTGGTGTCGGATGCTGATCAGTGTGGCCTGGCTGTGTAGGGTCGGGACTGACGGGTTTTTGGTCCAGCGGGCCAGGTTATGTCAGGCATATGGGATCTCAGGCAACTCCGCTTATGAGGATGGAATAGGCCTCGTGGCCAGGTGGAAGGCACCGCCCTAGCAGAGACGTTGGGCTTTCCAGAAGAGGACAACGCCCAGGGCTACTTGCTTTATATTCACACCCCTACGCTGGCCTGGCATACGCTGGTCCATCCCACTCTGCTCATGCTTACGGGTGGGGCGTAACAGGCAACATTTCCGCAAGGACCCACACTGGCTGGGGTGACATGGTTGCGTCCACTGTCCACTACACTCCATTCACCAGAGGTGTATGTCGCCGTGTATATGGGTGTGTTCTGCATACTGCGGTTTGTTCAGTACTTCGCCTCCACTCTTGGCATTGTGTACTCTCCCAATCATGTTTTGACTGCCACACGTGCCTGGTTGACACCTCTCCCCACATTCGGCTATTGTGTGGCTGAGGTGCCATGCCGTTGGAGGCTCATGTTCACGGCTTGCCCACGTTACAATTGTGAGTTGTTCTGTCGTGTCTGGTGGGTGGGCATGTTGTTGTGCATGTTGCTTGTGATTTTGTGACGTGTGCATTACCTGAGTTGTGGATTGCATGGTTGTGGAGTTTGGGGTGTTTATTGGGATGTTGACAAGGGGCTGTGCTTTTCCCTTTGTGCGATCTTGGAACGGCTGTTTGCTGTTGGACTGTCAGAGGGTGAAGGGATCATCCACACTGGCTGTATATTTGGAGGCGACATTGGTGAGGGTCCCACAGTGTTCAAATGTTGCCTGCACATTGATGTGTGATGTGTGCTTCCTGTTGCACTGATTGTGTGCTGTGTCACTAGGGGGCACAGGTGGGTCATCTGTACAGTAGATTGCCCCTACACGTGCATGCATCCGGCTATGGTGTGTGGTCCTTGCTTGGTCACCAGCGGGTCCTGCGCATTGTGTTGGCTGGACGGGGACTGGGGTGCAAGGATGATGGTGATGTCCAGGACAGGCATGGGGGCCTTGGATGTGGCTGGCTGTGAGACTCCGCTGACTCTGGTGGCTGTTGTTTGGGGTGTGCCAGGGGCCAACAGGTGGTGCAGAGCCAGCAGATTGGTGTGGGGTGGGATGTTGGTTGCCCGCTGTGTTGGTGCTGTTGGCCTGTTAGCCGATGATGGCCAGGATGCGTAAGATGGTTGTCCCTTTCAGGCTGTATAGGAGAGTGACATTGTCAGATGTTGGGCCTGTGAGGCAGATGTGTTTCCTGGGGGGCCACTGTAATTGTCTGCGCTGCCCCTGTGGTGGTCTGGGGGGGTTGCCGGGTGGGTGTTGTGGCCCTCTTGTGTGTCCGTGCTGCATGTTCAGTAGCTCCATGGCATCTGTTGCCCTTCCGATGACGCCCTGGGCACGGCTCCCTATTGTGGTGCAGCCTGCCGTCCGACTTTATACCAGGTCAGAGCAGGTGTAAAATTCCTGCTGCTAACGCGCCTTATTGCATGTTTTGTGTTCTTATCGCCGATCTGTCTGGTCATTGTGTATGTAGAGGTGCGGTGTTGTCGCGATTTTTTCTTTTTAAACTTTACATTGCATTGTTAAGGATTTTATAATGTAATCCTCTAGTCTGGACTGTGTGTACCAAATGTAATCCACGAAAAGGGGGAAAGAAATACAAAGAGAATAGTAAAAGTGAGAACAATCCTAAACAAAGAAAATCAAAGGGTTTGGAAATGTATCAGTTCAGCTCATCCTTTGATCTCCTTACACTTTCTTTATGGTAACTGGTTTGTCCGAAAAAATATCAACAATTAGAAGCAGGAAACATACAAGGTAATGAAGATGGCAATGCACAATGAAGGTAAGGTGGACAACAACAATGCATGTTCCTTTATGGGGATAGAGATAAAATCAGCCTTCGGATCCCTTATCACTTTGGGCATTCGAAGACTCTTTGTAGAAACCAACGTGGAGCTTCTTTGGAATAGTCCAAAACTTTTCGTAGGGCAATGTAGGAAAAGAGAACAAGTGGCTGCAAGGGAGCTTGAAACTTCATCAGCAGAGCTTTGCAAGTTTTGGTAAACTGTAACAAGGCTATTCCTAAGGCCAACTCTCTTCTGCCTGTATTGCTTTAGGTAACAAATATATTTGGCAAACCACCATCGGTCAATATAGTCGAAGGACGCTAAATGGATTTTTCCCATGGTGATTTGTCATAACAGTGAGTGATGCTTGAGTCTATTTTCTGGCTTTAAGTGCTAGGGAAGCATGAGTCTGCACTGTCCACTCAAATTGATTTATCCATGAGAAGAATTCTTTTGCATTTTCACATATGGCTAATTTTGATGTTTTAATGCAATTCACTATGACTTCTCATCTTGCTGAGTTGATTGGGCCATCAATGTGGCCCTTTATTTGTCCCAGTCCCAATAAGGTATATTTAGTTGATATGTCTAACTTGCATTCATAAGGAGATCTAATTGTGCACGAACTAGCTTTTCACACTCTTGTGGTGTCCCCTAAAGTGCCAAAAGGATTGCAGGAGAAGTCCAAGGACTGTCTGAGCGTGTGCATTCCTGTCTCCAATTCTCTTACCATTTTGCTTTCATCTGGCAAAATTCTCATGCTCCTGTCCGGGAAATGCAGTATTAAGTTTTGGGGAATGTGAAGGTGACAATAATTGACAAGTGACGTACATGGGAGTCCTTGTTTGTCTCCCACCACCAGACCGAGGGGTCTCGTAGTCACTAGTTGATCTCCTCAGCTAATGAAGTCGTGAAAGACTGAGGAGCAAATCTCTTGTTTGAAGGTGGGAGTACTCATGCTGAGAAGTTCTTATAGAGTTCCATTGCAAGTATGTAATTGTAGCTGATATGTTCTGGCACTGTCAGGTTGAAAGTGTAGCAGCACATGCTAAGAAGCTCTGCTACAGTCCTATCAAATGTAGAGCATCACTTTTGACATTACTGCAATATTGCCTAGAGGCGCTTGTAAAGCCTCACTTAGAGGCTAGCTGTCTTAATTGGGCATTCTCATTAAAACATGACATTACTTTTGAAATACTAGTTCTGCATTATTGAAGATATATTTGGGGTACTGTGAAATATAGGGGCATATTATCAAGGAACGGTGTTAAAATTATCGCCGTTTTATCGGCTGGAAACTGCCGATAAAACGGCGATAATGGGCTTGATAATACGCCCTTGTTAATTCCCATAGAAGCCCAGGTTCTGATGTTAACATGGGCTTCTATGGGAATTAACAAGGGCATATTATCAAGCCCATTATCGCCATTTTATTGGCAGTTTCCTGTCGATAAAACGGTGATAATTTTAACACCGGTCCTTGATAATATGCCCCATAGTTATTGCCCCATAAGATGGATAGTAGTTCTGAATAGAAGTGCCCATACAGTATCACTTTAAATACTACAGCTCTGATTAAAAGTGCAATACTCTCTCATTAAAAATAAGACATCCCTCCTAAGATGTGAACCTAGTTCCCCATTAAGCTTTGACGAGTCTGGCTGATGAGTGTTATTTCTGTCCAATTCAGAAAAGCATATTTCTTAGATGTGTGAATGATTTTCTATTTGATAATAGTGGCAATCTGAGTAGCAAGTGGCTTGGCATTTTCAATCTTTTGCCACTACCTACCTACAGAGAGCATCACCAGTGTCCACTAGTGCATGCCAAATCCTTTCTCAAAAATTCGAAGCTATTGTGTCTACTGAGTGACAGTGATGAAATACCATGATGCTATGGAGACACTGATTTTCCTATGAAAAACACTGAATTATGTTCTTCTTACAGATATGTTCTGATGCCAAGATGCACATGTTATATGAAGATTTCTCACCATTTACTATTAATACTGTAATGCAAGCTAGTACTGACATCACAATTCCAGGCCACAATTCAGGATCAGTTTCTACTAGGATGGCAGGCTCCACTACTTGCTTATATTTTCCTCCCTGCTGAGATATCACAGTGGCTTTGATAATGCATACAAAGAAACAGAGCAACTTATACATGCAGCAGGACAATCTCTGCATTACACAACTCACCTCATCTCTCTCATTGTCACAACATGTCACAAAGGCGCAGACAGGAATATGACTCTACATGTGGCTGACATGTAACCAAGATCACAGGCTCAGAGGATTCTGCAAATAGTGGAAAATGCCACTCCACTTGCCTCTTTCTCCCAACAGCATGCATATAGGTGTGCCTATCAGTATTGTCATTGATATTTTCACTTGGTACAGGTGAGCTTCTAAATGTCCATACAGATGCTAATAATAACTACATAGATTGGGGTAAGTAGATTCATAATCATGTCACGTGTGACAACTTTAACCAAACAAGGCATTTAATTCCCCCACTCCCCTTCTGCTCTGTGACTTGAAGTTTTTGCTTGGACATTACAAGTGGGGCCTCCACACCTGTGAAGAATGAGGTTCCGACCTTTTATGCACCCCCCGATTGTTTGCTTTTTAAACAACTAGTTTTGGATCTCTTCTGCGAATGAGTCACACTAACTGAGCCTCACTTATTGTATGCTCTGGTAAATTAATTTGAGTGCTAACTGCCAGTGTCCACCTTTTAAAACAAAGTTCACTCCGTTTCAGCTTAGGTAAAATGATCTGGGCTGGTTAGAGGGGATCATGTGTGGACATGCATGTGCATCCATGTGCCGGATGAGCGAGTTGGACTAACATAAAACTTAGCTTGCAAACATTTAGACTTGTAGTTGGGACCTTTAATAAATCAATTGACATGTGCAGGCCTTGCAATTTAATTGGAGATTCAAAAGTTTATTCACATTTCTTTTTGACTTTTTGTGTATGTCTGTAGTGTTTCAACATAGTCCTTTATTGTATTTACATTGCAGAAAAATGCTGCACCAAAATAACAATTTTACATTGGCTTGTTTGTCCTAGAAACATGCATAATGTGTGCTTCACTAGGCTTACAAAGATCCCAAATGCAAATATATGCAATGCATTTGGAAGCATTTGCACTCCCTATCATAGCTTGCTCATATTTTTCTGAGTTGGCCCTCTGTTAGATTCGGTACTTGACCTACGCTGCGTAGCTGAGTTAATTATTATGCTGGGCAGAATGCACATCAAAGCATCTCCTGCACAGCCCCATCTGAAGGGGTTAATCATGTTCCTGAGAGAGGAAGAGGGTGCAATAGAATCTGCACTAGGTTGTTACAGTTACCTGCTTGACAAGCCAGGGCATACCCTCATCAGAGAAATATTTGGGGAGAAGCATGACTTCTGTCTCCATTCTCTTCCGGAGGCCCCTTTGACCTTTAGTCGGCAGGAACAAGTTTGGAAGTGGTAGTTGTTAGGCGACTTGACGTTCTTAGAGAGCTGTGACCGTTCACCACTTGAATTCACCAGTATGCTGTGTAGGGGGATTGGGAAAGGGATGAAGTGATTATGTGTTGTCTTTGTTATAGGTAGAGGATACAACATTTTGGAACTTTCCACTTTCACCTAAAAACACTGCCCAAGCGAGAGACCATCTAAAGAACTGTGCCCAAGGGAGAGACTTTGAGAAGCTCTGGGACCTGGTAAACCTCACCAGAAAAAGGTCAATCTGGAAGAAATAAGACTCCTGACTCCTTCAAAAGAAAATGACTCAAGGACTTCTGACTACTGATGGAAAAGTGAAGTCAAGAACTTCTGACTCTAGCTGACACCCAGAGACTCGAAGAAGTCTGTAGATCCTTTGTGAATAGTAGATGGAAGAATGGCTGTAGACCGCGGAGGAGAGGGTTTCCCTGGAACTTCTGTGGGCTGGTCCTGTGGGTGATTACCTCTACAGAGGGACTCCCTGCCCCCTACACACAAGCACCGTATAGGTGGCCACAAGGGGAAAGGATCCAGGAGAACCGGCGGATAGGGGAACCTACATTGAGGGCAAAAGGTGCTGCTGAGAAAGATCCTAGTCATGGAAAAGTTCCAGGACCCCACAGTAGTAGGTCTGTATACTGTTAACAAGCCATTCCCAGCAGGCTGTGAAATGCTAAGCGACAGAAAGACAACCTTTGAGCTCTCCCTGAGCAGATGGCGAGCAGTTAAAAATCAAACTCCTTATGAATCCATGACCTTTACTTATAATACTTTTTGTTGCTAGAGGCTGCCACCAGGAGCAAATGAATAGAACCCTATCTAAAAAGGTCTAATTGGGCCAGAAAAATATAACCTTATTCATTCCCCTTGTCAGGAAGCTGCCAGGTAGGTTCCCAGGACCTCCTGGCCAAGGATATTGCAACCATGACAAGTAATTACTGATTAGTCCCAGTGGGATGCTCATCATCATGTGGGTAATTCTGTGAGACCAAGCAGCCTTGGGGACCCTGATAAACTCTCAGGGGGAGCCATCACCCAGGGAGCAACACATCAAGCTAGACCTGGTGAGAACCTGAGAACACATGATGTGACCCATAAGCATGAGCGCAAAATCCGCTCCGATCGCGGATTTTGCGGATTTTCGGTAAATCCGCGATCCGCGAACTCTCGCGGATTTACAGAGAATCCGCAATCCGCGATCGGAGCGGATTTTGCGGTCAAAAGTTCAAGCCTGCATAATTTACGATGGCGCCGGCAAGCTGCCAGCGCCATCCTCAAATGGTTACTTAATTAGCTTCGACAGGAAGCTCTAACAGATAAGATAAAGCAGGGGCTCGAGCGCCTGCTTTATTTGATCAGTTGGAGCTTCCTGTTGAAGCTAATTAAGTAACTTTTGCAGGATGGCGCTGGCAGCTTGCCGGCGCCATCGTAAATTATTTACATGGTGTCTGAAGGGCAGGGTTCATTCTGGCACGACGGTCCTGGCACAAAAAATAAACCTCAACAGGAAACACTTGCAGATATCAATAACGCATGTGCCCTAGTTGCAGCTTAAATTCAGTGACTCATTCATCAGCCAAAAAATAATCGTGAGCGTTGTGGAGGCTGGGCAGGTGTGCCTTGTTCCCAAATATACCATCGAAAATCCGCTGTGATGCTGGTCTCTGACCTTTTATACACACAAGAGGCATGTGCGCTCGCATGGAAGCCCCGTCCGTTTGGCCCCGCCCACACACTCGAGGTGTGCACCGTCTTCCCGCCATTTACCCACTATGATGGATATTTCACTCAAGGGACCCCTGCGCACTTCGGCGCGATTGCATAGTAACACACACTTGGTCGCTGGAACTAGTTGAAGCGCAAATGCAGTGACTCATTCATCAGCCCAAAAAAAATCGTGAGCGTTGGGAGGCTGGGCAGATGTGCCTTCTTCCCAAATATACCATCGAAAATCCGCTGTGATGCTGGCCAGAGGCATTTGCATCTTTGACTTTCACGAGCGCAATCCCCGTGCTGTTCCTGTGACCAGGGGCTTCTGTCTCTTAATCTGCTGCTCTGATCGGTCTCTGACCTTTTGTATACACAAGAGGCATGTGCGCTCGCATGGAAGCCCCGTCCGTTTGGCCCCGCCCACACACTCGAGGAAGCCCCGCCCCCAAATCCGCCGATCCGCAAAATCCGCGGATTTTGCGGATCCACGATCCGTGAATCCGCAAATTCGTGAATCGTGGATCCGCAAAATCCGCCCATGCTTAGTGACCCATGAGGCAGGGGGTTTGCCTAGGCCAGCAGAAACTTAGGGGCTTATTTATGAGAGGTTTGCATCACGTTTCCACCACACAACGTGGTGCATATGCGACACAAACCTTTAAGTCAGATTTTTTTTAAGCCATGAGAAGCCACTTTGCGTGGCTCTGAGTGGCTTAAAAAATCTGGAGCAATTCAACGCAGTACAAATTGCTGTGATGTACTACTTTGCCATGGGAAGGTGTTCCATGGGCACTGCAACGTTGTTCTCATGCAACTCTCATGGATTATAGATGAATCCTTAGATTTACAAGAACTTGTAAACCTGGTATGTGCCTAAATCGTCTTCCTCTTTCTATGTGTGCTGCATTTTGCAGCACACTTAGAAAGAGGAAGATGCCTCCCAGGATTATATTTGTGCAGGAAGGTGCCACGTCCTGCACAAAAACAATCCTGAATGCAACACAGGCACCCTCACATCATGGTGTAAGAGTGCCTGTGTTTGTGCTTGGCTGCCAAAAAAGGCACTAGTGCAAGGAAAGGAGAGGAATGCACTGTATTCTTTTAAATACGCTGCATTCCTGCCCTTTCCCTGTCAATAAGTGCAGTGTAGCAAGGTGACTTGGTGCGCTGCACTGCATGATAATTCCGAGAAATATGTCCCATGGTGTGCTGTCCCACACAGTTGTGCAGAGTTAGAAACTTGTCCAACCTTGCCTGCCCTCGTGATCTGTGTATGACAGAGTAGGAGAGTGAATGGAGTAGGCTTCCAGCTGTCACATGTGGGTGGAATCCAGCAAGACACATGGGGATGTAGTGGACTCCCCAGCTCCTCCAGTAAAACCCATGGAGATAATTTGCAAGACAGGAGAAAATATTCCCCAAAAATAAAAAGCTAAGGAAGTAAATGTGGCCTGCTGTCACATCCAAGGCAGCACAGCGTGCTTGAAAAACCTGGGCAACAGATTGCCCCATAAACACCAGCAGTAGGCTGAAAAACGTGCATGTTTATATGGTGATGCTCACAGGAGGGTAGAAGCAAGTTTATTTTTTTTTCATTGGTGGCTTCCAGGAGAGCTGCCAAACCCCACATGAGCCTTTCTTCTAAATGTTGTGTACCATCCTCTGACCTAAATTTCTGCCTTGACCCTTGATGGCTCCATGCTGTTTTCTAATGGTCAGAACCAAATGTAAGTTTCACACTTAACATAAGGCTATTAAGCACCTAGACATTTCATCAGAGGCTAAGGTTTGCTAAGAAGTTCCTTTTGTCGTTGCATTGATTTTTTTGCACAGCCCCGATACAAAATCTTTTCAGGGATTCATAAAGCCATGCAAGGCCTGAATTTGTATGGCTTTGGGAAAAAAGTAAGGCAACGCTTGACATCAACTTGCATCAAGTAGGCGTTGCATGGTTGGACTATGATCATTCCTGTGTATCCAGCTATGTATTTTAATGCAAACTCATATTTACCAAAAAAGTCAGTAAACATGGGTTTGTGCCAGTTTAGTGCACCTACCGATAGGAGTGGTAACGGGGAGAAATATCTTTATTTCTCCTCCTTACTTACTCTTGACATGTGTGCTGCATTCTCCACCCCACATACAAAGGGAAATAAACCTCTAAGAATATTCTGACCACAATGGAGACATCCTTGCATCATGGCACAAGGTTGCTTGTATTGGCACTAGGCAGACAGAAGTGTCTGCTAACACTATGAGTAAACAGAAACGAACAATATCTTACTATGCATGCATTTCTGCTCTCTCCTTTTGATACAATGCACTGCAGGATCTTCCTGCTGCTTTGCATTGTGTCAAAGTTTAGTAAATTTAGCGGTGAATTAATTTAACAACAATATCTGCAGAATCACGTCAAACTCTGCCAGCTGATATGATTATCATGTACAAAATCATCCGATGAATTATTAAAGAAAATGTTTTTTTCCAAATCAGGGCTCAGATCCACAAAATATGTTTCCCCGTTTACAACAGCAATATAGGAAAAGACAGGTTTTTGTATGCCTCAGTTAATGGATTGTATTTCTGTATGTGTACACAGCACTGCAGTTGTGCATTATATTTATAATACCGGCAAATAAATGGGCAAGCAAGGACATGCCTTAGGTTATTGAATATGAAGAGTATATATGCAAAAGGCATTTTGCTTTTGGCATAACTATCTCGCCATTGAAAGTATTTGCTCTCTAACACAGAAAATGCTGAGTGGTACTTCACCAATTTTGCCATGAAGGTAGAACTTCACTGAAGGAAGTGCCTTTATTTGGTTTGGTGTTATTCACATTAAAATAGATACCTGGGATAGACATGAAGAGGTTACATTTTAGAGATTTCAGGACTGTTTATTTGCAGAGAATCCTTAGTATCTGATCAGCAGACCTGCACGGTATTGTAATTTAAAAAATACTTGCTTCTGTTTGACTGAGTGAGCATTTTCTCCCATTTTCTAAATCCATAATTCAGATCCAAACACTGATCCGTGGTACTGAAATGATCCAATTGGCTGGTACAACAATAAAGAAGAAACATTTGTGGTCACCATTACAGGATGTGGAGACTCTTCCCCGCATCTTAAAAGTACAGAAAATGGCACATAAGGAGGCATGATGTACACTCCCGTACTTTCAGGCCCTTTTGAGGGCATCCAAAGGAACCCGCTGCATTTCAAGTTTTAAAAAACAATTAATTTGCCACAAGATCCACAGATCCGGCAGCAGGAACCATATACCACAGAGAGGTCTCTAATAAAATAATAATAATAAAACCATTTTTAAAGCGCCTGGTTACACTAAAGACAGTGTGTCCCCGCGCTTAGAAATGCTACTGCTCCCTGAAGAGGCCGAGGTCCGGGGCCGGTCAGGGTCCTAGGGTACAAAGAAACAATTAGTGATTTGGGAAAAGGTAGGTTTTAAATTTTTTAATTTTCTCTCTTACTGCTGTTCCAAAATAGGAACCATTGTATCAGGGAAAGGTCTACAACCTGGTGCTGCATTCTCATACAGGTTTCACAGTACTGGAAATGGATCTATGGTTTCATTATGCATCAGTGAAGCCGGCATGTCCCTCTGCACCAGGTCACTTAGCTTGAGGTGTGGCCACAGTTCCTATTTACGGAATGAAAAACAAATTTGTAAAAGAAAGAAGGCTTTGACTGCTAGCTAGACTTTGCCACAAATCCCTGTTGCTTAGGCCATAAACACTGGAGGTTAGCTGCTTAAAGAGGGTTGCACAGAGCACTAGGTCAGATGCCAGGCACTGCTGTCAAACCCTACTGAGCATTGTTGAAGGTTGAGCGCAGTGAAGTTTGGCTACCTGCCTTGAGCTAGGTGCATGACCTGAATGTAGGTCAGTTCATGTCACATAACTGTGCTAGCATTGGTTGACCTCCCACAGGGCTTGGCCTCTGGCCAGTTTCTCTGGTCAACCTCGCCAAAATACTGCCTATGACCTTGTGCAATGAGAGTTGGAAGCCTGCAGAGGGTTCGGTGGCAAAAGATGCTCTTGGATGAGGCATATCATCAAAGAACAAAAATTAAATGAAAAAAAGTTAAAGTAAAGTTATGGTTCACTTTGCTATAGCACATTCAAGAAACATAGAAACTCACTGTTGGACCTGGCCCTTTCTGCAGAGTTATCCCCAAACATTTTGCCTTCCTCCACCTATTTTTTCTGACCTCCTGTTTGTTGGCTTTAGGACTCTGGCCACTTTACCACTGCTAAACAGTGATAATATGCATGTGATTTCTCCTCTATACATGGTATGATTGGTTTACACCTCTTTGGCATCTTCAATGTACTTATAAGGCCTTTGTAAAGTGATATACCATTTACCCAGAGCCTGTAAATTGAATTCTACTAGTGGGCCTATTGCACTGCTTAAGCCACCCACAGACGTAGCCTTTCCAACGTGTTTCCAGCCTCTCACTGCAGAGCCTGAATGCATAGTTTACTGTCAGTTTGACTTGGCATTTACAACTACTTGACAAGCCTTAAATTCCCCTTTATTTTCACATAGGCGACCCCTAATGTAGGACCTAGGTAGCCATATGGGCACAGTGCAGTCAGTGAAAGCAAAAGGTATGATATGTGCATTTATTATGTGGCATGTTCTGATAGTGACAAACAACCTATTTTGTTTCTCACTATTTACTGTGAGGCCTACTCCTCTGATAGGCTAACCTTGGGAATTCCCTTACATATTTTTAAGTGGTAATTCCTGATCAGAAAGGAATTGCGTTGCCATGTTTGAAATGCTTAGAATAATAGCAATACATCCTGCTTGCTCGTGTAGTTGGATTTTACAGTGCTATTTTAGAAATGACATTTGTTGAAAGTGACTAAACTAGGGTGGCATGGTGAGCAAAAGAATGATGGATTTAACTGAGATCTCTTGCTTTGGGGTGAATGTTTTGATTCGTTCTGCATTCCGTCCATCAATTGTGTGTCTTTTACTTGTGGAAAGTGGGCATTGTTTTGTGCTTATGACTCTTATGCTTTACAGCCTGACTCCAATATACGTCTAGGCCTGAGTGACAGCTACACTTAGTGCATACATTCTAGACTGCCACAACACAGGAAGGGCTAGGTGTGACAGGGGTGACATCTGCATTCATCTGCAAACTAATTGTCCTCCTGGGCTGGGAGAGGGCTTTAACACTTTACATTTGTATAGGTTGTGTCCAGCCCTCACACAAAGGGCTGATTTAGCCCCTACTGACATCTGGATCCAGGGCTGGGTTGAAGGGGATTTTTTGCGTACTTCTAAGGGTTACTTTTGAAGTCACCTCTTCATCAAGACAATTTTGACTATAAGTACAGGGGCTCTGACCCCATGTTCAAAACGCACTTTTGGATCTGGAACTGGACCTCTGACAAAAGAACAGCTGTGTCACTTACAGGACTCATTTAGACTGTTTTCTGCTTGTTGCCCTGCTGCCTGCTAACCGCTGTGCTGGTTAAAAGACTCAACTGGACTACTTTTCTGCTTGTTGTCCTGCTGCCTGCTGCTGCATGACTCTGCTCTAAACAGACCCTGCGTGGGATTTGCAACCAGATGCTGCTGTCTCTACATACTGCACATTGCCAGAGTGCTGCCGTGCTGCCAGGAGGGACTTCCATAAGTACTTCCTGCTTTGTTGTGCTGGCCTACTTCCTGTGAGGCTGCTAGAGGGACTGCCACTTTGTCGAGAATCCTTATGTGCTGGCCTGCCTGCCTGCTGCTCCATGTCTGGTCCCCAAAAGTTCTTTAAAGGAGACCGGTGCATGGTGAGTGTTGTTATTGCTCCTTGCTTGACCTACCCAGCACAGTTGAGGCACTTCATTTCTCCTGCTACCATGAACATACAGTGTTTGATTCTAAACTGAGACTCTGTTCAGCAGTCCAATCTACTCGGGACTGCTTTCCTGCCAGAAATGCAAGAATTAGCTGGCTCGTTAGCTGCAATAAACGCCACACTTCGAGGATGCAGCAGTCAGCCGGTTCAACTGCTTTTAATAGCCTGCTTCACTTTGAAAACTCCCCCTCAGCGTGGCTCTATCAGCTTAGCAAGGTGCATTGAATTCCGTACCGCACAGAGGGAATCCCTCAGCGCAGCCCTCCTCGTAAAGCTCCCTGACGTCGAAGGCATTTACACTAACTCCCAACCCCAGCGCAGGAGGCCTGAGTGGGGCATTGGTTCCGGACGTTGTAAATGACCCCCAGCAGCTTCATCAACAGAGTTACTGGGTACTGTGGGGGCCCACCGGATGGATTATAATGGCCGTCCCTGCCCTGTTTGTGTTAAGGTGCCACTTTGTTTGGTCTGCACTCCTCGTAGTTGGGAAGCACCTACCTTTTTTTTTAAGAAACCCACACAATAACTTTATTAGAACCTATGCAGTCCTCGACCAGCATTAATGATGCAACTCTCACACATCATCACTGGTGCATCCTGCATTGCCCGTGCACTCTTCAGACTTGAGTGAGAGTGCTCAGCGGTCCTACCTGACCGGATGATTATCCCCAGCTGCATTGGCATGCATTGACCGGTCGATAAGAGCATACTGCAACTGAGAGACTCAAGTGCTTTCCCAATACTCACCCGCATCATATTACCATAATAGTACTCATCCGCTTAAAAAATTGTACATATTATGCACTCTGCAAAACACTTGTATGTGCTGCATGCCCTGGGGTTGTGATGTAGGTTTTAATTCTTGCATTATACAAGATAAGTACTTTCTCAGTAGTTGCATATTATGCACAGTATTTATGATTCATGTTGTTTTGTTGCGATTTTTTGTATAATATAGCATAGATGTTCACATAATTCTGTGTGGAGTCTCTTTTGTGCTGTATTCATCGTGTTTCTGTGTGAGTGTGTTGCACAAACGCTTTACACATTCCCTCTGATGATAAGCGTGCCTGCTCTGTGCCAAGCTACAAGAGGCTGAGCACAGGTTATTTTTGGTGTGTAATTCAACAGAGCACAATAAACATAACTTATTACACCCATTCAACACAGTAAGACTAGTAGATGGACATCAAAGTTTGCCAACACCATTACAAACTCCTGGTTATTGCTGTCATTTAACGACACATCGTACAACTGACAATGCATTCAACCAAGAGAGTAATCACAACTTTTTGGAAGATCAAGGCACACACTCACTAAACACCATAACCCATTGATCTATTAATTATTAAAACAAAAATGTTACAAAGAACTGCACACAAACCATTTCGCAACTGACTGTACAGCTTGTAAACTCAGACTCATAATCAGTACAAGAAAATACTAGACTAGCTGAAAAACCATGCATATGGCAGTCTGTGGGCTATTTTAGTATGTCTAACACAACAACATACATTGCAATGCCCTTTTTTTAGTGTTCTCAGGAAGTTAGTACAAATACTTCAAAAGATCCCAAAAGCAGATGCTAGAAATTAGGTATTGACAACATATTACCTCTATTTTATACTGATTGCACTGGCTGCTGACAGACAGGAAAATGAAGTTATCTCAGTAGAATCTGTTAGGCTTCTAGAAAATCCCTTTAAAGTGATTTATTGATCTTAGAAATACTCAAAGTTCTCAGCTCACTTAAAAAGGTAAAACTCCAGACCCAGATGGTTATGCGGCGGAGTTCTATTTACATTTTTCAAATATACTACTTTCTAAACTTCTGCAACTTTTCAATGTTTCTTTCATACTGGTACAGCTGAAGGTACTTTTCTGGAAGCAAGAAGTTGTCTTATTCACAAAGATGGTTGTGATCCCTCACAGTGCAATAACACATCTCCCTTGTAAATGTAGATTATAAAAATGCTCACCAAATTACTAGCAATACAGCTTGATCCATTTTTTTCCAAATTAATCAGTAAGGAACAAGCGAGATTTGTTAAGTGTCGGCTTGCATCTGATAACTCTAGGTTATTTTTTAATGTATTAAATAAAGTTTCATTTTTCCCCATTCAAAAAAATAAATTATAATTGGGGTGTGTAAGTTACTTGAGTATCAAACACAAAAGTGTCAATGGGTCTAGAAATGAATGTCTATATGTGACACATTAAACTTATTCTGCCTGTGGCATCCTACCTGGAAACAAAGAAAAACTAGAGAAACTGGGAGGTACCCTGATCTCGATGTGATCTAAAGGGATACCCATCAGTCACCACACGGAACCGCCCTTCATCATTTGGGATTCCTTATAGACTACCCACTTGGAAACCTACCGGTAAATAAGGAAGGTCAGATCTTATAACCTCCAAAGAACCTGGTAGTGTCCAGTGTGGTCTTAAGTTTGTGGATAAATGTGTGACTGATTTGCAGTGCATGTGAAAAAGATAGTGAATAATGGTGAAAGTAAAATTGGGTGAGGGAGCAAATATGAAATTTTATTCTGTGTTCTGCTCGCTCCACCAATGATAAAAGAGCAGCAAAGGTAGTCTTAACAAATACCTACCTGGATGGAAAGGGTGGTCGACACGTTTCAGCAACAATGTTGGACTAATGTGTCCATTGCCTTCATCAGGACCTAGATATACATTATGCTACTGCAATTAAATAGTGATAAAATGAAATTAAAAAAATAGTGACTACATGAGTGTCATGCTGCGACAAGGAACAAGATCACCTGATTTCGTAGGTGTAGTCTTGACCTGTTGCGGTTATTTTTGCATGTCACTGGTGGGAAGATAAAAAAACAGACAGACCACAGGTAAATGGACACATAAATATAGACATATTGATATGTAAGTTGATAGACATATTCTACTTAAACATGAATGTTTATACAAAATTAGGTTTTGTTTTCGTTTTCTAACATGGAGGCACATCGTTGTTATTCTTGCATGTAACTAAAACTTACCCTTGTCATGGGAGTTTAAGGCCTCGCCTCGCCTGGCAACGGCTCAGGGAACGAGGGAAGCACCGCTCTGTTTAAAAGGGAAGCAAGCACAATAAAATCGTAATTGCTTCCTGTCAAAATGAGAAAGAATGCACACCAGTAAAGCCATCTTATCCAAAATGGTTAGTAGGTGAGTATTTCTAGTCGTAGTATATCGGGGCTGTATGAAACCACTAGGAAGAGATTAACCTTTAGCCTCTTGTGCACGTTATCCTCAAAGGTGGTATAATAGCAAGGAGTGATATAGAGGAGAAATGCCAATTGTTGCATGCAATAATACTCAGTCGGATCTCACACTCACACATGGCGAGATCTTGTGTGTTAAATCAAACCGGAGATAAAGTGCCAAACAGTGCGTATTTTATAAAGCGCTATTGGCGTACGAGCAATCGCCTCGACACCCATCATAGCGCCGCCCAGCGTGTGCTATAAGTTGGGGCGTAGCGCAAGAGTGTAGCTATCACTAGTTGCAAGCAGTTTCTTGGAATCCATTTAAGAAAAACTATACAAGATAAAAACAGCTATATAAAAGAAAACAAGCAGAATCAACTCACCTCTCCGTCGGTACTTCTCTGCCGGCTTCTGAGCCGGTTGGGGAGGTACCCGAACGGAGGGCGAGCCGCGCTTAAAAGCGGTGTTATGATAGGGCAAAGGAAATAATGTGACTTGTAAAACCGCCTTTTTGTTGACATCAAACGCGGAAGTCTTGTCTTGTTCAGCGGCTCCATTCCGATAGGTTGGAGGCCATTAGGCGAGATAGCTAAATAAGGTGAGAAGTGTTGACACGAAAAGAGGCTTTTGTTAATCCATACAGAAAGGAATGAGGTTGAAAAGTATTTAGCTATAAAGGAACACATTCAGAGAGGTTATATGTAAAACCTCAGACCAGGCCGCAGTTGGGGGGGCGGGGAGACGGGGAAAGAGGATATTATTATTCTACCATTTCGTGAATCGTTTTACGCATATTAGAGGTGGGATCATGATCAAGGGGGCAATATGCTCGCCTATCGTTCAGCTGCCGTAAGCATTCAGAACGATAGACTTCAGTGTCCATGAGGACAATAGCGCCCCCTTTGTCTGCAGGTTTAATTGTAAGATCAGTATTAGCTGTTAGGGACCTTAATGCTTATTTGTTCTCCTTTGGGAAAATTGCAGAAGTCATCCTTGTTTGTTGAAAAAAGGGATTCAATATCTTTCTCTATCGCTTGTTCGAAAGCGAGAACTTGCACTAGCAGCTGAACGATAGGCGAGCATATTGCCCCCTTGATCATGATCCCACCGCTAATATGCGTAACACGATTCACGAAATGGTTCACGAAATGGTAGAGGAAGCTTTGTCAGAAGGTTGGGTCACTCGTCAGGAGGCCGCCTCCCTGTGTACAGAACATACTGATGACCAGGTTGTGCCCTACTTTTATTGTATCCCGAAGGTGCACAAACAACAAAGGCCCCAACCAGGTCATCCCATCATTTCGGGAATCAGATCCATCCTAGAACCGCTTTCCACCTTCGTCGACCATTTCCTGCGCCCAATGGTGCAGGAAATGTCTACGTATGTCAAGGACACTACGGATGTTTTACGCCTTCTCCCAGACATGGAATTTGATGCAGAGAGTGACCTCCTCGTCTCTTTTGACGTTGATTCACTTTATACGTCCATACCTCAAGACGAAACACTAGAGGTTATCTCTTCTCTACTGATTGCTCGTGACCTAGATAGCATTACGCCAGTTAGCTTTATCATGGCATGCGCCACCTTAGCCATGAAACACAATTTCTTCAAGTTCGAAGATACGGTGTACCTGCAAACATCTGGTACCAGCATGGGGAGCATTTTTGCTCCCAGTTTGGCTAACCTCTACGTGCATCACTTCGAACAAGAACATGTCCTCACCAGTTGTAACCCCTACCTCGCCTCCATAAAAATGTGGAAAAGGTATATCGTTGATATACTGGTAATTTGGCGAGGGACTCATGAGGACCTATTGAAGTTCCAGGTCTGGCTGAACAACAGGAATGACTTTCTCCGTTTCACTGTGGAAGCCAATAAGACCAGGATTGCCTTTCTGGATATCATGATCTTCGCTACCCCAGAAGGACTCCAGTCAGAACTCTACAGGAAGCCCATGGCAAGAAATTCCTTACTCTGTTTCAATAGCCATCACCCGAAATCCCTCAGAGAAAACCTACCATATGGGCAATTTCTGAGGGTACAGAGAAATTGTTCCACAACAGAAGGATACAAGGAACACTCAGCTACCTTACAAAACCAGCTCTGTTGTAGGAAATACCCTCCCAGACTGGTGCACAAATCACTAAAACGTGCCAAGAATAACAACCGACAGGCCTTATTAGAACCATCTGTTCCCAAACCGCCTTCTGAAAGACTTACCTGTGTCAGCACGTTTGGTACTCTGTCAAACAGAATTCAGAAGATAGTGAAGAAACATTGGCCTATCTTGAACTCAGGGCACAAGACTTTTGAAGCGCCCCTCTTCTCTTTCAAGAGAGGCCCAAACCTCAGGGACCGTATTGTTCACACCAGACCGCGCAATAAGATGCCAAAGGCCCTTGGCACTATTTGAGACCTCCCGCCTGTAATAGGGCATCATCCCTGCGGGTCATGCCAAGCTTGTCCAAAAACGAAAAAATCCACAGAAATTGACATAGGAACCAACAGACCATGGCAACAAACTAAATTTACCAACTGCAACAGTGAGAAACTAATCTACCTCATAACCTGTCCATGTGGACCGAAATATGTAGGGATGACCACTCGGAAAAAAAAAATCTGAATTTCCGAACACAAAAGTACCATCAGATGCAAAAGGCGGGCTACCAAACTTACCAATCTTTTTCTGGATAAACAACATGCCCCCACTGCATTCATCTGGACTGTTCTCAAACAGCCATACATCCCTCCTCATATTACAGATCACTCCAAATTCCTACTCTACAGAGAACAGAAATGGGTTTTTAAATTGAGGACAAACAAAGGAGGATTAAATGACAAGATACCCTGGTCCATCCTGTGATAGACCACACTGGCGCTGGTCATTCCTCCTTTACAACTTTGACACATTAGTTCTCTAGTGTAGTTTTACTACAAAGGCAAACAAATGGATAAATAATATCCTCTTTCCCCTTCTCCTCGCCCCCCCCAGCTGCGGCCTGGTCTGAGGTTTTACATATAACCTCTCTGAATGTGTTCCTTTATAGCTAAATACTTTTCAACTTCATTCCTTTCTGTATGGATTAACAAAAGCCTCTTTTCGTGTCAACACTTCTCACCTTATTTAGCTATCTCGCGTAATAGCCTCCGACCTATCGGAATGGAGCCGCTACACAAGACAAGACTTCCGCGTTTGATGTCAACAAAAAGGCGGTTTTACAAGTCACATGATTTCCTTTGCCCTATCACAACACCGCTTTTAAGCGCGGCTCGCCCTCCGTTCGGGTACCTCGCCATCCGACTCAGAAGCCGGCAGAGAAGTACCGACGGAGAGGTGAGTTGATTCTGCTCGTTTTCTTTTATATAGCTGTTTTTATCTTGTATAGTTTTTCTTAAACGGATACCAAGAAACTGTTTGCAACTAGTGATAGCTACACTCTTGCGCTACGCCCCAACTTATAGCACACGCTGGGCGGCGCTATGATGGGTGTCCAGGCGATTGCTCGTACGCCGATAGCGCTTTATAAAATACGCACTGTTTGGCACTTTATCTCGCCATGTGTGAGTGTGAGATCCGACTGAGTATTATTGCATGCAACAATTGGCATTTCTCCTCTATATCACTCCTTGCTATTATACCACCTTTGAGGCTAACGTGCACAAGAGGCTAAAGGTTAATCTCTTCCTAGTGGTTTCATACAGCCCCGATATACTACGACTAGAAATACTCACCTACTAACCATTTTGGATAAGATGGCTTTACTCGTGTGCATACTTTCTCATTTTGACAGGAAGCAATTACGATTTTATTGTGCTTGCTTCCCTTTTAAACAGAGCGGTGCTTCCCTCGTTCCCTGAGCCGTTGCCAGGCGAGGCGAGGCCTTAAACTCCCATGACAAGGGTAAGTTTTAGTTACATGCAGGAATAACAATGATGTGCCTCCATGTTAGAAAACGAAAACTAAACCTAATTTTGTATAAACATTCATGTTTAAGTAGAATATGTCTATCAACTTACATATCAATATGTCTATATTTATGTGTCCATTTACCTGTGGTCTGTCTGTATTTTTATCTACCCACCAGTGACATGCAAAAATAACCGCAACAGTTCAAGACTACACCTACGAAATCAGGTGATCTTTTTCCTTGTCGCAGCATGACACTCATGTAGTCACTATTTTTTTCATTTCATTTTATCACTATTTAATTGCAGTAGTGTGGAAACTAACTGGGGGGCACTACCAACCAGAATATAAGATCCTTAAGTATTTGCCCGGCGGTGTCGCCTCTTGAACCCACAAAGAAGTTAAACTATTGAAGAGGCAGGCGCTGGAGACTGGAAGGCAGGAAACAAGGTTTTTATTTTCTCCGGAGGAGAACACAACGAAACGGACAGAAGGTATCGTTCTGAGGTGCTCTAACTGCATCCCCGAGGCCTGGCCTCTTATACACAAGTTTATCTGTTTATTGCATGTAACACATTCTCGTTGATACTTTGAAGTACGGAAAGACATCCTCAGAATCCCCCCTTTCCCAGCCCGTTCCCACGCAAGGTTACAGTGGAAGTCCCCGCCCCGTTCACAACAGGTGATGATCATCGCGCAGCTGGGTATTCCGCCGATCCACAGTGTGTGTGGGTTTCGATCGGATCTCGTGGGATGGGGGGGGCTTTGATCATCTCGGGGGTCCTTAGAGGAGGAAAGCTTTCTATTGTACGGGGAGGGGCAAGGGATTGGTATCGGCAGAGCTGGGTGTCGGCCTGGGAACGGGGAAGACAAACGGGCACACGGGGAAATGGGGTTTGCATCAAAGGGCCGGGGATCATAAATGGGAAGAAGGGAGGTGTCGCGCTGGGAACAGGACGAGGGTCTGGGGCAGAGCAGCGCTGAAGAGGGGTTTTATGATTCGCGGCAGGTGCAGGCAGGGGGGTTGTCAGTATGCGGGGGATGCCGGCGAAGTTAGGAATGGGAGAGAGGCGCGCTGGCTCTCGGCGGGAGCAGGGAAGCCATGGTGTTCAAAAATGGCGGCTGTTTTACGCGCACAAAAAGGTTAAGGAGAGCAAGAGGGCGCCGATAATGTTGACGGTTTCAGCCTAACTTTCAACAGTCCTCCCTTTTCAACATATCTAGCCAACTTGCTTACTCAATGTCAATTTTCATCAAATTCCTAACTTCGGTATCGTACAATGCTCTCATATGTTCGCTTCCAATGTCCACAGTTTTGGGAAAAATGCAACTCGCACATAAAGAACACATAGGTGGCAAACATTGAATTCCTAAGCATAGGCCACATATTACAACTACGGGAATCAGGATAATGGTGAGCAGTCTCCAGCCCCAGCTTTTGACGGTGTCCCAGAACCAACCACCAAGCGACCATTCTTCTTGCTCTTGGTGAACTTCCGATGAGAGTCTGTGAAGATGTTCGATGGCTTTGTACACTGAGGGTGAGTTGTCCGGTATGTATGTACAACAGCTGGCCCCAATAATGCGGCATGCTCCTCCACGGTCCGCCAGAACCACATCTAGAACGAGGCGGTTCTGCAGAGCCACCAAACGGACCGCTTGGAGCTCGGCAGTGTTGTTGGCAAAGATGCCCGCTGTGATGTTCATGGTTGTCTCGACTGCCTGAGTCAAATGTCGGATGGCACGGCTGTTTGCCATCGGGCCCCAGAGGGGGACGAGTACTTTCATAGCATCGAGGAACTGTGCCCCTGTTGAGTCGGCTTGCTCAACGTCTTTGGCTCGTTTTTGTCTGTGGTGACTCGCTGGGGCCACATAAGTTGGAGGAAGGACGAAGGAGATGTAGCAAGTGCCCCCCCAGCCTTTGGGGAGCCAGGTGTAGGCCTTCGTGCCGCAGATGAAATACATGTTTGGAGATGACACAAAGGAAGGTGGATCCGTGGAATCCAGAGTGCTGGTAAAGCGGCAAGCGCTGCGACCCACCAGCTGTGTCCCAAGTCCTTCTACACACATGTGGCCTGTGACGTTGATGACCGTCAGGGCCACAGTCAGAGTGGCAGCCGTTCGTTTCCGCAGATAGGAGAAGGTGGGTCTGGTCGGATTGTTGAACACCTGCATTTCGATTCGTTCTTTGACCGGGATGTCCATTTGGATCGAGTCGCTGGGGGTCAGCGGGCAGAAGTGTGTCTTTGTCTTGTTTCGCCCGGCCCCATGAGAAGAATGTGCTGCAGTTCTGCTGGAGGTGGCATTTCCCGTATAGCTCTCTTGCAGGAGGATCAGCCAGGCAAGGCAGGAGCCGTGGACGGAGAAGGGTGAAGGGATGAATGGTATTGAATGTCCAGTGGCATGGGGTAGCAACCCACAGATCCAGCAGTTGGTGGCGTTGGTGGCAAGATTGTGCTGGTGAAGTAGCTGCACGAAGGAGTTGTTCCAAAACTCCTTTCGCCTCTCTCTTAGTTGGGGAGAGAGCGAAATTAGATAATGTTCCTTCATGGTGGTAGGCTGAGCAGTGGTTAGGAATGTTTCGTGAGCAGGTGCGTGTTCTTCCATAATCCAGAGCGTAGTCATGAGGAGAAAACAGAGGAGGATTACGATGAAGAGTGCAATTGTCTTTGAGCTATGAAGTCTGTCTGTTCTCGGATTTCTGTAGTGGGTATTTCCTGTTGTCTCAGTCGGCTTCTTGTTTGGCGCTTCCATCATCTTCTTATCTGGCGCTTCCATCATCTTCGTCTTCAAGGTGCTCGGTAGTGGGCAGGACCACAGACTTAGTTTTAGCTTCTCTCCAGGTAACCCTTGGTAGTTTGGGTCACCGTTCTGAGATTCTTTAACCTAGTCCGTGGCCTACTTAGCCGAAGCTCCCTCCTTTCGCCGCAGGAAATACCCTTCTCGAGATGGCACAGTGGGGTCAGGATGTTTTGAAAGTTCAAGTGTCTCTATGTCAGGATAGCAGTTCAACGATGGTCGGTCCTGGTTCAGGAGCTCTTCTTGGGTGTTGACGGTGTCTGTCGTGGCCAGGGCTGGGGAGACCTTTTTGCAGTGATGGGCGTGCAGCCAATGTTTCTTCCCCTCCACACGAAGTGCGGTCCGAGTGGTGATCAGCACTTGCCAGGGGCCCGTCCACCGGGGTTCCAAACTCTTTGATCGCTGAAAATTTCGGATCAGCACGAAGTCCCCCGGCTGGATGGCGTGACCCGGACCCCTGGAAGCATCGGGGATGGCCTGCTGCACCTGCTGATGAAGGACAGACAAAGTTTCAGTCAATTTGTACAGATAATCAGACATTAGGACATCCGGAACGTCATGAATGGAAGTTGGTTTCGGGGCAGACCAGACGCTCATGGGTCGACCGAAGACAACTTCATAAGGGGTTAAGTGATGTCGGGTGGGGGTGGAGCGCATCGATAGCAATGCCAGTGGGAGGGCGTCTGGCCATTTCAGGCCCGTCGTAGCCACTATTTTGGCCAGTTTAAGCTTTAGTGTGGCATTGTGTCGTTCGACAAGCCCAGCAGATTGAGGGTGGAAGACTGCGTGGAATTTCTGTTTGATACCCAGCCCATTTAGGATGAGCTGGATAACGTTGGCTACAAAGTGGGGGCCATTATCACTCCATAAAACACGACAGAGGCCATAACGGGGGAAAAACTCCTTTAACAGGACCTTTGCAGTGGCCATAGCGGTGTTGTCACGGGTTGGATATGCTTCCACCCATTTGCTAAATGCGCACACCACGACGAGTACATATTTCAGGCCTTGGCATCTGTCTAGCTGGATGTAGTCCATCTGCAGGACTTCAAATGGGTGGTTTGGGACCCCAAATCCCCCCCGGGGTACTACAGTTCCCTTCCCGGGGTTGTGTTGCAGGCATATTAAGCATTGTTGGACCAGGCGTTTGGCGGAATCTGGGATCTTGTCATTGTGCCAAACCCTGGAGACAAGTTCGATCATGGGGGCTGATCCTATGTGGGCAGGGGAGTGTGCCATGGTTAATATGGGAATCAAGTATGAATCAGGTAGCAACCATCTGTTCGTGTCTTTTGTCCGCCAGCAGCCTTCATCGTCTTTCAATCCCACCCGTGCCCATTCAGTCAATTCGTGTTGTGTGCTAGCCGTTTGTATGTCTCTAATTGTGTCCTTGGCGTCAGTCCAGTTTTCTGCTTGTGACCTGGTCACGTACATATGTGTTGTCGTTCTATTTTCAGCTGTCGTTCGGGCGGTGATGTCGGCTAGTGCATTTCCCTGTCCAATAATGTCTGTCACCTTCTTGTGTGCCTGGCATTTGATAACGGCAAGTTTGTTGGGGAGGAGGACAGCTTCGATTAAGGCGGAGACTAAATCCCCGTGCAAAATGGGTGTGCCGTGTGAGGTCAAGTATCCTCTCTCCCTCCAGAGGAGCCCAAAATGGTGAACCACCCCGAAGGCATACTGGCTGTCGGTGTAAATGTTCGCCGTGGTTCCTGTTGCCAGGATGCAGGCTCTCGTCAAAGCAATCAGTTCCGCTTCCTGGGCAGATCGCTGGGTGATGCGGGCTGTTTCTACTACAGTTCGAGCCGTGGTGACTGCATAGGCAGCGGAAGTGGTACCATCGGAGAGTTTGATGCAAGAACCGTCCACCCACAACTCCCCGTCGGGGTCAGGGAAAGCTGTGTCTCTGAGATCGACCCTACTCCTGGTCTGTTCGTCCGTAAGAGTCACGCAGTCATGTACGGGGTGCACATTGGGATCGTTCTCTGGCAAGGGTAACAGAGTTGCTGGGTTCAGTGTGGTGCATCTTTTCAGGGTGATATGGGGGGCAAGCAAGGTCAGTTCGTATCCAGTCAGTCGTGCACTCGTCAGGTGTTGCGTCTTGGTTTGGTTCAGGAGGGTGTCGACTGCATGGGGTACCAGTACCGTGAGGGAATTCGAGAGTACAATCCCCTCGCTCTGTCGGATAGAGACTGCAGCAGCAGCTACAGCTCGAAGGCAGGCAGGCAAGGCTCTGGCAACAGGGTCAAGAGTGGCAGAGAAGTAAGCGCACGGTCGTTGTTTAGGACCGATGGCCTGGGTCAAGACAGATAAAGCGCACCCCTCCCTTTCGTGAGTGAAAAGGGAGAAGGGCTTTCTGTAATCAGGGGTACCCAGGACAGGGGCTGAGCAAAGGGCATCTCGTAGTTCTGTGAAGGAGGTTTGACACTCAGGAGTCCAAGGGAGTGGGAAAGGGACGTCTTTGTTTAGCAGAGAAAGCAGTGGTTTTACAACGAGGCTGAAGTTTGGCAACCATTGTCGGCAGAAGGAGGTGAGGCCTAATAGGGAGCGAACCTGCTTCTGGGTTTTAGGGACAGGGGTATCTAGAATGGTTTGGATTCGATCAGGGGTGAGTTTCCTTCCATCTTTGGACAGAAGGTGGCCTAGGTAAGTGACCTGGGGTAGGCAGAATTGCAACTTCTTCTTGGAGACCTTGTGGCCATTTTCCGCAAGGAAGTGCAAGAGTTGAACGGTGGCGGTAACCGCTAGAGGGGTGGTGTCGGCTGCCAAAAGGATGTCATCGACATATTGTACCAACACCACCCCGTCGGGTAACCGGACTTGGTCTAGTTGTCTTTTGAGGGCCTGGCTGTAGATGCTAGGGCTCTCCATGTAGCCTTGAGGGGCTCGGCAAAACCTATATGAGCGGGATTTTAGGGTAAAGCCGAAGAGATATCGGCTGTCTGGGTGGATGGGGATGGAGAAGAATGCGTTCTTGAGGTCGATGACGGAAAAGGTGGTGGCAGTGGATGGAATCAAGGTCAGGATGGTGGTGATGTCTGAGACCACAGGGTACTGGGGTACCACCACTTTGTTGATCTCTCGGAGGTCGATGATGAAACGGTATGCTTTCTCATCTCCCTCTCCCTGCTTCTTGATAATGGGCAAGATAGGGCTGTTGCAAACGTTGCTAACCACTTCCTCTACCACTCCTGCATCTATCAGTGACTGGATAATCATTACCAATGCCTTCTCGCCCTCTGGCGATATCCGATATTGTGGGAGTTTTGGGAGTGTTGCGTCTGGTCGGACAGTAATGTGCACTGGGTCAATTAACATACGCCCTACGTCCGAATCCGCTTTGGCCCACAGATACGGAGGTAGAGTGTCAAGCAGGGACGCGTCGACGTCGGTGATGGAAAACATGTGTCGGGGGGAACAATGTCTAAGCAGAACGGGGTTGTCGTAAAGAAACACTCGAACTCCATCTTGAGAACACCTAATCGTCGCTCGGAAGTGTTTCAGTAAGTCAAGTCCCATAATGGCGTCAGGGCTATTGGAGGAAAGCAAGAACGTGGTGTCGGTGGTGTTGTTTTCTACGTCAAAGAGAATCGGGGCAGACAAAGGGTTGGTGGAGGGCGTTCCATCGAAACCTGTCGATGTTATGAGTGAGCCAGACAAGGGTGCCCTTGGAATCAGTCGTTTAGATAACGCACTACGTGTTGCGCCAGTGTCTACCAGAAATGGAGACTTGGTACCCAGGACCTTAGCAGTGACATAAGGGCCCTGCTGGTCAACATAGAGCTCGACTGGATCCCTCCCTCGCCCTTGGCTGTCCTATGCAAAGGTGTGAGTGTCGTCATAGTCAGATTGTTGATATTGGTTCTGTCTGGGTCGATCGAACGTATTTGGTCTGCTTGATCTGTCGTTCGTTGCGTCATTTGGGGGCCCTCGTGGTGGTCCCTTAGGTCTCGGTCCGTTTGCTACATCCCGGGGGTCTCTGTTTCTGATCATTTCCAGAAGAACTGGGCACTGGGATTTCCAATGGCCAGTCCCTTTGCAGAAAGCGCACTGGTCTTCTCTAAGGTCTGTGCGTCCACTGTAGGGAGTCAGAGTGCGGTCCTGGGGAAATGTAGTCTTAGGGACGTTTGTCTGGTAGTTTCCCCGGTATTGGTCTCGTCCTATAGTCACCCCTTGCAGTTTGGCAATCATCACCCTCTCTTTTAAGTCTTTCTTCTTTCTCTCTGTCGCCCTATCGTTTTCATTTTTCTGATGCTCATAATATTGGGCCATTTGGAGAATCGCTGTAGGTTTGGAGGCTGCCCAACTACTCTCGCTGGCCTGTAGTTTCTGGGAGATGTCCAATGATAGGCCCTTAACATAATTCTGGACAAACAGATGGTGTCCGGTTGCAGTGGTCATGTCCTGGCCGCTGTAATCGGAGAACACCGTTTCAAACCGGGAGAAGTATTCCGATACATCCTCCTGGGGTTTTTGGCGACAGGCTGTTACTATCGACCAGTCCACTTTCTTTTCTGGGATTAGGGTTTTTAATTTCTCTACGATTTTATCTGGGAGGTCTAGAATGGATTTCAACGGCTTTTGTCCTGGTCCCCGTTGTTTGTCCAAGTCATCGAGTTGTGACCAGGTGTGTCCGAACAGCTCAAGGTGGTCGACTTTCCGGATTTGCTTCCACACATCAGCTGGTAGACATAACCCGAAGAACAAGTCGATGTCAGCCAGGGTCATAATCGTCGAGCCCAGGGCTGTACCCAATTCAGTATAGAAGGCAGTGGGGTTTTTACGTAGGTCGGGTAGAGATTTCCGGAATGTCAGTATCTCTTGCCGGTCCCATGGCTGGTAGACCCAGTTGTACACCACCCTTCCCTTCGCATCTTGGTTGTTTGCATCATCGTGAGTCCCTGTACCTCGAGGGGGAACCCAGTAAGGGGCAGCCTCACGTATCGGCATCATGGTGTTAGATTGCTCGGTTGGTGGTTCGGTCACTACGGGGGCTGCGGATTTTGCTCCCGGCTTTCGTTCAGTGAGGTGGCGGAAAACCTCAAGCGTACGCGTAAGGAGGTCCGACACATCACACTCGCCCTCATCCCCGATATCAACCTTCCGGTACAGAGTCCTTAGGCTCTCGGGACCTTTGTCTCGATATCGGTCCTCGTATGCATTCAAGACATGATAACACAGTCGTACGGTAAAATGTCGTCTGTGACTCCCTGTATACGAGCTGAACATATCTGTGATGTACTCTTCATCATCCTTCCTTTCTACCAGTGTCCTTGCTATTTTGTCGATCCCCGCTCGCTCATCTTTGTCTAGCCTGTTTGTTCTTGCAGGGCCAGCCCCTCGAGTCTCATGGTCGTCTAACGTCGTTGTTGATGCGGGTTTTAATACAAAGGGTTCGGCCGGCACAGAGGCCATTGGGGCCGACGCTGTGGCGGTACCTTTGTTTGTACCTGGGGGTGGCGCGTGTTGCGCCAAGGGTTGAGAAGGGGCATATGGAGGGGGCATGTAGATGATAGGAGGACCTAACAGCAGGTCCTCATTGGCTTGTCGTTTCGAGGGTAAATCAGGGTAGAGCATGGAGGGGGTTCTAACCGGACACTGGCTTGGCGTTTCCCTTTCTAGTTTCTGTTTAGCTTTCTCTCTTTCCTCTATCTCCTTTTTTAGTTTCTGAGCAGCTAGGTGGGCTGCTTTTTGCAGCTCTTTTTCCAACCTACTCTCAGTTTTCTTTTTACGCTGTTCAGTTTCTTTTCGCCACATGCCGAAGCTATCAAGCATAGTAGGTGTTGTCTTGTTTTTACCTAGGGCAGTTTCTAGCGTTTTTATTTTATCATCATCGAAGGATCCTATCAGGGGCCATTGACTTTCTTGACCCTGTTTTGTATATTTATGCCATAGTTTACTATAGGCAATAGCGGTCAATCCATGCTTCATGAACATGTCCTTATTAGGGGTGCCTTCCAGTGGGGCTGGATGGTCCATCTCTAATAAGCGGTCCGGGCTAAACAGGCTACTAATCAGTGGGGAGAAGACAGACATGACGGCTCGTAACGAGGGACTAAAAAGTCAGCACTGCCTATCTTATCACTAGGTGCAAAGACTGGACAGAATATTTCTATTCTACGTTGTTTGCAGGCAGTGAATACCTCATGGATCAAAAACCAAAGACCAATAAATAACAATGGGGAGAATGAGCAGGTCCGCAAAGATTTGCGTTACCTACCCTTTTCACTGTCTGCAAAAAGGGCGGTCTCTTCCCTGTTTGCAGACAGGGAATCTCCAGGAAACAATAGTTTGCGAACAACAGTTCAATTTCAAGTGATTATTGGGCGGGGGAAAAAATAAGCACGGCTGCTGCCCTACCTATCCTCCACTGTTTGCAAAGAGAGAGCCCGTTGTTTCTCCGTTTGCAGACAGTGAATCCCTCATAGATCAAGATAACAAAAGACCGATAAATAACAATGGGGAGAATGAGTAGGTCCGCAAAGATCTGCGTTACCTACCCTTTTCACTATCTGCAAAAAGGGTGGTCTCTTCCCTGTTTGCAGACAGGGAATCTCCAGGAAACAATAGTTTGTGAACAACAGTTCAGTTTCAGGTGATTATTGAGTGGGGGAGAAAAATAAGCACGGTTGTCTGCCCTACCTATCCTCCACTGCTTGCAAAGAGAGAGCCTGTTGTTTCTCCGTTTGCAGACAGTGAATCTCCAAATAAACAAAAAGAGCAATACTAGTATTTAACAAACAAGCAATCAAGCAATTTTTTCGCAATTTGTCGTGGTAACACGACCTTACCCGGACCGCATGGACAGTTTCCTGACTTCCGAATCCAGCGCCCGATCGTCCTCTCTTCTTCGTTATCCTCGCGGCACTCCTGATGGTTCCCAGTCAGGACCGTAGATCACTCGAGAGAGGTCTGTTCGGAACCAGTGAAGTTCGGATGATCGGCTGTCAGACGAGGGTCTATCGGACAGACGCGTTCCCGATCGTTGCAGTCGTTCACTTTGTCGTCAGGACCTCTCCCACTGGATCCATGGGTCGCTGATGGGCCCCACGCTTGGGACGCCAATTGTGGAAACTAACTGGGGGGCACTACCAACCAGAATATAAGATCCTTAAGTATTTGCCCGGCGGTGTCGCCTCTTGAACCCACAAAGAAGTTAAACTATTGAAGAGGCAGGCGCTGGAGACTGGAAGGCAGGAAACAAGGTTTTTATTTTCTCCGGAGGAGAACACAACGAAACGGACAGAAGGTATCGTTCTGAGGTGCTCTAACTGCATCCCCGAGGCCTGGCCTCTTATACACAAGTTTATCTGTTTATTGCATGTAACACATTCTCGTTGATACTTTGAAGTACGGAAAGACATCCTCAGAATCCCCCCTTTCCCAGCCCGTTCCCACGCAAGGTTACAGTGGAAGTCCCCGCCCCGTTCACAACAGGTGATGATCATCGCGCAGCTGGGTATTCCGCCGATCCACAGTGTGTGTGGGTTTCGATCGGATCTCGTGGGATGGGGGGGGCTTTGATCATCTCGGGGGTCCTTAGAGGAGGAAAGCTTTCTATTGTACGGGGAGGGGCAAGGGATTGGTATCGGCAGAGCTGGGTGTCGGCCTGGGAACGGGGAAGACAAACGGGCACACGGGGAAATGGGGTTTGCATCAAAGGGCCGGGGATCATAAATGGGAAGAAGGGAGGTGTCGCGCTGGGAACAGGACGAGGGTCTGGGGCAGAGCAGCGCTGAAGAGGGGTTTTATGATTCGCGGCAGGTGCAGGCAGGGGGGTTGTCAGTATGCGGGGGATGCCGGCGAAGTTAGGAATGGGAGAGAGGCGCGCTGGCTCTCGGCGGGAGCAGGGAAGCCATGGTGTTCAAAAATGGCGGCTGTTTTACGCGCACAAAAAGGTTAAGGAGAGCAAGAGGGCGCCGATAATGTTGACGGTTTCAGCCTAACTTTCAACAGTAGCATAATGTATATCTAGGTCCTGGTGAAGGCAATGGACACATTAGTCCAGCATTGTTGCTGAAACATGTTGACCACCCTTTCCATCCAGGTAGGTATTTGTTAAGACTACCTTTGCTGCTCTTTTATCATTGGTGGAGCGAGCAGAACACAGAATAAAATGTCATATTTGCTCCCTCACCCAATTTTATTTTCACCATTATTCACTATCTTTTTCACATGCACTGCAAATCAGTCACACATTTATCCACAAACTTGTACCATCAATACTAAGACCACACTGGACACTACCAGGTTCTTTGGAGGTTATAAGATCTGACCTTCCATATTTACCGGTAGGTTTCCAAGTGGGTGGTCTATAAGGAATCCCAAATGATGAAGGGCGGTTCCGTGTGGTGACTGATGGGTATCCCTTTAGATCACATCGAGATTAGGGTACCTCCCAGTTTCTCTAGTTTTTCTTTGTTTTGAGGTAGGATGCCACAGGCAGAATAGGTTTAATGTGTCACATATGGACTTTCCTTTCTAGACCCATTGACACTTTTGTGTTTGATACTTGAGTTAAGGGAACGTGTCTTTGCCTAGTCTTTAAATTTCCTTGGCCCCCCCCCTCACTTTTTTGTTATTATTGTGTAAGTTACTGCCTAGAGTGGTGGCTTCTATATGGCCTAGGTGCATACCCTAGCCAACCTGAAACCCCATTTATAATACTCACCTTAACAAAGACACAGGAACGAACCTGATTTGTCCGCCTCCCTTGCCAGAACATATTTGACGGCCGTTTTCCAATGGCTCCTCTCCGTGCAGCTAAAGTGCAATGAGGATAAATCAGAGATGCTCCTGTTTGGGACCTTCCACCTTCAGTTTAGGAATCGCTTTGGCTGGCAGATTATCCAATGCCAACTCCACGAGCCTACCCACTCAAAACCTAGGGATCTGGTTTGATGAGAATCTTCTTTTCACTACGCAGATTAAGAATCTAGATGGGCAGTGCTTTGGCACTCTTAACCCGTTTACTGCGGCCGTTATTTATACGCAGTGCGGGCGTTCTACAGAGTGGGCGGGGCCACATCAGCCATTAAATGTTCGCAGCACCAGCCAGGTTATGCTCCGAACGTTCAGCGGCGGACGGCAGCATCAATGGGGTTAAATCCCTAAGAAAATGTCTTCCTCTCCTCCCTAGCGCAGCCAAGGAAACGGTTACCCGTGCCCTAATCCTCTCACGCATAGACTATGCCACCGCCCTGTACATAGGCCTGCCAGGTTACCTCTTGAAGAGACTGCAGGTAGTCCAGAACGCAGCGGCGAGGACTCTCCTTACTATTCCCGTAAGAACTAGCGTAAGGCGACCCATTGCGTGATCTCCACTGGTTACCTGTGGCTGAAAGAGTAAAGTTCAAAGCCCTTGTTTTTGCTCACTCTGCCCTGTACGGACTTGGTCCAGTCTACCTAATGAAACGTTTCAGGTTCTACGCCCCTGCTAGACAGCTGCGTTCAGCGGCACAGCTTCTTGCTTTTGTACCACGCTTTTGCCTCAAGAGAATTTGTGGAAGTTCTCTTGCATTCAAGGCAGCCTCCGCCTGGAATTCGCTTCCTCTGGACCTTTGCTGTATCCAGGACCCTAAGCTCTTCAGAAAAAGACTGAAAACTTTTCACTTCATCTAACGGTCAGCTCATTTCCTCCCCCACTTGGCTCGCACTGGGACACTTTTTGAGTAGCCGTTCGCGCTGTAAGTGTCAACAACATAACATAACAGTTAATGTGCAGTTATGTACGGAAATGAAAACTGAAAAACCACTGACATTTGCAAATAATACACAATCTCATCTATGAAATGGTTTGCAACAATTTTATTGCACCTGTTTCATAAAGAGAGAGGTCATGAGCTTTGCATTTGGTTTGCAATATGAGCACTATATAAAGGAAGGCTTGCACATGAAGTGCAGTTTCAAATAGTTTGATCAACAAGTCGCGATAATAGTACAGGAAATACAGCACCTTCACATATTGTGTCGGAAGTGCATCATTTCTCTACCATTTGTAGGTTATTTTCTTTACCTACCAGCCCCTGTAGTTTCCGTTACGAAAGCGACTGAATGAACACTCTCTGCAAACTGATTTCAAATTGATCACAAGTAGCTGTACATCCCTATTGTGCCTTCAACATAATAATCAGAGAAAGATTGATTCAAAATATCCCAATGCAATAGGCACGATATGTCCACTGAACCATCATGTGACCCATATGGTACGTTTTATCAAAATAATATGCACACTAGAATTGTAAACATATCTATATTTCTGAGAAGTTTCAAAGTGGTTAACTTATGTGCATGATTAATAGTGATGCTATACAATTCTTGCTTGTGGAAATATCACTAATCTGATATGTACAAAATACATAGAGAAAAATATATTAAAATAATAATCATAACATAAAACAGGGCAAATCATAAACGGGCCAAACATATTCATACCCATGCACACACGACAAAAACATAGCTAGAAAAGCAACAAGGGAAAAAATATATAGATTAAGCTAAGCTTTGAAAAGCAAAGTGGCGTATTGAATATTTTCCTTGAAAATTTAAATATTTTACTAGGGTTAATATGCCTTTCTATTTTTGAAAAAAAAACACACTGCTTTTATGAACAACAAGGTCTAGAAAATGTGTGTGCTTTGAAATGTATCTTCTTACATAAACTTATGATGCGATTTGTGATTCCAACAACTGCCTGTAACTGGCATTGTGTAGCAGCAGTATTGTAACGCTCCTGCCAGTATCTTTATTTTGAATGCACGTGTTCGAAAGCACTTCCTGGATGTGCTTTTCGTATAATATGAGTCAAGCATCATGTTCTATTTAGCACACAATATAGTTGGTCAAAATAATTGTGAACTATATTATAAAATGCTAAATATTTACCATTTTAATATAATTTTTTATTAGTGATCTGTTATTGTGACATTTATATTTTTCATGTGCTTAATTTATCAATATATTAGTACGCGTTCTCATCTCAGTTAATGCTTCTAAGTTTGAATGTCTAATTGGTGCACAATTCTTAGGTCCCCTTGAGCCCCCTGGCAGCTTAGTTTTAGCATGCATCAGAAAATATGGGGAATTTTAGTAGACATAGATAGCCATTGACAGAATGCAATAATAGGGCCCGGCCAGTGGTCAAAGTGTGTGCTAAATGAATCTCACCAATAACTCAAAACACATTAGCCCATATTGTACAACATGTACAAATGTATTTGTACATGCCACTAATAATTGAAGAGATGAGGATGACGCCCTTTGGATGCATGTAGAAAACAAAAAGTTTGTTTAGGTTAAGAATAACAATAATAATCAAGCATTTGTTTTAATTTAGAAATACATAAAAAGATTTTGAGTAAATCGCATTATGTCCTGTCAAATATCAATAAACAGATGTTATTATTTTTTTTTACAAATACGTAGTTTGTAAAAAGAGGAATCATAATAACAATAATAATAATGTTTATAATAATGATGGTAATAATAATAACAACAATATTATTAATAATAATCATAATCATAATTAAGGTTCACTGTTTTCCGTTTTAATTGATTTTTACTGATAAGTCCAGACAGAAAACCATTTATTTTCCTGTCTGTATTTATTTTTTAAATGTGGATAAAAACGGAAATTGGGTTGTTTTGATTCTTAATGCTGTCAGTTATTACTTCAGGACAATAACTATGAGGATTGACAGGCAAGAGGCTCAAAAACATATACAAAATATAGAGATTTTAGTAAAAAGCCTTAGATTTGCATAACCTTGGTACAAAAATGTAAAAAAATTCTTACATGGTTCATATTTTACCACGTGAGTTTGTATATATTTCATCCAAACCTGTGAGGCGTTCAGCCATGAGTGCACATTAACTGGTTAAATAAATGCAGAAATATTTACATGTCAGCTTCAATTTTTTAACAAAACCTACAATTAATATGGATAAATACAGGTAAAATTAGAAAAAAATAAATATGGGCAAATACAGACGGGAATGACAAAAATATAAATACCATAAAACCAGGAGCCCTAATCATAATAATTAAAAATAGAGATATACATGTAACTATAAATATACAGGCATTCACACTATGAGTCCATCCTTCTTTGAAAATTCAGGAATCAGGCACAACATAAGTTTCAGATACAGAAAATATCAAAATCGATATTTTACGCTTGAATGATCATAGAAAGGATTTTTCTATTTGTTATTTTGCACACAAAAAAAGTTCATGATTAATGAGCTCACAAGTTCATCAATATTATAAATAATAGAAATGCATATTCTAATGTGTGCACGTTTCTACACGAATAAGGCTTCAGATTTCTGTATTTACTGATGTTTACGTGTTAAATGCAGACAAAAAGAAAAGTGTATCCTTTTGTGTTTTTGTTTATAAAAACCGAAAAAAATCGAAACAGTTTTTTTTAGTAGTTCCTCGTGCAGATGGTCCTCGCGCTCGTCCACGCTCCGAATTCTTCCAGTCCAAGGATGTGCAAAATTAATTGCACTGAAAAATGACGAGATTTTCTTCCTTATTTTTCTGTCTCGAAAGCACCCTCGCCTCTCCGTAGCCCACCAGGATTTCTAAATGAGTGTTCTTCAGCTAAACAAGAGAATCTTCTTGCTGTGCTCCTGTAAGTGACTGAAGGGCTCCAGGGTTTTGTCCAGGATGAACTTGCCTCCATTTTCACGGCTGTGTATTGTGGCGAGGAAGGGTAAGAAAACCGTCACTGCTCTGAAGGGCTTCATACTACTGTTCTTTATATTTTGAAACACTAATGTTTGTAATGCTAAAGGCATTCATTTAAGGTCTAGATGCATTTTTAGGGAAACTGTGTTAAAATGCTCTGTTTTTACAGCAAATTCCAAAATGAAATATATTTATTATGTGGTTAGTTAATAAAAACCGTTGCATATAAGTATACTATTTAAAAGATATGTAAAAAAAAAAGGGGCTAGATATTATGCAATTCGATCGCCTGAATATACAATTGAAGCGCATGAAATGTATGATTGCAATCAGTTTGGTACTGTTGTTGAGTTCATCTAGGTGGATTATTTCCATCAACTTTATTTCTGCAATCTGAGACAAACATTTTATCGGTTGTATGTTTAAACTAGATTTGATTTTTGATTTTTTTTCTCTGCTCTAATGTAATGTCAAATTTTACTGACATCCAAGTGAGTGCGCATTTTTACTTAAATTAAAAAAAGGGAAAACATGTGTGTTGCAACTTTATTTTTCATGAAACTACAAATAAATATGAATTTATACTGATTACATGAGCAAATAATATTGATATATACAGGTAGAAAATCCAAATATTTTGGTTATTGCTCAAAAATATTTTATAGAAAATCTGTTAATCTGAGATATGGTCCAATAAACCTCCTAATATTTCTGATGAAAAAACATCAGGCATATTATCAAGCAGGGCGTTAAAAATTATCGCCGTTTTTGGGGCAGAAAACTGCAGCTAAAGCAGGGAAAATGGGCTTGATAATATGGCCTTATGAATTCCAATAGAAACCCATGTTCTAGTGTGAACATGGGCTTCTATTGGAATTCTCCAGGGCATGTTATATAGTACATTATCGCCGCTTTAGCGGCAGTTTTCTGCCGCTAAAACTGTGATAATTGTAACGCCCTGCTTGATAATATGTCCCATCATTAGCTGTAAATTTCCGACCGATCGAACCTGTGTGTGTGAAACATTTTGAGGGCTACATTAAAAATTCTTTCAGTATTCTTCGGTCATAACAATCTATTTACAATAAAAATACACTACAGAGCTGTCATTGAAACAAATAAATTCCTCAGATCATTGTAAAGTACATACCCACTGGGAACTGGGCTAAGGGCCTCTCTGACATGCACAATTATTCTGCAGTTCATTTAACAATGAAAACTGTATTTTAATTTTGCTACTGCAGACATCACATGTTCATTCATATGAGGAACATGTTTCTCATGAAAATGTAAAACACAGAGTGAGAAAATTTGTGCAGGTGTACTGCGAAATAGATGAGGCTGCTTTTGTATAAAAGGGTCATGAAAATGTACATGTTAAAAAGGCTACTAAGGGCCTGATTATGAATGGATCGTTAATTTCTGACCCCAGCGTAAACTCATGTTTGTGCAGGGGTCAGGAATGAGTTGAGTTTTATTTAATACACCTGATAATTATTAAATGCATTAAATTTCTCAGTCTTCGTAAAATGTTGGCAGGGTAAACCTGCCGAAATTTAACAGGAGAAATTGTACAGTATTTACCATATCATGCAGATTTTGGTGTGTAAAAAAAAAATCAAGTTATTCCCCACAAACTCATAATAGATGTTATTTATCGCACACAATAAATGACCTACCCTTTAATATTGTTAGTTATCGTGTGCAATAAATACCATCTATATTCATAATCAAGGCATAACTTGAAGTTATTTTTTACAAATAGAAATTGTGCTCCCAGAGTGTGTTAGACGATGAGCGCTCTGTTATGTACTGTAAGATATTACATAGCATTGAAAATCACTACAAACTCACAGAGCAATGCAATGACATACAAAACATAACTGTGCAGTGTGCGAAGTACCTATGATTTTCTTTATTATATCAAATTAAGTTATGCTTCAAAGACACTGTGGGGCATATTAACAAGGAACAGGGAAAATTAACGCTAAGGGCGCTTAGCGTTAATTTTTTGAACGCCCGCTATCGCTGGATAATATCGCCTGGTTATCGCGTTATTAACAACGCTAACCACCTAGGCGATAAAAAATCCAGTGATAGCGGCATTTTGAGAGGTTATCACTGGTAATGCAGCGATAAAACTACAATGATAGGGATATCCTTGTTGCTAGCCCATGGTGGATTTATCCACAGCCGCGTCCCGTGGAAGGAGTTCGGTGGGGCAGGGAGGCGGGGAAGGGGCAGGGTGGGGGGTGGTAAACAACGGAATATGGATAATTGCAGGTAAGTAAATTATTTAATAAATAAAACTAATTTCGTAGCCTGCATTGCAAAATGCGATGCAGCACGCGATATGAAATTCGTTTTATTTATTAAATTGTTTACTTACCTGCAATTATCCATATTCCGTTGTTTACCACCCCCCACCCTGCCCCTCCCCCGCACCGCCTCCCTGCCCCACCGAACTCCCTCCACGGGCCACGGCTGTTTATCCATGTAATACACCTCCCATTGGATTACATGGCTAAGTCTGAAAATTAGCAGACGTAAAAAAGCAGCGTTAAACTTGGTTAACGCTGCTTTTTTTGTCTCTACCAGGGTTAGCGTGAAGCTTGATAATAGGAGAAATGTCGCTTAGCAACATTTCTCCTATTATTTTGCTCTGGACGCAGCCGCGGTCGGTAGGGGAGTACCTGCTGGGCGGTGACGTGGAGAGGGGCAGGGTGGAGGTTAGTAATCTATTGATTATGGAGGTTAACAGGTAAGTAAACATATAAATAAATAAAACAAATTTTGTTGCATGCACTGCATTGCATTTGGGGATGCAGTGCGTGCAACGAAATTTGTTTGATTTATTTATATGTTTACTTACCTGTTAACCTCCATAATCCATAAATTACAAAGATCCACCCTGCCCCTCCCCCTCCCCACGTCACCGCCCGGCAGGTTACTTCCCTACCGACCGCGGCTGCTGGAACGCCACTTTGCATCTCATTAGAGATGCAAAGGGAAGCGTAGTGAAAAAGGGTGCTAACATGCGATTTTGCATGTTAGCACCCTGTTGTTGATCGGGCGATATTTTTATCTCCGCTTCTTTGGCTTTTAAACCCAAAAAAGCAGAGATAAAGTCCTTGTTAATATGCCCCTGTGTGTTTTGTTGTTCAACCACCTGGTGAGAGTATTAATAACGCCTGTAAATTGTGCTTACTTTTCTTATCCGGTCAAAGACAATAGCAATTACACTAGGAATAAAATGTTGAAGATATCATGGAGCATTTAATCATATTTCTCCAAAATCAAGTCAGAGAAAAAATATTGAGAAAGTAGTGTCTGACTTTGCCACATTAACTGACATGGGCGTAGTTTCCATTGCCATCTCTTGTTTACATACACCATGGCATTAGTTCAAAAGCAGAGGTCTGGTGAGATTTCTTTTCATTTTTTTTGTATTTCTCTATAAATGTTTATTTTTTGAGCTTTACGTCCAGTAATATATTAGTTATCAAAATATGTATTTTTTAAATACGAAGATAAAGTTTTCCCTCTTTATCATTTAAAATAATATTTATAATTTATTATAAAAATGTGGTTTTCTCTTTCAGGCTGACTTCATCGTACCTAGTCATTTATTCTGAACTCATTTTTGTAGATTTAGATCATTGTTGCTACAAAAATGCAAGAGGGTCCGATTTGTTTTTATGTGAATCCTCAAATATGTGTTCTGTTTGGAAGCTGATCCATGTCACACACCAGATATAGAACAGAGATGCACATTATGGAGTGCATATGCATTCCATACACAACATTCAAAAATATAAAAAAAATGTGTAGTTCGTACTTATAAAGTTATTGTGGCTTGTGAATTTGTATGAGTTAGTAGTGGGCCCATAGACTGTAAAAGCATATATGGTTGTGCACATTTCATATTCATAAACATATGCATGCTAAGTTCTGCAGTTGACAAAAGTAAATACTCTGGGTCACATTTTTTCTTAGGAGTCTTAGTTGGTGCTGCTGAACACTGCTACATATCAAGACTGCCTCATTTTAATTTTACCTCTTGCCTCTTTTACCAACCACCCTGCTTCTTCATTCCATATCTTTCATTTCCCATTCTCTCTCCTTTGTTTGCTTTTCTTTCTCTTTCTCTGAAAAGTAAATCCCAGTCCTCAAAACTAATCGCTAGTACCTACCATCTTCAACCATTGGGACAACATAATCAATCTCCACACTTACAAGGGGTGCTTTCAATCTGTCAAAATCAGTGAGCACACTTTAATGACAGTTTGAAATATTAGTGTGCTTGCTCAAACTGTCAGCCTTGAAGGGTAGATGAAAATCTTCCTTATATTGGCTAAAATGCAGAAAACGTCAGTTATTGCATTGTCTAGCAACGATTCACCTAATAATGATTCAAGCCCTGTATTTAGCCTTGCGCAATGACGTGACATTATTATGGCATCATAAAATTAAGAAAGCAAAGATGGTACACTTAACAAATAACAATGGCAAACATTATAATGTTCATTGCATATTAAAAATACATGTTATATTTTTTTAGTTCACCAAAACTCTAAAATATAAATTATTTTGTATGTGTTTTTAGTATCTGTAACCCAAAACCCAGTAGGATCTAAACCATCCTTTGGGGGAGGAGAGAGAGAATTTTTTTAAGGGAATGGGATAACATTCTCCCTTTCTCTGAATCCACAATCATCTAAAGGTATCCCGCTCTATTTGGAAATCGCATTGATTTTGAAAAACACTGAGGGGCATCAGCGACGGCCCGTGTAGGGAGTTCCGCCGGATGGTGACGTGGGGCGGGGGAGTGGCAGGGTTGGGTGGTTTAAAATACGGGAAACGGACGATTACAGGTAAGTAACATAAAAAACAAATAAAAAGAATTTCATTGCTCGAGCTGCAACTCCAAATGCGATGCAGCGCGCGCAACAAAATGTGTTTTATTTATTATTTACGTTACTTACCTGTAATAGTCCATTTCCCGTATTTTACACCCCCCACCCTGCCCCTCCCCTGCCCCCGTCACAGCCCGGCGGAACACCCGACACGGGCCGTCGTTGGATAGAGGTCTTCCCTTATGTACAAGGTAGTGTTAAGCCACTTAAAGTGGCTTAACGCTGCCTTGTACATACGGCACCTTTTCTCGCTATGTTTAGCGTGAAAGGGGCGTGCAGTGGGTGTTGTGGTAGTTGTTCCACCGCAACACTCATTCAATTTTGACGCTGCCCCTATGTACAAGGGTGGCATACATAGAAGGCAGTGCCAGCATTATGACCCAGAACATCCTGGTCCTAAGTTGGCGAAACAAGGAGAAATGCATTATTTCTCCTCGTTTTTGCTTTTTCGATGTGTGCTGCCTTGTGCAGCACACATGGGAAAAGCAAAATGCCGTGGTTTGTTTATGTACAGGAAGGTGCCTAAACAAACCTTTTTAAAAAAGCCAAAAAAGCGGAGATAAAGCCCTTGTTAATATGCCCCTTTGTGTTTTGTTGTTCAACCACCTGGTGAGAGTATAAATAACGCCTGTAAATTGTGCTTACTTTTCTTATCCGGTCAAAGACAATAGCAATTACACTAGAAACAAAATATTGAAGATATCATGGAGCATTTAATTATATTTCTCCAAAATCAAGTCAGAGAATAAACATTGAGAAAGTAGTGTCTGACTTTGCCAGATTAACTGACATGGGCTTAGTTTCCATTGCCATCTCTTGTTTCCATACACCAAGGCATTAGTTCAAAACCAGAGGTCTGGTGAGATTTCTTTTCATTTTTTTTAAATTTCTCTATAAATGTTTATTTTCTACATGATGAGCTTTACATCCAGGAAACTGCCAAAGAGGCGATAATGGGCTTGAAACTATGCCCTTGAGAAATCCAATAGAAGCCCATGTTCACATCAGAACATGGGCCTCGATGAGAATTCACAAGGGCATATTATCAAGCCCATTATCGCCGCTTTAGCGACAGTTTCCTGTTCACTACCAGGACATGTAAAAGTTAAATGTACAAATCTAACTTTCTAAATACACTGCAGCCTGCCCTCAGCTGTCAAGGGCCTATCGTAGGGGTGACTTAAATGTATCAAAAATAAAGATTTGGGCCTAGCAAAAGGTTTAATTTGCCATATCAAAATGGCAGTTCAAACTGAACACGCAGGCTTCAGTGGCAGGCCTGCTACATGTTTATAGGGCTACTTAAGTGGGTCACACAATCAGTGCTGAAAGCCCACTAGTAGCAATTTGCAGGCCCTGGGTACATGTAGAACCACTTTACTCTGGATTTACAAGTAAATTAAAAATGTCAATTGGGTATAAGTCAATGTTACCATGTTTAGAGGTGAGAGAACACTCACATTAGCACAGTGTTCTAAGGCAAACACAAATTGGATCAGTAAAAATGGAGGAGTAAAGCAAACATTTGGAGGAATTCTATCCTAAGGCTGTCAGGTCTAACACCGATTGCAAATTCGCCTCTTTAGGGCCAGTACTGCACATGGAGTTTAAAAAGTTCTATTAATTAGGTTATAGGGTTTTTAGGAATCCCATGAAAATACAGCTTTAAGAAACTGAAGGCATGTGCTTTGGAACTGTTTCTTGTGCATTGGAGCAGTTAGTGTAAACAGTATTATTGCAGCAGTTGCATTAAACTTTAAAAGTTAAAACCTAGTGAGTGGTTATAATATATTAAGGACAAGAAATATAAACAGAGGGGGTTTGGTGCAAAGAGGGTGGGAACCTTGAATGAAAGAGTTTGTTTGAAGACCTTTTTTGAAGAAGCTCTGAGCTGTGGCAGTTCTTAGATTGAGGCTGGTGGTGGCGTTCTGGTGAAGGGATGCCAGAAGGGATAACAACTACATTTTAAGTAATTACAGGGATTTAAGGGATGTGAGGTTATATTTGGTTTGCAATCAACAAAGTTAACCATTGGGGCGGATGGGGGTGATTTTCTCATGGCAAACAGGAGATGTCTGGCCGGGCCAATGACTGGTTTCAGTTTCACAATAGGAAACTTGCTTTAGTGTTATGTGGTTTAAATGTTGTCGTTTACTGGTAACAGTAAGAGCAACTTAATTAGGGATATTTATTTAAGGGGATCTATGTCAAATAGTTTTGTATTTTGAATATTAGACTGAGTGGCAGTGTGCACAAGATGTGAAACTTTTGTGTCCATTTTAATATGTATTTTTCTTTACTATTTTAGAAAATGTGTTTCTAACAATTTTTAAGAGTTACATTGTGCAAATAACACTCGCAATTTTTAACTAATAATAATAATAATAATAATAATAATAATTCTAAATAAACCGCCCTCTTCAATCCAGTAAAATCGTCAAAACAAGGAGAAGGCAGTACGGTTATTAAAGGATGGTATAGAAAAAAATACTTTTAACCTCTGCCGAGCCTTACTGTTCAACAACACTTTATTCTATAAACGACTTCTCTTGGAAACATTTGCGTCAAAAAGTCAGGGACGTGGCACGGATTTTATTTATACGTGGTACTCATATCTAGGATTTTGTTTAGCTTGCCACTGTATTTAAAAGCAGTGAAACTACACTTTTCAAACAAGAAACTCATTTTATTGATGCTTATGTAACTTTCTTGACTGTCTTCAAATACCACAAATTCTTTCTGTCGACATTTGACAGCGTTCTAGTTGAATCATCAAGCCAAGAACCCCTTACCATGAAAGGCAGCAACGTGAACACATTTTTTTTTGCATTTGCACTGCAACCACACAAAGTGGGCAGCAAAACAACACCGATTATTCACATCGTTTGTGTGTGCTCCAAGCAGGCGTTATTATTGCCTCTACGGCCCACACAGTAGCACTGAATGCAGACGCCATGTTTAAGTGAGGACATCCCAATGCAAATGAGAGAATGATGACTGCCTGATGGGCACAAACTAGTCTAAAACGTATATTAAGGTATCACTTCTACCTTAAGGATCACACTTTCGAAACTTTCACGGAAGTGTTTGTAGAAAGGCCAATATCTGGGAGGAAAAAGTTAGAAAAAGTCTGACAGAATCTCTCTGAGGTGCAAGTGTCTGACAGACGCTCTTGGGAGGGGGTGAACAAGGGATATGTTCCTCCCAAAATATTGCCAGATATCGGACAAACCACCTTAGTTGACCAATTGTGAGCTAGTTTGAGGGCCTTCAAAGAGAAAACATTGGTCACCACCCCATAGGTGCTTTCTTCGACAGTTAAAAATTAACAAGGACTAATCCTAAAAATTGTGGGCCATATTACCAAGGTGAAGTATCGCCGCTTTTTCGGCGAATTGTGCCGAGAAAGCGGCGATACTTCTAGCGCCCTATGAACAAGGGCATGCTAACGCCTGCCTCAAGCCCACTTTGCATGTCAGTGAGAAACATTGCTAATGACATGCAAAGTGGGCGTTGCCACGATCAACCACATGTAAAATGTGGTTGGAGGTGGTAACACCCTATTACCAAGGCAGGCGTTGGGAGAAGAAGACCTGCGATAAACTCGTTTATCGCAGGTCTCCCAACGCCTGCTCTGATCAGGTGTTAGGCATTGATAACATGGGGGTGTGGATCATAAAGCTGAATCCACCCCCCCATATTATCAAGGCACACATTAGCGCGTGACAACAACGCTTGTTTTCACGCGCTAATGTTCCCTATCGCCGGCTATCGCCGGAATTAATATCGCCTACGTGTTGCGCGTTGATAATGACGCGCTAACACGGCGATAGGGAAATGTGCGATGTGCGTTTTTTAACACACATCTTGGTAATATTGGCCTGTGATCGCCTGTTGTTGCAAAATTTAGACATAGGACCAGCTGAATTGGACCCTGGAACTAAATGTGTGAACCTAATGTATATTAAGAATGTATGTTTCCGTTTTCGCCTATTGCTTTTGTATATCTATTTGCTTTCAGCGTTTGGAAGTCACGAAGCACTGGCATGGAGAAAAAATTATTCTCGTTCGAACTATTACAAATACCTAAATACATAAATGCCTCTTCCCACAGTAAGGCTTGAGATTGTGGAGTCTGCCTTCCATCTTTGTGTTCGGACTGTGTCAGTTGCTTGGTGCAATTTGAGCTAATTACTGGCCTTTTCTTAATTGTTGAAACCCCTCACTACTGGACTTGACTGGAAACCGAAATCAGCAAGGGCAAAACAAAAAAAATTCAAACCCACCCGACATTGCTGGTAGTGGTCACAACAAGAATGGGAGCAGGGGGGCATCAGACATGGTCTTGGCATTTTATCCAGCTGCTCTGAAAACAGCCCCCAGCCTGCAGCCCACCAAGGAACTGCCAGAGCGCCAAAAAGGTCAGTCCGATCCTCCTTTTCGGCAGAATTAGGTCACATAGGTCAGTGTGTTGTGTGCAACGAGACTTTACATAAGACTTTTTGACTACCTGACTAGTTTGTTACTTATGGTATCTGAGCAAAGTCTAACAAACATGCTTCTAGGCAGTAACTGCACGGCTGGGCCGCTCTAGAAAGCAGACTTTATAGCCCATGGCTGGTTCACTGAAAGGACATCTTATTCATTTAAAAATAGCTGTCCCTCCCACCACATCTTCCTCCGCTAGAGTTCTTTACCGGGTCCTTCAGAATGCATCCGATCTCGGAGGCGACACCCTGTCCTCGTTTTCACAGCGCTCCTGTGTACACGGCTCTGAGCTGCCATTTCACATCACAGCACATTGATTTTTAATGCAGCTCTAATCTAAAACTAAAGATTCAGGCATCTTAACTAGGTTAGGCTGCACGCTGAACTGTGTTTGAACTTCCTCCGGGCCATATCTAGGGCTTTATCTAATGACAGTCCGACCCAAAAGATAATTACAACAAAAGTGTAACAAAGAGTTTGCTGTTTTTAATTGACACTCCATTCCGGCATTTGTTTGTGGGTTTTCGATTTCCTAAATGCGTGGCTCGTGCTTTGTTTCCCAGCCTGTAGCATTTGAGCAGATGCAATATTCTCAGTTACCCCACGCCCCTTCCCTCATTAGATCCATTGCTGCTTTCTGATCTACTTAGACAGGACAGCTGGTGTGCCCTTTTCGGGCAGGCTTTGCAATAATAAATCCTGCCACTTTGACCTGGCACACAGACTGAAACCGCACAGCCCAGGTTCACCGAGGGATCTGGGGCATGAAATTAGTGCAGGGAAGGAGGATAAAGCTGCGCCAATGACATGCGTCCTTCAAGCTGGATAATCCTGTCACTCCGCGCGAGGGGAAAAGTTCACTTGGTCTGCCGTGGCCTATTTACAGCATAGCAACAACGACATCAACATTCCCATACCGAAACCCTTCACGAGGAGAAGCGCCATTTTAAAAGTGCATTTGTGAATGTCACTATGTTGCGCCCCATAATACGCTCTTGGTCTCCGCTCGATTGTAATTCGGTCATCAATATGTCGAAGACCACATTTCATAGGAGCAGACGACACATGGGTTTATGCAGCCGGGGTCGGCAGTAGGAGTTCCTGCGGGGCGGTGACGTGGGGAGGGGGAGGGGCAGGGTGGGGGGGAGTAATGTATGGATTACGGAGTTTAACAGGTAAGTAAACATATAAATAAATAAAACGAATTTCGTTGCCTGCACTGCATCACCAAATGCAATGTAGTGCGCTGGGTTTATGATTTTCTTTATTGGTTCGTACGGCAACAACTGAACTACAAAATTAATTGCAAAATTCAATTGCCTTCTAAGTGCTTCCTGAATGCCATTTAGAGGTCGTCGGGAGTCGCAGCTGTGACCCTGGCTTACACATTGCAACCCCTGGTACTATCTGTGGGACCCGTGGCCTGAGAGATCATAAAGGCAGTGACAGGAACTGAAAGAACACAGGGCTCATATGCAGGGCCGGCTTTAGTGCTGGAGGCACCCGGTGCAACAATCAATTTTCGCACCCCCACCCCATGACCTCCTCCTCGGATTCTCTCACTACCACCAGATAAAAGTGCCCCTCATCTCTCCAATCATAAGTTATTGCTAAACGCAGAACACCCCTTGAGGTCAGGGCCCACCTCCACCAGCCACGCCCGGTAGTGGGAGTACCGGCCGGGCGGTGACGTGGGGAGGGGGAGGAGCAGTGTGGGGGATAGTAATGTATCGAATCCGGACCTTAACAGGTAAGTAAACATAAAAATAAAAGCAACGAATTTCGTTACGTGCACTGCATCGCATTTGGTGATGCAGTGCGCGCAACGAAATTCGTTTTTTAAATTTTTATGTTTACTTACCTGTTAAGGTCCGGATTCCATACATTACTACCACCCACCCTGCCCCTCCCCCTCTCCACATAACCGCCCGGCCGTTACTCCCACTACCGGCCACAGCTGACCTCCACAGGTTAGTGCCCAGTGCAGCCGCACCAGTCGCACTGCTCTAAAGCCTACCTGCTCATATGAGCCCTGTTTACATTTTGTTATTTTTCCAAAAACGGGCGTTTTAAGAAATGGATCTGGATCTGCTTTAAAAACCTGCCATTATTTTATTTATCTTGCACCTAATGTTTACCCTTTCATCTATTATTGCTTTTTTAAATTTTGCGCTATTGCTACTTTAATGAGATCTTGTGAAAGATCATGTGGCAACAATTTCGCAAAAATAATCAGGGTAAAACGATAATGCGATGTTACTTTGTGTGATGTTATCAGCTGCTTAACATTTGGATGATGTCACTTCTGCTACCCATGGCATTTTGGTGAATCTATTGCAATGAGTGCTTCATGGAGAGGCTGGCCTGGATGTTCAGGTTACACTGACTATTCCATACGCAATAATTGAGTCTAAGCATTAATAACATGATTTACATATCCACATGACAAAGGTGCCTCATAAGACAGAAATGCCAACCTACTGTACCAGGATTGTTCTCTTTTTAACATTCATTCAAAGGGCAATTCACTGCTGGTCAGCTTGTTTGGTCTCTTCCAATTTACCGGAGTGTAGGATTCTGGTAGGTGTTATGATTGTTGAATTGAAAGAAAGAGAAACCACCAACATTATATTTTAAAAAACAAGTGGGGATATTTACAGTGAAATGGTGCAGCATGGCGCTGCAAGCAATTTTGCTGCACCGAGCTCAGTAGCGGTCGGCATGAGGTGTTTCTGTGGGGCAGTGACATGGGTAGGGGGAGGGGCAGGGTGGGGGGTAGTAATGTATAGATTACAGAGTTTTACAGGTAAGTAAACATTTAAATAAATAAAACGAATTTCGTTGCGCGCACTGCATCACCAAACGTGATTCAGTGCGCGCAACGAAATTCGTTTTATTTATTTTTATGTTTACTTACCTGTTAAGGTCCGGATTCCATACATTACTACCCCCCACCCTGCCCCTCCCCCTCCCAACGTCACCGCCCGGCCGGTACTCCCACTACCGGCCATGGCTGCGTACCTTGTGCTCTCCCATGTGCCGGCACTAAAACAGTAGTTGTGCGCCAACACAGGCACCCTTGAACCATGGTGCAAGGCTTCCTTCATTGCAGGTATGATTGTGTTTGTGCAGGAAGGGACACATTCCTGCACAAAAACAATATTTAATACCATTTTGCTCCTTCTATGTGTGTTGTAGAAGGAGCAAAAAATGAGGAGAAATAAAAGTATTTCTCCTCGTTGCACTACTTTAACGTTTCCCCTTGAAAGGCATCAATTTTTTATGTTTTCTCAGATTTACCAATCTTTGTAAATCTGGGGCAGTGTCAAAAAGTCATGGGTGTTGCATGGGAACACCAACAGCGACAACGATGACACGCCATTATTAACGCAGAATACTACATGAAAGATGGCCATATTTACAAGGCCATGCAAGGCCACGCAAAGTGGTTTTGCATGGCCTTGTAAATTTGGGCCAACACACAGCGCCACCAGAGCATTAAAAAATTACGCTTGCCGTGGTGCCACTAGGACCTGTAAATATGCCCCAAATTCTTCATTCTTTGGCAATAAGCCTTCAAAGTACAAAGTACAGTACCTTTAGAGTACACCAATGATTATATCACATGATATGTTAGCCAGCCACATTAATTTAATAAAAAATACACTGTTACACATCAATATGTAGCCTGCTTCAATAAACAACAAATTCATAAAACAATGTAGTTGCCACAAACAATACAAATATTTGCTACCGTTCTATTAAATTTACTACTCAAAATGTATTACACACAGGGAAATGTTTTTATTTAAAACAAGAGGTCTGAGTTGCTCTTCAGGCATTGAGAGATGAAAAACGTATGTTACTAGTATATTAACATTGTATACTCTAGCTGTGATCCGAAAAAAACTAAAAGGACCTCATAAACTCTGAGCTGGTATGCTATGTTATGTTATATTTTGTTATGTTTATATTTCCCACTTCTATGGTCCGTTTTTTACAATATTCATATCTACTTATGTACAATTTATGCGTGTTGATCAACATTTATTTGGGATTTTGCATCACAATGAAATTGCAACTTGCATATTTATTTAATCAATAACTGTGCCTGTATGCTTGAATGCCTGTTGTGTTGTAATGTTATAGGCATCCTTATGATACATCAATACACACATATGAAAACAAAAGGATTAAAGCACAAACATATATGCACAAATGTAGCTGCCTTAAGCTTCATTCGTAAACAGTCACACTTTTTTTTAACTACGCATCTATTAATGTTCACAGCTATTGCCTTTGTAGGCATCAAAGAAAGAAATCCATATTATCTTCTTTGATAATATTTGAAATTGATATCTGAAAAAGTATACAAACTTGTAAATAGATACTTTTATGTCTATATGTATTTGTAAAAATCGGTACAAACGAAACAAAATCGGACATTAGTTGTGTTACTACAACAGTTATCAAGGACGTGTCTTTTTTTTGCAGGGCTTACCAGTCACTAATATGTTAAATACGATAATAATTGGAATATTAAAGTAAAAAAATGCAGTGCAGACACTGTTTGTATAGCACATACGGTTTGCTTCCGTAGGCTCCTTGTTTTCCCGCACTCCAAAGCCAAGCCTTTATGTTTTTTGTGGTGTCTGCCTTGCATTCTGTCCGTCCATTAGAAAGCATGTTATGTCAATGAAAAAAGGAACTTTCCAGAAAAAAAGTTCTACGTTTGTTTATTACTTCCTCATTTTTCGTTTGCGAGATAGTTACACCTGCTTAATTTATTTGACAGAAAACATGTAATCCGACATGATGTTTCTTCACGCCGCATCAGTACAAAAAGAACCATAGAAAAGCAATGAGGGGAAGGTACATGAGTTCCTTCTCGGTGTCACAGGGAAGGTTAGGGAGCTGAGCCATTTGAAAAGAACATTTAAATTGTAATTGTGTTGTTAAGTACGAAGAAGGCTATGTGAGGCAGTGGAAAAAACTTTAAATTAATCATTCAAAACACGAAATCATCATGAAGTGACTTCCAGTGAAGTATTAACTGATTTAAAAACAACATTAGGTCCTTCTGCACAATTTATATTGAAATATTGATATCTACTGGGTTGTCCTTATCAGGAGATCATTTTTCACCATACCAACTGAAAACATTAATTTATAGCACAACAAGGAGGAAATACTGGTTGATTTTGTTCAACAGGATGCCCTTTAAAGTCAGGCACAAGCCGATAGGTCAAAAACATTATTCTCTACATTTACATTGGTCATCTTATAAAAGATAATTTTCCTCTCTATCTTGCTTTGCAAGGTTTGTTTATCATTTGTTTCAACACTGCCCATAATTTCTCCCGATTTTCTTTGTCCGTTTTGAATTTTGCCACATTACTTTGCTCTTCAAAAATAAGACAAAACTGTTTTACTTAGAACCTGCATCAATAATTATGAAAACACACAATATATATCATTCTTCCTTCCCACAGCTCTTTCTCCCCATCCATCAATTTACTTTTTTTCTTCATCTTCATTCTTATCTCCAGCTATGTCCACTTCTGAACCTATCTTTGTCACCCATTTGTATATATATCAATTTATGTATTTCTTACACAGAGCAGTTACCAGGGTGTAGTTGGGTCATAGTTTCCATAGAAAGAGCATTTTTTGTTTTGCTAATAACTTCAGCATCATTTCATGAATCCTTAAACATTCCTCCAAAAAAGTTCATCCACCTCTTCTCTTCCATGGAAAGTCTTGCGCCGATCCATCAAGCGGGTGCCATGAAAAAGGTCCAAATGTGTTGATTTTCTATGTTAATCCCCAAAGGAGATTTTGGGAAGGAATTCCGTATTTGACTGATAGAACTTTACTTTACTGTTTTTTAGCCAAGACCTTTTGTTTTTAGTAAAATATATACATGTAATATACTTTGACATGGATTCTTTCGGCCAACCCTCTTCACTCATTAGTCTGCTGCTGTTCCAATCACATTTTTCTTCCACCCACTGCAGCATACTGCATGGGGCAATGGGACAAACCTTTGGCAATCCAAACTTTGAGTGATCTCATTTTGCACTTTTACTGTCTGACTCCACAGACAAAAAAGTCTGTTTTATTTCTCCCTTGCCTCCAGAGCATAGCTGCTTGCAAATTTTATTTCTCTAAAGCAGCATGTGTAAATCAGCCATCCAGTCTCTGCCAGTCCTTATTGCTGAGTAAGATCTAGGAAGTTACAAAAGTGTGCCAATTCTATCATTGTGTATGCATGCACAATCTCATAATGCCGAAATTAAACGTAGCGTGCTCTGCTTTGGCACACTGATCATAGTTATTCCGGTCATTGCTTTCTTGCTCTCACTCCTCCCTGCCCAGAATGCTCTGGTCATCGCTTCCTTCCAACCCAGTCTCCGCCGCCTTCTTTTCTCCATATCACAGCTCATTCAGCCAACCATCTCTTAATACCTCAGGGGCATATTACCAACGATATCGCTAACGATGCTTAGCAACAAATTTTTTAACGCTAAGCATCGCCGGAAATTATCGCAGAGATAACTTGCTATTAGCAAGGTTTATCTCAGAAGTGATAAAAATCCTCGCTCTAACTGCCAAATGAGAGATTATCGCTGGAAAACCAACGATAATCTCTCGAAGTTTGGCGTTAGCTTGATGATAGGGCCTCACAAACTTAGCCATGAGATCCACCTTCCATAGGATATCATGGCTAAGTCAGGAAAATACCAGGTGTAAAAAAAGCAGTGCTAACCGCGGTTAGCGCTGCTTTTTTTTATCACTAACAGGGTTAGCGAAATCCTTGATAATAGGAGAAATGTCGCTTAGCAACATTTCTCCTATTATTTTTCTCAGGAACGCCCCTTTGCATCTCATTAGAAATGCAAGGGGAAGTGTAGAGAAAAAGGGTGTTAACATTCGAATTTGCGTGTTAGCACCCTGTTGCTGATAGGGAGATAATTTTATCTCCACTTTCTTGGCTTTTAAAGCTAAAAAAGCGGAGATAAATCCCTTGATAATATGCCCCTCAGTCCTTTTGCACTAACTGACACAAGAGTAGTGTGTGTATCAGCAAAACAATGGGCAGCTTTTACTAACAGAGGCTAACGGGTGGAGAGATTGAAAGAGGTTGAGGTATAACCTTCAGTTTCGGCTCTGCTTTTCAATTTGTGTTCTGTACATTAGCACATACCAATATGGGCTAAAGTTAGAGTTAAGTGTTCTTGCTGCCATTGAAAATTCAAATGGGCATACTATTATTCATCTTCATGGCTGCCTAGTAGTAGCTGTGTACAGTAGCGGTCGGCAGTAGGTGTTTCTGTAGGGCGGTGACATGGGCAGGGGGAAGGGCAAGGTGGGGGGTAGTAATGTATGGATTACGGAGTTTTACAGGTAAGTAAACAAATACTCCGTAATCCATACATTACTACCCCCCACCTTGCCCCTCCCCCTGCCCACGTCACCACCCTACAGAAACACCTACTGCCGACCGCTACTGGCTGTTTATGCAAAACACTGCATGGGTGTGCTTTGTTGTCCAGAGTCACACAATTTAGCAAAGTAGTTTTGACATGATTCGTACGGAGGTTTTTTCGCCCAGAAGTTTCATACTCCGCCACTATAGCACATCTTCTCCACTGTGCCTGTGCTTTTTATTCCACTGTGGCACAAAGTTACAATTTTAAATGCGCCAAGGGGAAAGCACGTTAGATTGATAGAAGCATCAAGCATTGTAACCTGGTGATTAAATCATGTATTTGTGAACTGTATGTTTTCCCCAAAGTCGCTTTTTGGCACTGTTTAAAAGAGATGTGGATTATTAGCCAGAGCTACTGGCTTTGAAATTAGGGTGCCAGGTTTGAATCCCGGAATCAATTTAACATCCTGTGACTGATGCTCAACATCCCATGATTTTGGGCAAATCACTTAGGGTCTTATTACGAGTTTGGCAGTCCATAAGACTGCCGAGCCTGTGGTGGCATCTGACCACCGCCAGACTGCTGGACCGCCCACAGTATTATGACTGTGGTGGTCAGACCGCCTCAAGACCACCGGAACAGCTGGGATCATGGATCCCACTGGGCCAGCAGTCTTTCACCTGCAGGAATAAGCTGACGTTGCCGCAGGTGGCACCACAGAGCATACTCCGAGTTGCCATTTAACTGCCCTTTTCATGGCAGTGGACCCGACATGAAAAGGTTGAATTTGGGCCTGAGGGTGCATGCACGGGGGCAAACGTAGTGCCCCCTTGGATTTACACCCACCCTTCCTCCATTGTGTGGCATATATGCCACACCGTGCAGGAAGGTGCAGTCAGCACTTTGACTTCGGCGGTCTGCATGATAGGCCCTTCTATGAGCCTAGCAGACCTCCACCGTCAGGCCGCCGCAGGACCACCTACCAGACTAGGAGTTTACTCCTAATCTGGCGGGCGATCACACCATGGCTTTGGCGGTCCTACAGCAGACGGCGCATTCCACTGTCCATTGTAGGACCGCCTAATTCATAATAAGGCCCATAATCTCTTGGTGCCTAAAAATAATGTAATCTGTTGAGTAAGTAAAGCACTCTAATACCCTTTTGTAGAGAGCACTCTATTAAATGAACCTGCACAAAACAAAAACAGATGAGGCCAACAAAGTACTGATTTCGTCACCTTCAAGGGGAAGGGAATGTTGAGTACAGTCAAACTACTCCCAATGGGGTCAAATACACATCATTGCAGTGTTTGAATCAGTTCACTAAGCCATCAGACCCAGAATTTCTTAGTAAAAAGCTGCACAGAACAAGGGCCAGCACTGTCCTGAGAACTTCAAAATAAAAGTGATATTAAATGGAATTAGCATGCAAGCATGATGCAGATTTCAATAAGCATCTACTCTCTGTAGCGGTCGGTGGTGGGAGTGCTGCCGTGCGGTGAAGTGGGGCAACGGGATAGTGAAACTAAATAAATAAAACCACTTACCTTGCCAATGCAGCGGGCACAAGTTAAGTGGTTTTATTTATTTATTAATTTTATTTTCACTATCTCGTTGTATATTGACTTCCGCCTCACCGCCCACTTCGCTCACCTGCATGGGCCACCCCTGATATTGCTATTTGGGAACAATAGAAATGTGATTTTAAGAGCTTCTACTGGATAGAATTAAAACTAGATTGTCTGCCTTCTGTTTTGGAAATAGAAGAATAGTTTTGCAGCCAATGTGATGTGAGATACTTCACTCATGTGTGCAACATGGAGTCTGGCTGGCCAGTTTAAAGCAGTATTTCTTGTCACGGGGAGCTTGTTTTACCAGCATAAATGTTTTCTCCGTAAATAAACCCTCTTTTATAATGATGAGTCATTTTCTTCTTCAAGAACAATACCTCTTTTTTTCAGAAACATTTTAATGTAGTGCTTTCCAGAAGTAGTATACAGCAAATAGCCAAAATGTGCCATGTCATTTGACCCTATGGTGAACTTATTTATCGAGTTCAGCGTCAGTGTTCAGTTTAAAAGAAATCTTTGAGTTGCTGTGTTGAGACCATTTTCATTTCTGACTGGAATATTTAATGGGGAATATTCTAACCACGTGTCTCAAATTCTATGGTTTTCGTTCTAAAATGATATACATTGCATCTATTTTTGGTTGAGTTTTCAAGTTCCTTCCCATCTTTTGAGTACTGGTAACCACCACCGTTCTGATAGAAGCCCTGGATACATGTACGCGGGCAGCACCAGGGTAGCCCAATCCTTTCTCAGTCAGGTTAGTCAGCTCCTGCCTCAAGGGAAGCATCTCTGAGCGCACCCTCACTCACACTCAATGAAGGTGCTTGGGAGCGGCCTAAACATTGTACAATGTTTAGTTCAGGGGAGCTTGTGGACTATGCACTGTTGAGTGGATGTGTTCTCATGAGCGAACGAATGTCAGTTTATGGAGTAAATTACAAAGGAAGTGAGGAGTTCTTTATTTACTTGACGAATACCGCATCAAAATGAGGTAACTCCCACTGTTGAATGTACTGGCAGAGAAATAAGTTGATGCTTTAAATTTTAAGGGAGGGTCTGATAAAACACATTTTTCAGACCAACGCTGATGCTGTGCTAGCTGTCGAAGGCTGATCATATGGGCATATTAGGGCAGCAAGCAAGCACCTGCTAGTCTAATGTATACTGAGGACCATGAACAAAAGTGGTGCCTGCCAAGGTTCGGGCACCATTTCTGTAATTTGGGCTAAAAGTTAATCCAATTTTGTGAATGCTAAGTAAAACATTAAATAAAAAGTAGATCTCAGGACAAAATTAGCTGCCCCATGCATGATGTTACCCCAGTTAAACAACTCCACCGTGGTAAACTCTGATTCAAGCAATTGTTTCCTCATATTAATGTAGACTGACCAACACATGGTACTTTTGACAGTGATGCAGGAACTGCCATGTTGGTAAATACTCTCTTGGTAGAAAAGGGATATATAAGTAAAAGACTAATTTTGTCAACCGTGTTTTTTTTATATTGATGTAGAGAATTTTCAGCAAACTCATGTGACCTCACAACATTTTCAGTGGTACTTTATTACTTGGAGAGGGTCTGGATACTGGTAAAGGTTAAGGGCTTTATTATGACTACGGTGGTCCATTGGACTGCCGTAGCCAAGGTGATGGTGAGGGCAGTGCCGCACTGGCTGTCCGACCACCCCATTACGACTTGTGCACCTGGACAGCATAGGTACCACCGCAACCGCCAGGGATCAAACATTTGCGGTGGTGTTGAGGTCGCATTATGCTTGGTGGGGCTGTTGTGGCCTGCCAAACATTTTACAAGTTTTCTCTCTGCCACAGTTTTCATGGCAGTGAGCCCGCCATGAAAAGGGTGGCAGAGAGGAAACAAAGAGGGGCACTACAGGGCTCCCTGGTGCCTCAGCACCAGGGGATGCATATTGCATGCACCCCCAGTTCCTGCAGAGCATGAACTTAACAGTCCATGCCCTGCAGGAGCCTGCAATATCAATCACATTGTGGTACCTGTTACTGCTCTCTTATAAGCCTTTTAAAAAAGGCACCACCATGGGCTAGCCGCCGCAGGACCTTCAGACCTGGATTAAGTCGGATTCCGGTGGGTGGCCTAATTATGGCTTTGGTGGTACAAGAGCAGGGTGCTGGCATGGCTGCCCACTCCCGCACCACCAAAGTTATAATAACACCCTTAGAATTATTGAAGAGTTTAACAGTAGTTTGTACCATGGGCGAGCAATTCATGGTAGAGGAGTACACCTCTGATGTAGGCAGTATTAAATTATGTGGTGGCCTATCCTATGCAAAAGAGCTCCACCCTCTTACTCTGATTGGTGTAAGATCAAAGTTCTGGAAGAGTTAGGGAACAATACACTTAGATTTAGACTGATCTTTCCTAGTCTAAATCTGGGTGGTTTGTTTATTTCCCATCAATGGCACTCCCCAAGAACCAACATTGTGATGTATTTGGACAGAAACTTGCTTTTTGCATTCTCTCTCCACCTGTATGTACCTCCCAAGTGGCAAAAATTCCATGCTTCATTTGTAAAAAATATAATTGTCAGGGCTCTGGTCAGGAAACCACTGCAGCTTGCACCACAAATTGCCGCTTCCATGCTGCCAATGATAGTAAAAATACAGCTACTAACCGTCACACTCCTACAAGTGTGACAATTCAGACAATTCCTGGCCACCAAAGCTATAAGACTGGCGTGGGTGGCAGGTAATAGTCATTTATAATCTATATTGAATTCATAATTATCTGTTGTTGTAGTCTTCTTTAAATTAGCTAGACAGCGCTACCCTGTGGCAGAAGCCACAAGCACCGATATTGACAATTAAGTTTTGATGCCAAGCACCGGAAACTACCGGCTCAAACTAAGCACTGCAAACATTTATTTTGTAGGCTGTATGTTTTCTCTGAGAAGCAAATTCTGAGAAGAGCTATTGATGTGATATCTCCATTGACACTTAAGACTTAACCTGAAATCTGCAGCCCCCATTTGCACAAGATAAATGAAATATCCCGTGCATTCTGGCTTGGTAAACGCAAATGCCATACAAGTCCCTTACTATCACCATTATGCTTGGACAATACTTTGAGTTGGCAAAACATGGGGCAAAAACCTATACATAAGACTGAAATGCTATCTTAGTGAGTTAAGGATTCTTGACTGGCATATCGTGTATTCTGTAGACCACAGCTTCTAATTCCAGCATGAACAACCAAGTACTTCATCCTTCTAGGTTGGATACATTTACTACCATTATATTTGATAATACTAACACATGATATTTACAAGCCTTAGAAATGTCACTAACTGTAGTATGAAGTGCTGTAAAACACACATTATTACTAGTAAGCATTACTTTTGAGTGCAACATTATATGGCACTTTACAATATGTGTGGTGATCCGGTCATAAATAAGTCTTTAAAATGTCATGTGCGATAGAACATGGGATGCTCATTAGTAAAATGCAGGCATATTTATGAAAAAGAACGTATTGCTCCAAGGAAGGTGTAGAAATAAGAGCAAAATGTGAATTTTTGGAAATGCCATTTGATATGAACACATAATTCATTGAAATTATTATGGAATTTCAGGGCATCAGAAAAAGGTATTTGTTCAAAATACACAAGTTTTCACACAATCATTCATTTATAATTTGATTACCCTAATCACTTGCTGTATGTAACCACCTCCTCCAAACATGCTGTTTCGGTATGAGAATATTAATTTGACTAAATGAGATGAGAATCCTAGTACTCGGAGGTAGGTTCAATAATTAACTAATAAATGTAAGTTACTTTTGGGTAAAATTGTAGCTTATTGATTACATATTTAACGATATCAGCTGCTTAGCAGAGATTTAGATGCCATTCATATCGGTAGTGGACCATCTAAGATGTCTTTCAAAACCATTTTATCAAACCTTTTAGTTTTATTAGTTATTTTGATTCAAATATACAGAAAAAATATGAAAAGAGTGTTTGTGCAATTGTACGTTTTAAAATCGGCTCTTAGATAGCATATTTTGCCAAAGTAGTTTTTTGCAATCTATTTTATTTATAGAAAAGTTTAGATATGTCATTCATTAAAAGAAACTGTCTTGCAAATATTTTAGATTTCTCTTTAACAATTGAATTGCCGGTTCATCAATGATGCAATACGGGCCAGACCTACCAAAGCATTTTTCTATTGCAAACTTTATGATTTGCCAAATCACTGGTTTTTACACTCCAAAAAATATGCTTTCAAATATTCTAAACATTTTCTATGATTCAGAAAAGCTTTTCACAAAATCTCAACTGGAGGCAACATGAAATGGGTTTTTCTCTTAATGAGAATTGCAAAATGATGTACCACTAGTTTGTGACCACATTTAGGGTTGCAATCCATAAAACTGTTATCAACACCCTTAGGGAGATGGTAGCTCACTTGCAAGGAGGAGGCTGTCTATTGGACACAGGATCCCTGTTGGAGTTACCCCCCCCTACTTTTGTCTGATTTTTGATGCAACTATGACTGAGGTGTACTAGCGCCCTGCAAACCAGGTTCCCATCAACAGTGTTCTTTCCCTAGAAACTACCACAATTGGCACAACTTCAGCAACCACTGTAAGTCCCTAGTAAATGGTACCCCTGGTACCTAGGGCATTGGGACTGAAGAGGCTTCTCACCAAGACCATGCAAACTGCCATTGCAGGCTGTGTGTCTTGGGACAGAGAAAACTGAAGAGTCGACATGGCACACAGCCCTGTGTGCTATGTCCCCATCCTCTGTATGAGAAATAGATAAGTCACCCCCTACTGCAGGCCGTATAGCTCTATGGCAGGGTGCACTATATCCCATGTGTGGACACATCTTCATGAGCAGATATGACCCTGCAAAATCTGATCCATACTTGGCTATTGTAAGTGCACTGGGAAGCCATAGCCAGTACATGGGCTGGATAAGTGTCAATATGAGTTTCCTAGCTCCTTGAGGGATTCACTGTACCATTAGATGTTTGGTACCAAACACCCTATCCTAATAAATCCGCACTGATGCCAGTATTGGATTTAATATTAAATGCACATAGGAGCCCCTTTAGAGGGTGCCCTGAAAACCTACTAAGCACTGTTGTGGTCTCTGACTAATCTTAGCCAGCTTGCCACCACCAGACATGTTTCTGACTTCATGGTGTGAGAGCCAGTGCTCTCAAAGGCCAGAAACAATGCCTGTCAAGATCAATGTGGACTAGCTAATTTTAGGGGGGAGGGGTTAAAGTGACTCAGGTACGTCAGACAATAAAAAGGAAAAAAAGCAATGTTTTTCCTTATGAAAGCCCTCACCCACCGACCTAGTCGGTGGCATGCTTCATCATCGGGCCCACCGCAGTGGCACCGAATGTGCCCCGGGTGTGCTGCAACGCCAGGTGACTGCGGAGCTGGTATATTGCTGCGTGTGCAGTGAAGGGGTGAGACGTGTGAAAATTAAAAAGCTATACAAGAGGTCCCAGCACCCGAGGGTTAACAAGTTTTAATGAACTGGGCCTCTGTTAGCAGATTAAAAAGGCAAGAGGACAATAAGGAGTGTTATGATGACCTCCAATGTCCAGTGTGGTCTACATGTTTCAGCCAGTGCCTTTTGTATTCTAAGCTGGCTTTCCTCAGGACCAAAGAGATACGTGATAAAGTGCAGATTAAATTATAATAAACTTAAATTAAGTGTTTGTGTCAATTTTGGCTATGTGTAGCGCTCGCTAAGGCGCGGCAGAAGGACGAATAGGTCCAAGGAGGAACCAGACCGAACTACTCGGTCTCTTTCTCTGCCAGGCGACCCATGAGGTTTTTTACCAAGAAATAACAGAAAAAGCTTGACGGAATCCCCTCTAACAGTTACAGCGCCTTAGCGAGCGCTACACATAGCCAAAATTGACACAAACACTTAATTTAAGTTTATTATAATTTAATCTGCACTTTATCACGTATCTCTTTGGTCCTGAGGAAAGCCAGCTTAGAATACAAAAGGCACTGTCTGAAACATGTAGACCACACTGGACATTGGAGGTCATCATAACACTCCTTATTGTCCTCTTGCCTTTTTAATCTGCTAACAGAGGCCCAGTTCATTAAAACTTGTTAACCCTCGGGTGCTGGGACCTCTTGTATAGCTTTTTAATTTTCACACGTCTCACCCCTTCACTGCACACGCAGCAATATACCAGCTCCGCAGTCACCTGGCGTTGCAGCACACCCGGGGCACATTCGGTGCCACTGCGGTGGGCCCGATGATGAAGCATGCCACCGACTAGGTAGGTGGGTGAGGGCTTTCATAAGGAAAAACATTGCTTTTTTTTCCTTTTTATTGTCTGACGTACCTGAGTCACTTTAACCCCTCCCCCCTAAAATTAGCTAGTCCACATTGATCTTGACATATAACCCAGGGGATACGGGCTAGCCTACCTAGTCCTCTCTCTCTCTTTTGATCTGCAGAAACAATGCCTGCCATGGGCGATGGTGCTTCACACCTCCTCCAGACCGGAATGGAATTCCAAGGCGGGAAGCTTCAAAGATGATGCCACCTTTAAATGCGATCCAGGCCTCTCCAGAGAGTGGAGAATGCCAAACCCCCTGTCCTGCTCCACATCTGGCTTGAGGAAAGGCGGGAAAATTTGTTACAGTGGGAGGTAGACTTTTCATTTTCCTCCATCTTGGTTTGAGAGGGAATTAGGTAATTAGGCTCAGAGTAGTAACCCTTCCAACTGGAAGTGGTCACTTAGAGGGTGTAGACACTAGGCCTGGGCAGCGAACTCCGCTCCGGTAGTGGAGTTGGCAGAGTTTCCCACATATTGCGCAGCATGCAGAGTTCCGAAAAACTTCGCTCCATGAAGCAGTGGCAAGCGCGAGCAAGGAAAATCCAATCATTGACTACCTCCCAGTGAGAGATCTCACCGCAGGTGGTCGCAGATGGCTGCGACCGCTCGCATTGAGAAACCATCCGTTCACATTTAGGAAGTTGCTGCTTGAGTAGAAAATCGACTCGAGCGGCAGAAAGAAGCAGCACTCTCTTGCGCTGCATATGGTGCTGTTCATGCTGATTTTCTAGGGAAGAACAAATATCTGCTGCTAAAAATCAGCATAAACAGCGCGACCTAACACACTTCAATGCCTGCAGAACTCCACATAGCATGGCGGAGATTTGGTCACTTCGCAAGTTCCGCATAGCGGAATTCCGCGACCTCAACCCAGGGCTAGTAGACACCCTAAAGGTAGGTAACCCTTTGGCTGCTACCTGTCACCCCTTTAGCGCCCCTAAATATAGTATTTAGGTGACATCCCTGGTCCCTGAACTTCAGATTGTATGAGCACAGAGAAGATAAAGACAAATAAGAGACTGCTGACCCAGGGACTAAAACCCTTATGCAGAAAATTGGCACCAAACCCTGCCTGCTGCCTTCAGGGCTCGACACTCGTGGTGTACTGTCTCGTCCTGTAACTGTGAGGCCTCCAATAACTATGGAGCACCTCCAGCCTTTGACAAATCACCAAAGAACTCCCTTGGAATACAGGTACAACTCCCCTGCAGTCCACATGTAGGGAACCTGCAGAATCTGGTTTCCCGACTTGCTGCTCCCTAGGGACTCTGATGCAGCACCCAAACCAGAAGTGGTATACCAACTCTTGAGGATCAATCTATCTCCCTTCCAAGTGTGGAGACACCAGCATCTACCAGAGCCATGCTGCACCAATACCCGGGGTAACAGACCCTCTGCAACATTCACTGAAACGGAGAGTCCAATCCATAATCCAACTGCCTAGCAAGCAAGCACCCAATGAGGGACGTTGAGACCCCTGACACCCACTTCATGAGTGGCCCAGCTTTCCCATACTCACCTCTCCAAGCTACCTGCCCCTGAACGCGAGGAAAACTTGACATGTGCCAACTGGCTGACCTATTTGCTCTGCACCCAGACTGCCCAGCATGGGTATTGATGAACCAACTGTGCTTCCATGGTCCTGCAGCCCTTGAGGCTTGCTTCCTCAAGTGGGACCCCTTGGACTTATCGTTAAGTCCCTTTGTGCAGTGTGCTTCCAGGTGGTCCCCTTATTCACAGCGCAACAGCTCTTAACGACTTCTGCACCCTGCTCCTGGCTGAATCTGGGAATCTCCAGAGAATCCTCTGGTGGAACATTGGACCTGGCCTTCCTACCTACCTACCTAAATCCCAACAGTGAGCCTCGAAATGCAACTGTATGATTTTATATGCATTTTTCTATTTTCTCCCATTCACTTCAATGGTGCATAATTGCACACAAAAGTGATTTCTTTTGTGAACTTGAAAAAATCATATATTGAAAAGTACTTACTATAGAACACAGTTCTTGGTCTGAAAAATTATATAAAAATCTGTGTTATTTTTATAAATTCGTCTTGGATTTATTCTTGAGTGTGTGCATCATGAATTGCCTCTGTGAGTACAAGAAATGCTTAGCACTACCCTCTGATAAGCCTAACTGCTTGCCCACACTACCACAAATAGAGCATTAGTTTTGTAAATTTTTGCCTCTGTATACCAACCTGGGTCTTACCGGACTCTCTGCACAGTGTACTTCATTTAGTGCACTATATAGAGAGCCTGCATCCTACACTGTCCCATTTGAGATATCTGTCCGATGTCCTCCCTCCACCCCCTGATGCTTTCTCATGCAGGATTTGTTATAAACAGCACAATCCCCAGTAGGGAATATCACTGCTTTAAAAAAAAAAGTTTCCCATTTGAGAATGCTAACGTGGAGATGGTGGTCTGCTGTTCCTTACAGGACACATAACTGTGTTCATAACCAACTAAGAGGGTCACAAATAGAAACCTAACTAAATAATATTGATTAGACAGGTTATTCTGCAACTTGCTGCATGTGGACATTTTGTGACACAAACTATTAGTACTTAAGTCGCATTACAACATTTGAGATAGATTATAACATCTTAATTTGCAGTTTTAACCAACGCTTTGCAACCTGTCTGATAGTACATCAGGCCTTACTAACTTTACTTGTACATTTTTCTATTCTAATATGCAGTAGTGGAATTATTACTTACTCACAAACTTTCTTTAAAACTGTGTGTGATAAGTCCATCTTTTGCAGTAAGTGTGAAATAGGAGACTGACAGAAAAGGAAAGCAGAGTTGATTTAAATGCTTCATATATTATCTTAGCAGTCGATTATTTTCTGCCCAAAATAGTTTGAATGAGAAGGTATTTTAGATTTATATATTTGCTACAGCCCAAGGGAAAAATCACTATAACTGGTGTGACGCTGGCAAAAAAATATGCCATTTGCAAATTCAATACCTTTATGAAAAGATGACTGCGGGTGAACTCAATCACCTATTGGGTGACTTATATACAGGTTTGCATTAAATAATGAAATCGATATGAAAGAAAGCGAAAAAAATCAATGCAATGCCAAAGCAGCGCTGTAGCAGCTATTTTGTGCTTAAATATAGTTATGTGTAAGCATGTAAGAAGCAGATACAAAGATAATTATGGAAAATTAAAGGAAAAGAAGGACTACTGTAAAAGTAGATCAAATGATGAACAATATTAAAGGTAATAAAAGTGAGATATTAAATACAGTTTTAAAAAAATACGTATTTGTATGTATTCTTCTCAAGGTTGTTTACACAAAAATGCACGTGAAAGAGTGAACATATATATTTGTGACAATCTAAACAATGCGGCAATAATGATTTTTGATGGGTTAAACGGCACAAACCACTGCATACTTTGCTTTTCTAAGTAGTAACCACAACATGGGAACTCCCCGATCGCAGTTTCACTGGCCATCATTTTTTGCCGGTTGAAAGTGACAGATTCTCTTAAAAACGAGTGTTTCTGCGAGTATTACTATTTAGCGGTTTTTCAAGGTTAATGGCACATAGAAATTACGAAGATAAAAACATTGTCACATTAGCATAGCTTTAAATCTACAATATCGATTAAATGCACATTTATTTACATATCTTTCACCAACAATCGAGATAATATGGCTTTCAATTATAATAAAAATGAAGTTTGGATTTAATACTGGAGAAATGAACACAAAAATATAATTTTGTTAGCGTTTTTCTTTTTATACTTCTTTATTTCGACTTAGTTGTAAAAAAAAAAATATATATCGTCTTTGATAGGGCAAATATATATCTAAAGAAAGAGATGGAAACTGCCTTTTCAAACTCTCCAAGCGGTGGTAGCTTTTTTGTCCTGGTACGTAGGTAACGTTGTGCAAACGTACTAACAAACCGGGACAATCTGTTGTACATCTGAAGAATGGTTCTTGCTCTAAGGAATCTAATGAGTCTAATGGTATCCAATTAATTACTGGTCAGTGCTCATCATTCTGCTCCCCTCCCCCCCCCAATTATTTTAGTATTAGTGTAATTAAAACTCTTCTGATTCCAAACTAAGTCAGATACGAAATTGTAAGTGCGTCACCGATCTGTGTATTCATTAACTTGCTGATACATCAGGCCAAGTGTTTCTTGATCCGGATTGGTACCCTGGCCCTCCAGAACCAAGTAGATAACCGACAACTGTGCTATTATATCCAGTTTATCTCAATTGTTATGAAAAAAAGATGCAGATTCGTTAGTGGGATAACAACACCTCATTTTACACATTTTTTTAGTCGAGAATCTCCTGTATCGACCAGAGGTGGGGCAGCTGCAAAAGGTGTGAAATTAGAAAATAGAATGTGCAGCTAGCACTTTCTTAAATGAACACAGACCGACCCCCATCTTCAGACATCAGTGGTACGATCCATTAAATGCATGCTACCCAGAGAGGAGGTCTGTTTTCATATAAAATCTTAAAAATTGCACCGTGTAAAAGAGCTTCAATGTCTCCTCAGGGGTGGTAAATGCATTGACAAAATAATACAATGCATATTTGTATTTTATTTTAGATTGGTCCAATAGAATGCATCACATTACAGGGAATTTGATGTTTTACACCTGACTAGGCGTGTGGACTTTGATTTTACATAAAATAGAAGGTGGGGGCTGTATGGTTAGCCAGATTGCAACAATGCCCATACTGCTGAATTGTAAAGCTACACGATTCTGCTTACAACATGAAGGCCTAGGGGGAAAACCCCATAACACATGTTTACTGAAGAAGATGTGAAGGACATTGTTCAAACTACAGCAGGCGATGCATTTATTTTTTGATGTAAATGCGTGGCTATACTCAAAGGTAATGCCGTATAATGTATTATTCTATGGCAAGTATTACATAAAAATAAAAAGAACTTAAGATCTCAGAACTAAAATAAGAGCATCGGAACATTTAAAAGAGTAAAATAAAGTTGTTTCTGGAGCTAGGTGAGTGATAGAATAAGCTCATACGAACCTTTGGTAAAAGGCACAAACAGAAATAAAAGAATCGCGTTCCAGGAAAATAAACGCAAACTCAAACCCTCGTGAGCTTTGCGGCTCGAAGCAGAGTTAAAAATCATTTATTGCCCAGGATAGCAAATTACAGTTGAATCAATAATGTCTAGTGAGAAAGCGGTGCTTACAATAAATATAAATAAAACAACAGCCTAAAAGACAAATAATGGTGAAAAAATCTTAGTATGGCCTGTCTAATAAATTTGTGTTTGACAATATTCTTGCATTTTAAAATATTATGTGTCAATGCAGTTTAACTCTTCATGCTCTGTACTCATTTGCTTATGGTCGCTTACATTGCAGTTCGAATGGCGAATTTCTATAACTTCATCCGTTGCATGCTATATGTCAGTATAGAAACTCATTTTATGTTTGCTATTTATTGACCACTTCGAGAAATCCCTAGTAGACAACGTCTTTCTACTACTTCCTGCATTTTTTTTTAAATAAACAGGCATATGAAATGTAGCCTAATGACTTTGTTCACGAGCACAGCCACAGCATACATTTTATGGCGGACACCTTGCATGCTTGAAAAAAGTTATCTTAAGTGTTTTATAAATACATTCTTAGTGATTCAACTCATGCTTATGTTATTTGTATTGTTTAAAGCGCATGCTGTCAGTGCTTCTTGGCACTGACCGAAAGCACTGTACCCCTAAAACAATGAGAGGCCACTTAAAACTGCTGAGGGGAGAACATGGTCGTTTAATCCTCGAAGAGCTAGTTTCTAAGCAACTTTCAAAAATAAAAAATAAAATATTTCATCTAGTAAAGGAGGAAGAGAATTCCACAACTTGGCTGCTGCATTTGAGAAAGTTCTTCCATCTTTAGTAACCCTTACATGTTCATGCATCCAAAATGTTATACTTTAAATGTATATAAAATACATATTTTCCTGCTAGCAGTACCATAGGCAATACATTCTACGGTTGCTATAGACTCATCAACTGAAGGGATGTTAGAGCTCAATTCTATCCCCCTATCAACCGATAGCAGTGATATTCAAGGAGGCTTTCATGTCTACTATGGCCCCGGATGAACCTAGTGGCTCAACGACAAATGCAAATGCAAATGCAAATACTAATGCAAATACTAACTGTTCCGGGTCCATACATGGCGAAAGGGAAAAGGAGAAGACCCCCAGTGAATGTTTCTTCTCAGTGACAGAGGAGGCCAACTGGTCAGAGGATGAGGAGCCCCACAGCTCTGATATTGACTGCAGTAATCCAGAAACTGAGAGCGACAGTGAGGCAGGGGTTCCTCCTACTACTATCAAAAATATGCCTTCTCAAAGGGGTCAACCAGAACTAACTTGGGATCACTCTCCAACAACATCCCTACAAGGGAATTCAAACACGGGCACGGATCAAGCACAGTTTCATGAGACTACACAGCTGTCAATGATGTCAATGATGACAATGATGGAGTCAATCCACCAGGGGATAACAGCACATAGGGAAGAGACTCGATCAGACAGCCTTAAGTCCCAAGCAGCGATGAGGAAGAGGAAAACAGTGGTTAGGAAGCTTTCGAAAGCCTGTGAGAATGTCGGAGACAGGGTCTCAAAATTAGAAGAAAGGGTAGTCGCCACCAAAGCAGACGTTGCTGCGGCCACGAATAAAATGGAGTCTCTTGGAGCGCAAGCAATTGATGTCCAATGGAAGCTGGAGGACCTGGAAAACAGGCAAAGAAGGAATAATCTAAGGGTCCTTGGTATTCCTGAAGGGGCTGAGGGTCAGGATGTTAAAACATTTATAGCCAAAACCTTCGAGAAAGCTTTTCCAGATATTGCGGGCTGGAATTGGACCGTTGAAATTCAGAGGGCACATAGGACACCTTTCAAAATGAGACAAAATGCCAGAGAAGGCGATAAGCCCAGAGCTATCCTAATCTATATAGGCAATTTTCTTCTCCACCAGTCCATCGCAGAGAAAGCAAGGCCAGATGCCAAAAGAACCTTCGAAGGAGGCTCCTTCTTCGTAAGACCGGACTTTTGTCACTCCACCGTTGAGCGCCGCTGGAGACTAAGACAGTTAATTAAGCCCTTTCAAGATAAAAGAGTGCAGGTCTATCTTATCAATCCTGCCCAGCTAAAAGTAATTCACTTAGGCAAGACCCTGTACTTTTCATCGGAAATTAAAGCTCGGGAATTTTTGGACTCAGTATAGTATTTTACTTAACCTATATAGCCTAACAGAGAGTAAGGTCTGATTACCTATTCCGACTCAAGCCTCAAGCCTAAAGTCTAAGTTTAAGTTTAGTTTAAGTTTAAGTTTCATTAAATTTAAGGGTGTCACCATTGGTGGTTTATGGTCATATATGAGGTCGAGGATGAGGTTTAACAAGTAGATTCTGTATTGTTCACTGATGTGCTGCACCCATCACACGCACAGACTAGTCTGCGCGCTTCACCGGGGAGTGGGTTGGGGTCAGGGGGGTCAGGGGGGTTGAGGGGGGGGAGGGCTCGGAGTGAGGGGGGGGTGGCGCAAAGGGGAAGGGGAAAAAAGAGAAAAGAAAGTTCATGAAATAAATGTCTTTACTAACAGGAGTGAGATGCACTAAGCAGCTATGAATATTGATGTTAAATTTAGGCCAAAATGCGATTGCGATTGGTTAGTATGTTGGCTTTGTTCCCTACAGGGGTATGTCAAGGATTAGGGTAGTTAGCCTCAATATAGGAGGATTGAATAATTGGAAAAAGAGGGAGAAATTAGAGGAATATGTGTAAAATTAATTAGGGCCGATATTGTATGTTTACAAGAGACTCACTTACGCTGGAAAAAGAAACACTGGCTAAATCTAAGGGGGTATGAAATTCTGTCCTGCTCCTCACAGACTTCAACAGTTAAGGGGGTAGCAATTATAGGCCGGATAGGTCTTGGAGGAGCTAAAAAATCAAAGGCCGATGCACTGGGTAGATGGGCAATATGTGAATTGAAACTAGGTATAACTCTATGTTCAGTCTACGGATCGAATCTGGATGACCCGGGGGGGATGGATCACATCGAGAGGGAACTCACTAACTGGCCATCACCTATAGTAATGTGTGGCGATCTTAATATCTCAGCTGATTTCACAGGTGACACCTCATATATGGGTCGCAAACCCCGGGTATTCAGGGCAGTATCCTCCTTAATTCAATCTTTTGGTTTGAGGGATGTGTGGGGCTGCCTAAAGAAAGACGAACCCGGGTTTACATACTTTTCACACCCATTTAATAAACATACAAAACTGGATTATTTTTTAATATCAGCAACCTGCCTCTGTGACGTACAAATCTCAAAGCTTCCTAGGCTAATATCGGATCACAATCCCCTCGTTTTAACCATGACAGTTAATAACCAAAGGGAGAAAACCAGACCCTGGACTTTTGACAGAAAGCTTTTAGCGGATAGCAATTATATAGCTTATATAAAAAACTGGTCCCAGTCTTTCTTCGACGCGAACAGGTATAGTGCATCCCGTGTTATGGTCTGGGATAGCTTCAAGGCTGGCCTGAGGGGCGAGACAATTAGCTTCTCTGGGCGTTTGTGGAAAAAAGTTAAGGGAGACAGAGAGCGTCTTATGGCTAAACTGGTGGAGGCAGAGGAACAACACAGGAGAGACGTCTGCCACGGGATTCAGGGCACTCAGAGCCTAGAAAGATTAAATAGCATAAAGGCAGACATTCAACGACAACTGGCGAAAAAAGCTGCAGCAGAGTATCAGACTCGCAGGGTCGGAATGTATGAAACAGGGGAGAACGCAGGTAGGGCCCTAGCGCTACGGATTAGACAAGCCACATCAAAAAACACTATTACGGAAATCAAAGAAGCCGATCAGATTTATAATAAGCCAGCTGAAATCCTGGAAGTTTTCAGGAGGTTTTATCAGGATCTTTATGAGGAAGAGACGGATATAGACGATCCGGGTATAAACTGGCAGGATACAGTCATTAAACTCACGTCTAGTGAGAGGGAATCTTTAGAGCAGAATATTACTATGGACGAGTTCTCTCAGGCACTAAAGGATCTATCTGCAGGCAAGGCAGCAGGGCCTGATGCCATACCCCTGGAGGTCTATAAACATTTAAAGGAAGAAACGGCACCCCTTCTGTTAGATCTATTCAATGGGGTTATAAATACAGGGGTCATACCAGAATCTTGGACCAAAACCAACATAGTGGTATTCCATAAAAAAGGGAAACCCAATGAAAATCCTGGCTCTTATCGGCCCATATCGCTAATAAATAGCGATAACAAACTATATGCCAAAATAATGGCCACACGGTTGGGGAGGATTATCGCGAGTCTCGTTTCCCCCTGGCAGCATGGTTTTGTCCCTGGCAGGGGCACCACTGACCACATTAAAAGAGCCATAACCCTGTTCGACATTCATGCTGCGGGGGGGGGGGGGGGGGGGTGAGGGAGGATCGCGATGATCCTCCTCGACGCTGAAAAAGCGTTCGATCGTGTTAGGTGGAGTTTTCTCTGGAAAGTGATGGCTGATAAAGGATTTGGTCATAGATTCCTGCAGGCAATTAAGGCTATGTACTTTAATCCAACTGCCAACATCCAGCTTATGGGCGAATGCTCCAGGCAGATCAATATTATGAGAGGCACAAGACAAGGGTGCCCGTGCTCACCAATCCTATTTGCACTGTACATAGACCCCCTGATCCGCCTTATTGAGAACAATATCAATATAAAGCCAGTAGTCACCAACGGATTCGACACCAAAATTCTCGCATATGCGGACGACATAGCCATAACCACCACTGATCCCGACAGTGCCATGAGGGGAATAATTAGCATTACATCTGATTTTGGGAGGTTATCGGGATACCGACTTAATGTGGCAAAAACACAGGTATTATGTTCAAGAAACACAGTCAAACTGGATGACAGATATGTGGACTCTGTAATATATTTAGGAATAACAATCAATGCCAAGCCAAGGGAAATCATCAAAGACAATTTTCTGCCACTACTGGAAAAGATGAAACAGGACCTAAAAAGAATCGACACCCTCCATCTATCAATTATAGGTAGGGTTAATGTTATTAAAATGGCAATGTTCCCGAAGATCCTATATAAATTTAGGTCTATCCCCTTCAAAGTAGATGACATATTGATCAAGGAAATGGAGGCAATCTTTATGAATTTTGTATGGCAATACGGTAAGGTGAGGAGATCAATTAAATTCATGTCCTTACCCCAGGAAAAGGGCGGGCTAGGAATACCTAATCTTAAATTCTATAATTGGTCTTGTCTCCTCATAGAAATGGCTACACTCTTCTTTCCCGATGATATGACACATAGCCAGCGGGGCATTCCATCTATATATCAGTTGGCGTTAGGGACTGAAGCACACGGGGTACTGCTTAGGAAATATGATAAACGATTTTATAAGACATCGGGCTATAAAATATTGGAAGATATCTGGGGGGTATGGTCGTCTGTACAGAAGAATCAGAGTATTCCAAAGTTTAATAAACATACTTTAATTTGGAAGTCAGGACTATTTCCGTACTTGAGCAGAGATGGCCCCTGGAGACACTGGGAAAGACAGGGAATCAGCACACTAGGTCAAGTGATGATAAAGGATGTCCTGAGGCCCCTTGATCTTTTGAAGTCACGATACTCACTTCAAGGCCCCCAAGAGTTTAAATATATGCAGCTGACTAATACAATCAAATCAAAAAGACCTACCATAAACATATCAAAAGATTGCATATTATTAGATTATTTGAAGGGAGGTGGTCGCAGCATCAGGGTAATGTACGGACTATTCTTGGAAAAGCTACCTGATGACTTGCTAAAGACAGAGGCTGCCTGGGTTGTTAAATTGAGAGATCCCAACATCGATCTGGATCGAGCCATTATCATGGATAAAAGGTTTTTACAATCCTCAAATTTAAGGGCACAGCATTTTAAGACTCTCTTTAACTTATATTATACACCGGCAAAACTGTTTGAATGGGGAAAGAGCGCGAATAACTATTGCCCTAGATGTGGAAATGGGCCTGCTGATCTACTACATATGTTTTGCAGTTGTGGGAAACTAGGGCCAATCAAAAAGGAAATTGAAAAGTTTTTAGAGGGGCTACTAGCTGTCAAAATAGACCTATCCCCTACACTTTTAATAATCGGGTGTGATGCCAAATTAGGTTTAAGTATAGAGTCTGAGGCACTTGTTTTTATATCAACAGCTGTTTTTAGAATATTAATTGCTGCTGCATGGAAGGATGTTGAGGCCCCAACCTTTCAAATGTGGATGTGTAGGATGCTCGGGATCCATAACATTGAGTCGGAGCTATATGCTCTAAAGGGAGCGAAATCCAGGGAAATGGGACTAAAGATCTGGTCGCCCGTGGCATTATGGAGGCGGGCAAAAAGTGGGGGCCCATAGCTTAATAACCCCCATGTTGATATTGCTGATACTCTTAACATATTTACTGTATTTATGGCCTTATGTGTGTTTTTTTAATTTTTTTTTTACATGTTTTAACATCTGAGCTTTTATTATGCGCATTCATCATTCTCTGTGTATATTTATACTTCTGTGTTAATATGTATTGTTAAGTATAGAGAACATTATATTGTCATGAACTTTCAATAAAAAAATAAAAAAAAGGCAATACATTCTGTTGTTTTCAGTTACATACTCAAGTACATTATGAATTGCGCTACATTTTATTCTCTGCAAGTTATTAGTGATGTTCATTATGTTCTATTGTTTTTGCCAGATGGAAAAAAATGATAAAAATGCAAAGCTGCATTGTGTTCGCCGTTTAAAAGACAACTATTAAGTCCACTATTTTAAATGGTAAATGCTGTATTTGTATTTACTATTAGGTCTTAGCTGCAGACAGCGTTAGATTTTTTTGGGCCAGACCTATTGTGCACAACACATTGCATATACTAAAAGTGGGCTTTTGGTCATCCCCTTGCTCATGATTGGACAGCTTACTTTTCTTTCTCACTTCTCTGGTCCTGATTTGGTAGATTTCCTCACTATTGTTACGTTTGGCCTGCAAAGGATCATTTGGGTCTAAGATTGTTATGATTGGATGAGTGCTATCCTTTTATTACATATTCATGTTTGTTTAAAATTTACCCTTGACCAGTCCATGGAAGTACATGTATTTCAATTTTCTCACACCAATGCCTTTTCACTTCCCTGCCTGTGCTCTCTTTTAACTCCCTCCACCCCACTACCTGGTACGCTATAGCCTTTGTGTTTTATTAAGATTTTATTTATTTATTTTTTGTGATTTTCCAAGGGCAAAGAAGCTGGAAAGTGCTGCAACAGGATCATAGCCCTCTGTTTTCACTCCCCACTAGATCACTTTGGCATCCTCCTCACCTGCTCAGTTTAGATTTTAGTTTTTCCAGAATTTCCCTGGATACTCCATTGTTTGAGTCTGAAATCAGCTCTGATGTAGTCGTCAATTGTCGCTCTTAACTTATGTACTATCCCTTAGTTACAGTAACATCAGTATGTAGGCATTAAGCTTACAGTTAATCCGGTGAACAAACCTAAGGAATAAGTGGTGGTAAAAGTGGGTGATCTGCGATTGGCTTGAGATGCAGGTTTGACTGGTGCAAGTTTTGTCGATTGACTACTGAACAGCAGAATCTCCTTTGTGATCTAGGATTGGCTGGGAGGGGACTCTTTTAATTGATTATTGACAATGGGCATTGTGAGTGTGCCTGTAGTTTGAATTGACTTGCTGGATGCTTGGCAGTTGTTAATAGGCTGTGGGTCCATGAACACTTCGCTGAGGTCTGGAAAGTGCCAAGTCTGTTCTTACCACTGATTCCATATGCCCTACTTTCCTTGGGTGGGTGACCTACTGAACCTGGAGTGCTGAGATACAGGCTCTGTACATAGTGACAGGCTGTCCTGGGAGACATACGGTGCCCGGGTACAACACACCTGTCCTCCCAAGGAATCCAATGCACTGGACTGAAGCATGCCCCAAGGCATTGCTGACGAGTGAGTAGAGAGGTTCACACCCCTGGACTCCAACTTAGTAGCTTATGAGGTGTGATCATCCTGCTGTTTTAGAGAAACATGAAGCTCCTGTGTCTCCAGGCGCTTTAAAGGTCACGACAAAGAGCAGGTCAACCATTATGGGATCCTGAGGAAAAGTGGTTGCTTTGCAGTGTACAGTCAGACACTGCATGCTTCTATGTGTATTTTGGTTATAGCAGCATCCAACATTTTGATCCACTGTGCGCAAAGTTAATAAATCACTAACATCTACATTCATTCCTTGGTGTAAGACTCATTAGTATTATAATTCTGGAAAATTAAAATGTGATGTAAGTTAGCAAGTAAGATTTTGATGGTTACTTGGGTCCCTTTCTTTAATGAAAGAGATGAGCTGAAACAACAACATACTAGAATATCCATGGCTGAGATTAATTCAAGCATCCCACACATCACTCTTTGTGTTGACTCGTTGGCCCACAACAAATGTTTAGATTTGTACATAAATCCATTGGTATACATTCACCAAACCCTCTTTACATAATGAATATTTCTGGACATTTCATTCAAATCAACGGGAAATATATCAATATGTCATACCAATAAATCCATCTGATTGGATATGGTTAACGCAATCCTTTTCACTTCATAATCAAGATGTTGCCTGTCTATACATATATGTATATGTGTATGTGTGTGTTTGTGAGTGTGTGTGTGCAGTGGTGGCTCCTCCGCTATTGCAGAGGAGCGTCACCCCATTTTCTCTCAGCGCAAGAAGCAAAAACGTAAAACTGTTAAAACTTTTAGTTATTACAATTTTATGTTTGCTTTGCGGGCATGTGGGTGGGAGGGGCTACTCAGCTTAGGGAGCAGGGCAGGAGTGGCTTGCCCATTCTTGGGTGCGCAATGACTAGTCGGCCCAAATCAGTCATGCACACTTTCCCATTCTCCATGCAGGCTGCATTGCAGCAGCAGCCTGCATGGGGAGCATGCCCACTCCTCCAGCCCCTAGCTGAGCGCTGTGTGTACGTTGCTCAAACCAATCACAACGCTGCTTTGTGGCATTGTGATTGGCTTAGGGGAGGGAGCCTGGCTGCCTGCTTCCTGTTCCTGTCCGAGTCAGAGGCAGGTGATCAGAAGCAGAGAAGACTTGGGACGCGGCCTCAAGGTAAGTTTGTATTTTTCTTCTTTTTTCTTTTATTTCACCCCATCTACCCCCCACACAAAAGCTCTGCAACCCCTCCTTGGGACCCGTGCCCGCCATCCACCCACGAGTCATGCCGGCTGCCGCTGTGTGTGTGTGAGTGTGTGCGCCATTCACCATGACCCACTTTCTACAGTTTATAAGTCTCTTTTAATTATGTATGTACAACCTGTCGGTTGCGACAGCTGTAAAGGGCAGGCGAGTTTCTAACATTCTTTTTCACACTTTGTGTGCACTTTTAATTTGTTTTTAATACATCTCAACATGGCAGTCTGCCATGTTAGAATACTAAATTATACATGCCTAGCATGCATTCCCCGCGACAGTGAGGCATACATATTGTGCCTGTTTATGTGTCAGCATGTGTGTGTGCATCACCAGCACCTTTGGATTGGGTTTTTCTTTAATTGTGAACCCACCTCTAACCTTGCAAGCCCATGCATCTTGATGATTGCTTTTTCAAGCCCCCTGCAAAAAAATTATTGCAAAACCAGTAGTTCGACCTCTTACAGTTGCGACCTATTGCATTTGCCAATGGTAGGGGTTGTTTTGCATTGCCAACATAGTCAGGAAAGACAAATAGTCAAGGAGTGGCGGTGTTTGGCTGCAACATGAAACTTTTTGGGGAGCTTTTGAACCCAGAAGTGTGAACAAATTAACTGTATGGCCAATGCACTGTGTAGGAACATGCGGGGAGCGCGTGGTCACACGCCCCACTCCCAGGTGCACTGCGTACGAGGATGCAAAATCCAACTCTATTTTTTCATCATTCAACTTCTTCTCAGTTTATACAAAATTCATCGTGAGTGCTTGTCATACTATTGTCATGATATTCATCAAATCCACACATTTATCGTACTGTATTTCAAAAAAGAGAAGTTTTTGAAATACAGTACGATAAATGTGTGGATTTGATGAATATCATGACAATAGTATGACAAGCACTCACGATGAATTTTGTATAAACTGAGAAGAAGTTGAATGATGAAAAAATAGAGTTGGATTTTGCATCCTCGTACGCAGTGCACCTGGGAGTGGGGCGTGTGACCACGCGCTCCCCGCATGTTCTTACTTAGTATTAGTGCATTCGGGCTGGCACAATCCAGGGACGCACGCAATTGGCAAAAAAATGCTTAGACTAAATGAAACGGAAAATAATGAAAAACATGGTGTGCAGACCACCTACCAATGTTTACAATGCACTGTGTAGGACATACATCTATTGCATTGCACAATAATGCTAGCTTGTCTAAGCACAACTAGCTACAACCATACTATGAACCATGGAACAATCAAACATCGTTGAGTGTGCACACACAACCAGAAATAGACTTTAGCGCCTTTTGTGTCACACATATTTTAGTCGCTCCACATGTGACAGTATTGTAGCACGGACCAACTACCACAGCCAAGAATACACTTTAACACAGTATAATCCGCAGGATAGAAAGAGTTTTTGAATCAAAGGATATTCAGAAAAGATCCGTTTTTAAGAGGATGTTCTACCTTCCAGACGGTGGATCAACTTTTTCATTAGCTTCAACTAAAGTTGGAGGAGAGATTAAATGCAAATACCTGTAATAGAAAGGAAGCTAAAAATGAAAGGGTTCACACGATCTGATAACATTTGGTTTATTTTTAAGATTGAATGAAATGTAACTACACCATTGTTATGAAAAATACTGCTAATGACGAATTACATTACTAATTTGGCTGGCATCAGTGTTATTCCTCAGTATGTTGCAGATTGCAAAGTTTCTTTTTACACACTAGTCTGAACACCACATTTTATAATATTTGAAAACAATTTCGGTAAGTCTACTAGAGTAGGTGACCTATTCAGCAAAACTGTGTAGTGATCTGTGAAGCAAAGCAAATCTACCCTCGGTAGCAAAACGTTTTATATAATATTTTAGATTATAAATCTGGAAAGGGTGAATATTATTTGAAAACTGCATGGACAGTAGGTCCTAAAGTTTCATTTGACATGCCACTTACTAGTATGGAATAAAGTTACTGATTTAAGAAAAAATAAATTCCTGGTTCATATTTATAGCTGAAAATGGCAAGGACGCCCTCCAATCATCTAATTCTAATCTTTTAAAATATCCCACTTTTTGTCTAAAACCTATAGGAGGAAAATCTTTTGCTGTTTTGGGATCCAAGTCCTGGAGCCAACTTCTTGGTCCTCTTTGTGTTTTGAACAATGAAGCTGGTTTTAGGAAGGGCCCTAAAACGTGATTGTTATCAGCACTGTAAGATCGGTGTCTTACCTAACCAAACTTGCCACACTGATTTATTTTGTAACAGTTGATATGAAGAGTGTTGTGTGAGATAGCACCAGGATACACTGTTTGAGTGACCATCAGATCTACAAGGTCCGATTTAATTCATTCAATCATGAACAAGAGGCTGACCCAAAGGCCGCTCTATTTACTTTATTGTACACAACAGTACAGTAAGTCAGCCCTAACAAGAACAAACCATCAAACACAGACAATTGTACGAAAGACACAGCAGCAGACCAAGGTCAAGCACATATGTTCCTATAGTTTAAATTATATGGTGGTGCAGCTACTCCCAACTCCCTCTGCCAAGGGACGCATACAAGTTCAAATGTCCACAGTAAAGGAAGGTGCACTCCAAGCAGAGTCAATTGAGTAGAAACGTTTTTTGAAAATTCTTCTTTTTATTCATATTCGTCTTTTCATAAAAAAGGCACAGCCAATGCGTTTTGTTCCCCTAGTGCCATGGGAACTTCGTCAGGGCTAACTCACAAGATACACAGGTACTAGTGACTTGTACAGAGAATGCGAGTAGCCTAAAAAAACACGGTGCCAGGGTCCGCTCTCCCCAAGCCTTTATGTTCTCCCAAATAATCACGGGGAACCAGCACAAATAGGAATCCAGAAAACAGTAGTCTTACATGAAACTTCAAATAGTATAGTCCTCTTCGTTGAGGGGTCCTCGTATATATCCGATACAAATCCAGATCGGCAGCCACAAAAATATAAATATAACGATATGCGAAATCCGGCATTTTGGGCTACGGGGGTGTGTTCGCCAGATTACAGATACTGGTGAAACGGACTTGTTAAAACTAAGGGCAACCCATTGATATAGCGGACGCCATTTTAAAATCGGGGAAGACGCACCCCCACACTGCAGATAGTGATGACATGGTCTCTCAGATTTATGGGATAGAATTTAGGAAGCAGAGCAAATTGCAGGGTATCTACACTGATTGTCAAATCATCCTGTTGGACAAAAAGTTCGAAAATACGTCGAGAATTTCTTTTACCACTTTGAGCCCAGAATAACGTTATATTTATATTTTTGTGGCTGCCCGATCTGGATTTGGATCGGATATATAGGAGGACCCCTCAACGAAGAGGACTATACTATTTGAAGTTTCATATAAGACTACAGTTTTTCTGGATTCCTATTTGAGCTGGTTCCTGTGATTATTTGGGAGAACGTAAAGGCTTGGGGAGACCGGACCCTGGCAACGTGTTTTTTTTTAGGATACTCGCATTCTCGGTACAAGTCACCAGTACCTGTGTGCCTTGTGAATTAGCCCTGACAAAGTTCCCGTGGCACTAGCGGAATGAAATGCCTTGGCTGTGCCTTTTTGATGAAAAGACGAATATGAATAAAAAGAAGAATTTTCAAAAAAAGTTTCTACTCAATTGACTCTGCTTGGAGTGCACCTTCCTTTTCTGTGGACATTTAAACACACACAATTATCAAATGATTTCTTTTTGGGACACCGTTAAGAAGGTATTTGCTAATATTTTATAAGTGAATTCATCCATTTAAGAGGCATAGTCACAAGGAGTTATCGCCAAGGTAGTGGCACTTTTCTGCCGCTAATGTGGCAATATTTTTAACACAGTATTACCAAGCTGTCGCTAAAAGCCGTTAGCAACAGCTTTCTGCCGAAATTGGCCGCATCCAGCATTGTCAACGATGTTAGCGATCACTATCGCTAATGATATGCAATGTAGGCGTTCCCGTGCAAAAACGCACACTAACCCCACTTCGCGATATTCACAATGGTATTCCCCAAATAGACCTTTGCGTTCAGCTAATGCTAATCTAATGCCGGTGGTCAGGATAAAAAAGATGAACTGGTGGAGATGAGTTTCAGCTACAATACCATCAAGGAATAGAACTCCCTTCCAATATATCTCAGAAAAATTCCCAGCCTTCTTGAGTTCAGAAAACAGCTGAAGACCTGGCTCTTTTAGTAGCAGTAGCCCTTAGCACAGTATGTGGCACTGGAAGCGCCAAGACACTTGAGGGTATATGTGCGCTGTATAAATTTAATTAAAAGGCCCGTTAGCATCTGGGACTTAAGACCAGAAAAAAGGAGGTCTTAAAAATGGTGATAAAGAGTAGTTCACAAGGAAGACTAGCCCAGAGCCTCATCTGAAGACCCACTGATGCCATGGAGGTACTACTCATGCTGCTTGGAGCACAAAGAAGGCCACAGCAACCACAGCCACTGCCACCAACCCCAGGACTACCACCGAAGCAGCGCCGAGTTAGACAGCTGCTCCATCGCCGACGCCTCAGACCTAACACCAGAGGATGTCATTGCCTACTACAGGTTTAAAAGGACATCTATCCTCCGCATCCTGATCCAGATAGCACACAGGCTGACAGAACCAACACAGTGGATAACCAACATGAATGATCCCTCCGCAAACAAAGCTGCTGGCTGTGCTGCTCATGATGGCCTATGGTACCTTCCAACCAACAACTGCCAGAGTTGGAGCAGTCTCACAATCAGCCCTATCCAAGTTCCTCCCAACTGTCTTGGATGTCATCAGCAGCCTGATAACCCAGCACCTATGCTTCCCCAACACTGCTCAGGAACAGCTTGAGACCAAGCAAGGCTTTTATGCCATAGCTGGCTTCCCGCATGTGTTGGGGGCAATTGACTGCACACATATCCTACTTGTGCCACCTGCGGACACCGCACACATATACCGCAACAGAAAGCACACACATTCCATCAATGTGCAGGCAATTGTGGACCACTGGGGCCTGTTCACCAATGTCATAGCCAAGCTCCCAGGGAGTGTGCATGATTCCTACATCTTCCGCCAGTCCATCATCAATCAGCGCTTTCAAGATGGCACATATTGAAGTGTACTGCTTGTTGGTAAGCACTAACTGAAGACACCACACACCTCAACTCCACAATCATGAAACTCACAAATGTGAGAATCAACATGTTCCAAACTCACATACAACATGTCAATCAACATGTCCACCTACCAGACACCACAACACAAGTAACTGTAATAACTGGGGCTAGCAATGTAGACAAACCATCCCCAAACACCAAGCCCCTTCGTCACACATTTACAAATGTGGGGAGAGGTGGGAACCAAGTATGTGCAAATGAGGTACTCAAACTAGCCAAAATATTCGGAACAAGAAAAGATCACTAGGTTATATGTTCATATGATCTGTATTTTATGTTGTGTATGTAAGTGAGTTGTCTTTGATGTTGTTTATTATTGGTGTATTGACCCAGAGTCATTTATTGTTTTTGTTTTGTTAAGTTTTTCTTTGGTCTTGTGGTATAATGTGTAAAATTGTCAAATTGTATTATATGATATATGTGAAAACAAACTGATCTGTGAAAAATAAATAATATATATTTTCGGATAAATGTTGTGTGGGCAGACACTATTTTGTTTATTGGTGCCTTGAAGATTTGAGTCATAAAATAAGAATCAGTACAGGCGATTTCATTTTTATTTGACATCACAGGTGGCAGGCCTTTGTACAGCCTAGAAATAGTGTGCAAAATAATCATAGCATGTTGTGTATTGCACAATATATGTGTACCCACTAATGCCCTTTGGATCCAAGTGCCAGATGCACCGGACGATGCTCAGGATGATGAGGAAGATGAGGCAGGTGGGGCACACTCCACAGCTTCTGCAGCAAGGACTGCCCGAAGCAACCGATTTATAAACAATTTCTTCACCTGAGCACGGCACATCGTGAGTGTCCTTATCAATCATATATCTGTTCAAAATGACCCCAAGCACAGTATGTGCAAATAAATAACATCACACACATACCACGGGGTCGATTCCGATCCGGTAAAATCACCGTCCGTACGACTCGCATCCGGAGCCGTTTCCGTACGACTCGTACGGACGCCGTACGACCGGACGATTCCGATCCCGATCGGGCGACCCGGACGCCATTCGTACGGTCCACGTCGATTTGTACGGAAAAGCGTACGATCACCTACACACAGTACGGCGCGTACCCCCCATGATCGCAGGGGTACGTGTCGTACCCCTGCGATCATGGGGGTATGTGTCGTACACCCAGCGTACATGGGGGGTACGTGCCGTACACCCAGCGTACATGGGGTACGGCATGTACCCCATGTACGCTGGGTGTACGGCACGTACCCCCATGATCGCAGGGGTACGTGCCGTACCCCTGCGATCATGGGGGTACGTGTCATACACCCAGCGTACATGGGGGTACGTGCCGTACACCCAGCGTACATGGGTACGGCACATACCCCATGTACGCTGGGTGTACGGCACATACACCCATAATCGCAGGGGTACGGATCGTACTTGCCGGGTCATAAAAAGCAGCCGCGAAACGTATGAACGTCGCGTACAGCGGCTTCCGAGGGCGATTCGTACGGGAATTTCATTCGTATGGTCCCTGGTACGATTCGGATGGATAGGTGCATCGGGTGTGGATCGTACTACGTCGTTCGTACGGGGACGGTTACGGGTACGATTCGTACGGAAAAAAATGCTCCGTACGACGATTCGGAGCGCTTTTTACTGGATCGGAATCGACCCCCATGTGTGCATGTTTATCCTCAGCATAAGTACATCACTCTGACAAGTATAAGTTTAACATAGTGTGTTAATAATTTAACAATTATAATTTGAAGATGGATATGTCTCTTCTCTATTGACCATCTACCACTTCGCCGCGCTCGCGCTGCTACTAGCGCGGAGTACTTTTTAAAATCTCCTGTTCTGTATTTGGGTTAGTTTTTTGTTTCATTCATCCCTGTTTTTAGCCTGCCTGTCTGCAGCTTGTGCCCCCTTCTCCCCTTACCTGCATCTTAAAAACGGCATTTTCTGCCTGCCAAGCACCACCACTTTGGTGGGTCCGGGTCCTGGGGGTCATTTTGGGCGCCATCTTTGTTTGGGCTACTTCAGCCAGCGGCGGCCGCCATCTTGGAGCGGACTCGCACGCTCAGGCTTGATTGGAGCGCCTACTTAAGGCGGGCTCTAGCATGGTGCTGGTCAGACCATCTACCACTTCGCCGCGCTCGCGCTGCTACTAGCGCGGAGTACTTTTTAAAATCTCCTGTTCTGTATTTGGGTTCGTTTTTTGTTTCATTCATCCCTGTTTTTAGCCTGCCTGTCTGCAGCTTGTGCCCCCTTCTCCCCTTACCTGCATCTTAAAAACGGCATTTTCTGCCTGCCAAGCACCACCACTTTGGTGGGTCCGGGTCCTGGGGGTCATTTTGGGCGCCATCTTTGTTTGGGCTACTTCAGCCAGCGGCGGCCGCCATCTTGGAGCGGACTCGCATGCTCAAGCTTGATTGGAGCGCCTACTTAAAGTCGCTCCCTCACGCGCAGCGTGACGCGCAGGTGGACGCCCTCGCTTAGCCTGAGTCGTGCCGGAGTCCTGCCCGTCTGCACCCGTCAGCGTCCCGGAGGCGTCGGGGCGGCGGGGGACCTCGGTCCGGCGATACTTTGGCTGAGATGATTTGCTATACCTCTGCGTCATTGCGGGACATGCGGGGCCATTCTAGCTCCTGCCGCTCCGTCTTCCCTGCACGGTTTAGGGGCAAACGACGCTGCCCGGGCTGTGGCTGGACGCCTTCTTGGACTCGTGTCACAGTTCCTCGCCCGGCAACAGCTGGCGTGAATCATCTTTGCCTGGTGCTGAACACGAGGTCGGTAGGACGCCACGCCCTGCACATTTACGATCTTCTGGTCAGGGAAAATCCCCTGTGTTTGCTATTGACCGAAACTTGGCTGGGAGAGGCTTCCAATCCGGACGTCTTCTCAGCCATTCCTCCGGCGTACAATATCTTCCGGCAGGACAGAGTTAAGGGCAGGGGAGGTGGAGTGGCGGTAGTGGTGAAAAAGAGCGTCTCCTGCTCAGTGCTTCCCCTTAACTCCATTGGGAACGCCGAGTCACTCGCCTTCACGCTCAGACTGTCCCCGGGTCAGGCCCTGAAGGGGTTGCTGGTTTATAGACCACCAGGCCCTGTGGGTTCCTTTCTGGAAGATCTGCAGACAGCCGTCTCTGAGCTGGCGCAGACCACACAGCATTGTGTCGTGGCCGGTGATTTCAACTTCCACCTTGACGCGGCGGATGACCCTGATGCGACCAAATTGCTGGATGTTACATCCGCTGGGTCTTATACCGTTCGTGTCAGGGCCAACACATGAGAAGGGGCATACCCTGGACCAGGTGTTTTCGTCTGTTCCACTCATGGAGGTTGATACCCTGCAGATGCTCTGGACCGATCACAGGTTGATCAGATTCTCGGTGTCAGAGTGCGCGCGGCCGGATAACAGAGCGCCTACCCTGCTTAGACCGGCCCCGAGAGCGCTGCATAGAGTGACACCTGACATGCTAGAGCAGGCGCTGCTGGATCACCCTTGTCATCTTTCGGGGGATTTGGACAGCGACACTGAGACTTTACAGCCATGGCTCACTGACAGGCTGGACGATCTTGCCCCTAAGGCAGCCCCCCGGTCCACGGCGGCACGGCAATCTGCACCGTGGTTTACGGAGGCGCTTCGTGTGGCTCGTAGTCAATGCAAGGTGGCCGAGAGGGCCTGGCGCCTTCTGTATGATGAGGAGGCTAAACTCGCCTACAAGGTGGCGGTGAAGGCCTACCACCGGGACATCCTGGGTGCCAAGAGGGATTATCTGGCTAGGAGGATAGAGGCATCTGCGAACTCCTGTAAGGAGATCTTTAATATTGTGAAGGAGTTTACGACCCCCAGCTCCCATCCGCCCCCATTAGCTTCGTCGGATGCATGGGCGTGTGATCTTGCTGGTTTTTTCACAAATAAGATCAAGGCGATTCAGGCCACCTTCGTGGAGGGACCGGATGGAAGTAGCGTCATGAGGGCGGACTTTGGACTTCCGCATATACCTGTGGCGGTGCTGTCCGATTTCCCTGCTGTTTCCAGCGATGTGTCTTGGACGCTGCTGGCCAATCTTAAGTCTGGCTCGCCACTTGACCCCTGCCCTGCCAAATTCCTGGCCGGGATGGCGGCAGTGGTGAATCCACTGGTCAACCCCATCCTCAATGCCTCCCTGAGGGAGGGGAGGGTCCCTAGTTCTTGGAAAAGAGCGATGGTGATCCCCCTCCTAAAAAAAACGGGTCTCGACGCCGAGGCTTTGGCCAATTACAGGCCAATCTCGCTTCTTCCGGCGCTAGCGAAGATAACGGAAAAACACGCCCACGGTGTCCTGTCGAGCTTTTTGGAAGCTAACAATCTGCTCCATATATCCCAATCTGGTTTCCGTCCTAATTTTAGCACGGAAACGGCTCTGTTGGAGGTTACTACGATCATCAGGGAGACCTTGGATGTCGGCGGCAGGGCCATGTTGGTCATGTTAGACCTATCGGCGGCTTTCGACACCGTCCCCCATAAGGCGCTTTTAGCTAGGCTTTATGACATCGGCCTTAGGGGGACGGTGCTCAGGTGGTTTACTTCTTTCCTTGAAGGCCGCCGCCAGACGGTCTGGGTTTCCCAGAGTTCCGCCGAGATGCCGCCACTGGGAGTCGGGGTTCCACAGGGCTCTGTGTTGAGCCCCACATTGTTTAACATCTTTATGTCCCCTTTGGCGGCCTTGGTGGAGGCACACGGGGCCCAGATCGTCTCTTATGCCGACGACACGCAACTCCTCTTCACATGCGGGAAAGATCAAGAGTTTGATGGAGAGAGAATTCGGGACTGTCTTGCATTGGTCTTCGACTGGTTCCAGCGGAACAGTCTGAGGGCCAACTCAGGCAAGTCTGAGGTTCTATTCTTTGGTTGCGTTGCCGATCCGGAGTGGCAGCAATGGTGGCCGTCCGACATGAGCCCTCCGGCACAGTCCTCAGTGGTGGCCAAAAATTTGGGCGTCAAATTAGACAACCAGCTGTCGCTGCGAATTCATATTCTCGGCCTGGCTGGCACCTGCTACGGAATCCTGAAAATGCTCCGTAAATTTCTGCCTCTGCTGTCTAAGGAGCACAGGAGGATTACTGTGCAGGCTCTTGTCGGCTCAAGGCTTGACTATGCCAATGCCCTCTTTTTGGGCCTCCCTGACTACCTGGTACAGCGCCTTCAGGTGGTGCAGAACTCTGCCGCCCGGGCTATTTTTGGCCTACGCAGACGAGCTCGAGCCACCGGGCTGCTTCAGACGCTTCACTGGCTCCCTATCAGGAAGCGGATCCAGTTTAAATCCCTGACTCTGATGCACAAAGCCCTGTATGGATCAGGGGCGGGATATCTGCGGCGGAGACTGGCTTTCTATCGTCCAGTCCGCTCCCTGCGTTCGGAATCCCTCTTTAAAGCAGTGGTCCCGCGGGTGAGGAAGGCCCGCGTGGGAGGGCGGTCTTTTAGCTGCAGAGCTCCCCAGCTTTGGAATCTGCTTCCTCTTTCGCTCCGCAGCACTGCCAATTTGCTCCAGTTCAGGAAGAGCCTGAAGACCTGGCTTTTTAATCTTTAGTCTGTTTTACTGTTTTCCGCTTGTATTGTTTTCCTCTGCTGTCTTTTGTCTTATTTTAGCTGTGTTGTGTTATTTCTACTCTGAGTTGCAGGTGGAAAGCGTCGGGACACTCATATCGAGTAGCCGTACGCTATATAAAAGTTACATAACATAACATAACATAACATTGAGAGTCACTTTTTAGGGTGTCATCTGTGCAAAACTAGACTTTGTAGGGTGTCAATTCTGGTACTAAAATCTACTTTTTAGAGTGTCATATGGGCCAAAATATGATATTTAGGGTGTCATTTGTAGTTAGCTATGATTTTCAGGGGTTTAATTATGGATTTTAGGGTATCATTGTGGGTAAAGTATGAATTTTAGGGTGTCATTTGTGGTTACCTATGAATTTTAGGGTGTCATTTTGGGTACATTATGAATTTTAGGGTGTCATTTGTGGTTAACTATGAATTTTAGGGTGTAATTTTGGATACTTTATTAATATTAGGGTGTCATTTGTGGTTAACTATGAATTTTAGGTTGTCCTTTGGTGATAAATTATGGATGTTAGGGTGTCATTTTTTGTAAATTGTGAGTTTTAGGGTGTCATTTGTGGTTAACTATGAATTTTAGGGTGTCATTTTGGGTAAATGACATATTTTAGGGTGTCACCCGGGGTAAATTATGGATTTTAGGGTGTCATTTTGGGTAAATTATGAATTTTTGCGTGTCACTTGTGGTTAACTGTGACTTTTGGGGTGTAATTGAGGGTAAATTATGAATATTAGGGTGTCATTTGGGGTAAATTATGGATTTTAGGGTGTCATTTTGGGTGAATTATTAATTTTAGGCTATCATTTGTGGTTAACTATGAATTTTAGGGTGGTGTCATTTGTGGTTAGCTATGAATGTTAGGGTGGTGTCATTTGTGGTTAACTATGAATGTTAGGGTGTCATTTGGGGTAAATTATTAATTTTAGGCTGTCAATTGGAGTAAAATAAGATTTTCAGTGTGTCATTTGGCTTAAACTATGAATTTTAGGTTGTTATTTGGAGTAAATTATGATTTTATGGGTGTAATTTGGGGTAATTATGAATTTCAGGGTATCATTTGGGGTTTAAACAAGTTCCTCATGGTGTTTTTGGGGGGCTGAAATGAAATTTCATCTAAGACTGTTCATCTGTATCAGAATCTGCACTTAGCATGCAAAATCTGCCCGCATTAACGTCAACACAATGTTTTTTTCATACTCACGATGGAAAAACCATTGCTAAACACATTGAACAATACGAAATATTACCCCATAGCCAATTTGCCTGCAGATTTTCACCGCTTTGTCAAAAAACGGGCCTCAAACACACAGGAAGTGATGTCTGCATGCTTCATGCTTACTGGAGGAGTGCTGTGCACTTTAACCGTCTCTTTTGAGCACATTGCTGGTGATTGTTAGCGCCCTGATATCCTATTTAGGATGATTGTTTGCGCTTTATAAGTACCACTGACATTGACATTGACATTGACATTGTGGAGAGTGCTGGAGGTGTTTGGTGTTGTGTGGTGCAGATTGGAAATTTTGAGAGTGTTGCTATGTCCTGTTGATAGTGTCTCTGTGAAGTGTGTTGTACTTGTTGTTACCTGTTTTATTGTCTCCTGTCCTTAATCTTGTGTGGGTGTTTGTCTTGGGGTCGTTAACTTTCTTAGTAGTTGTTGGGGCTGTTATATTGGGTTTCTTCATTTTTGGCAGTTGGATTAGGTGTGTGAAAGGAGAAGGTGGGTGTGTGCAGGGAGGGCAGGATGTCCAAGGGGGCATTGGGGGGCTTCATATGGCTCGTGAAATTTCACCTGCCCTTGATGGTGGAGAGGGGAGGCTTTATCCTCTCTGGATATGCGGTCAGTGTGCCAAAGGTGAGGTGGGAGCGTGTGCGGGAGCGGGAGCAGATGCAGCGTGTCTTTGGTGTGCCCTGGACTCTGCGCTAATGGAATCACCACTGGCAGGATTTCCTGGGCCATGAGGGGGATCTGTTACACCACCTGGACATCATCTCTGGCATAGAGGGTGGCAAGTTCAAACTCTAAATCTAATTATAAACACTGTAACAAAAACACAAAAATGCAGCTTGGGACACACTGGTGTCCAAGTGCAAACATGTGGCAGACTGAGATGTGAGATGTAATGCGTTCACACCTAAAGTTGGCACATCAGAAACACCACGCTGCATCATATTGACAAGCATTGGATGCATGTTTGTGTTACCCACTATGCTGGTGCAACACTTACCACTGATGTGCCAAGGCTGGCAACCTTGCGCAATACTGCATGCAGCATAAAGATTGTTTGTGTACAGGAAGGGTGACTGTACATGAACAATCCAAGGCATTGTTACTGGGACCCGTGTTCTGCCCAAAAGGGAGTGTCAAAATGCTATCCAAATAAATTGTGGTAAGTTAGCTATGTTGCCCTTGTACAAAGGCTCAGTGTGACAATGTTTGAGAAATGAACAATTGCTCAAAGGAAATAGGACATTTCCAGAGTGTCATACACCACCAACATCTGTGAAACAGCCTTGTGCGATCTGCAGCGTAACAATTGTACACAGAGAATTTGTAACATCAGGTTGCATATAGAAATTAGGCCTTGTGAGTGTGTCACACAACTAGTATGTGCAAGTTTGCTAGCATTATTGTCTGGTTTGGTCTGATTCACAGGTCTTGTGTTAATAGCTGCCAAAATCGACCCAATCATGTAGCCAACATGAAACACAACAGTAAAGTTATAGAGCATTTTCAGTTATGGTGATGATTTTTATGATGAATATGACATGTGTGATTTTACGTCTGATACCAACACATATTTCTCTTTTATGTCTTGCAGCAGGACAACCTCTCATCACACCTTCAAGGACCCACAGCGCCACTGGTGAGTTCAGACATCATATGTTGGCATAGTGCAGTGTCATGAATGTCTGGGTCAAATGGTCATCGTTGTAGCATGCAGTATGGGTGTGTATCACATGTACCTTGCCTACAGTGTGATGATGTATTGTGGAAGGAAAAAGTGTGTACAAATCTGTAAGTTCAGGTGGAGCTATACATTTGTATACCAGTTGTAACTTTGCACATCCCCAGTCAGTGGTGCACATGAATTTAGGTCTATGTGTTCTGTTACCACAGCACATGCATGTGGATTACAGAGCGCACTGTTAGGAGAGGAGACATGTAAGTGGTGTTTGTGATGAGTATCGGAAGATATGGAATGCATGTACATCCTTGACTGAGATGACTGTGCAAGTGAACCCAATCATGTTCAATGAGGCAGTGGTTTTCCTGCTGTGCGTGCTCAGAGAAAGGTTGGCACTGTGAATTTGTAGGTATGCTGCATACCAGCTTCACAGAAGTAGCAGTGCGTAGCTTTGAGCTAAGCATATCAATGGCATGTTCCCCAAACACCTAGCAAAGATGGCCCTATAAATCTCATTTACATGTTTGGCCACTGCAATCGTGTTGTCGAGCTGTCTCCTTGGAGTCATTTCCTGGTAGACTCTGTCAGAATTGGTAACATTACTCTGCATGCATTTACACTGCATGCTTTAGCTCTGCATTTATTGCTGTGCCATATATTTTACAATGCAGGGCTCTACAACGCTATCTGTGTGGCTGCATTACCCATAAGAAAACAATATTCAAAATGACTCCAGGGTGCGGTTACAATGGGGAATGCATTTTAACAGTTTGCGTTGTAAAGGCCTGCATAGATTAATGTACTACAGAGTGATATTAGCGGATCAAAAACATGCATGATTGATAAATTAGATGAAACAATGTTCCCCCTCTCAGCAGCAATGCACCACCTATTGTGAAGTAGTGGTGGAGAGAGGGCCAGCGCCTCATGTACAAGTCAGTGTTCAGCCACCTGACCTGTTTCCATGTGTGCTGAATGATGCAACACAGATGAAAGTGTGAGTAGGGATGTCCCAGGATTGCTCCTGTGCAGGTAGAGTAACCTTCCTACACATTAACAAGCACACTTTCACACAGGCACAGACACCCTTGCACTCTTGTGCAAGAGTGCCTGTGTTTGCACTGACTTGATGAACTGCACACAGTCACTGAGGGACACGCAGGGCTGCACATGAGCATTGTACATATGATGCAGTACTGTAATAGGAGAGGATGAGGGTGGCACTACACACGGAAGGCTAATGCTTCCCTCCTCTGATTCCTTGTATATGTCACCCTCAGTCAGGGTATGTCATTGCACCATCATTTGACACTGACAGTCTCATTTGGTTGTGACTGTACATGTCCCATGCCATGCACTGTCATGTCAGTCTCCCCCAGCATGTAGTCACTGATCAAGGATTCTAGATTTCGTTGTCCAGGTCACTCTCTGACTACACATAGTTACGCTAGTGATCTTGTATTCCAGATTTGAATGAAGAACATTGACATTCTATAAATGACTCACAATTTCCCATTGTTCATATTTTACAGACAACTTGACGCCAGAGGAGTCCCATGACTTCCAGGTGAGGAAGGACCGGTACCTTCACATTGAGAAGGTAGAGAAAGGGTACCGCAACATGGCACTGAGGCACCATGAAGACCGTCCATGCAGGAGTTAGAAGTTGGTGCCCAAGGTTGCTACACGTGGCAGACAGAGTGGCACACAGGCCATCCCAGGCCCCTATGGCATCAGTGGTGGGTCCTGGCATGGACAGCCAGTGTCCCATTCCTCTACAATACCCCACACACAAGGGACAATGCCACCTGCACCAGCAGATCAGGAGGTGCCATTCACTGTGTGGGACAGGAGGACACTGCTAGAGAACAATGTTATGCTGGCAGAGATAAGGAGAGAAATGGCTGAGCAGTCCAGGCACATGGAGGATATTAAAAACACCTTTGACTCCCATAAAGACTGGCCATGTTGAGCCCCATCCCCTTCTTCTCCCAATATTTTTTTCTTTTATATTAGTTAGTGTTAGGTAAGTATTTTAAATGTTAGGTAGTGTAGTTGTAGTGTAGCTATAGTTAGTGTTAGTTTTTTAGGTAGTTTTAGATATTTATTATTATATAGTGTTTGGGGAAGAAGTTTTCGTTTCCTTTGGGGGGTGTTTAATTTCTTCATTGTATAAATTGTTTAATAAAAATACCAAAAACATCTATCTTTGTGTAGTTTAACTGTATAATTAGTATATGTATAGCTTAGATGTCTTAGTCCTGTCTCATGATTGCCTTAAAGGTGGGAAGGGGGTTGATGTCTTAGATATGTTGTTGTGTGTTTACGATTAGTTAGGGTAGATAGTTTAGGTATTTAATCACTTTTTTCAAGTTAATTTATCTTAGATTAGCAGTAGTAATAATTAGTATTAGTTTAGGGTAGTTAATTTTTTTACTTTTATAGTATATGGTTGCTAGTTTACATTTCTGCTTGCACATATGTCAGCGGTGATGTGGTGGAGTGTGGCTTTTTTACCTTGTATGCAATTCATACCATCACTGGACAATCCGTTAAATGTCTAACTGTGTTCATGACTTGGATGGGGGTGCTGACAAGCTGTTTCAGTCTGAAGCGAGGGTGTCCAGGAGGGTGGCGGAGTTGGGTTCACTGAGGTTGTGGAGGTGGAAGTTGAGGTCTCCGATGAGTGTAGTCCATGGAGGCAATGGTGTGGGGCACGATGAGGTCAGCGATGTTAGTGTTGAACTCGGTTCGAGGTCCCGGAAGTCTGTAGGCAAGGGCGTCATTTAAGGTGGTCCTGAGGCTGGTCTGGATCTGGAAATGATGGTGTACGGTGGTGGATGGGGAGTTGCTCGTGCTGGAGGTGGTGAGTCAGAGGGAGCTCTTGTGTGCAATGGCGAGTCCTCCTCCTGGGTGGATAGGGAGGTCCTTTCTCTGGATTTTGTATCAGTCGGGGATGGCGGTGACAATGTTGGGCAGAGGTGGGGTTTGTCCAGGTTTCCATGAAAAAGGTGAAGCCTGGCTAAAGGGTGTTGAGGAGGTCCCAGATCTCTAGAGCATGTCTGTGCAGGAGTTGAGGAGGATGCACCTCAGGGCTTCGAGAGTGCTGGCGTCTGGCCAGCGGCCGCAGGGGTGCAGAGGAAGGTGAAGGTTTGTCGGCAGTGTCAGTAGGAGAACTGGCAGTGGGTGGTTTCAGCGCAGACCGCTGGCAGTAGTTGTTCCTTCTGGGGTTGAGTGTGTGGAGGTCAGCTGAGTCATAGCCGGGGTGGTCGGAGAGGCAGGGTCCCTGGAGCTGGTCACAGTTGGGTCGCGGATGGGCATAGATGAGCTTGTCTTTGGCGTGCTCTCTGGGCGCGGCCACCATTAAATGGGGAAAGTGGAGGAGTGTGGCTGAATGGTTAGAGCGGCAGACCCTGATGCAGAGTTCTGGCCAGGGACCAGGGTTCGATTCCCGCCTCGGCGGGGTCTCGGGCTCAATTTCCTCGGACCTGTTAATTCTCGCCTCGGTGCCTATTCTAATCACGGGCCCCACGCTGCAACTCTGGGCAATAGCTTGCTTAGCCTCCACACCGGCCCCAACAGCGCTAAGGATGCCTGGCTTCACCCTGGGGGTGCCCAGGAGTGGACACTTCACAGGGAAAGCCAGGAGGGGTTCCACAGCGGTATGAGTATCAGCGCCAGGAAGCCGCATAGGCGACACCGCAAGATGACCGTCTGGTGACAGTGCGCTCTATAAGTACCATGACATTTACATTTACATTTACATTTACATTTACATTTACATTTACATTTACATTTACAAAGGGGAGAAAAGCGCAGCTAGGAGGCGGGACCTGGCAGGGGGATGGGGACGTGGGGGGCAGCAGCATCGGGAGAAGGTGGCAAAATGGGCACAGATGACACAAACAACGGCACAAGTACAAGCACAAAATGAAAACAGGAAAATTAAACAGAAAGACAGAAAATAGCAATTACAAAGGCACAATACCAAAAAGATAAACAAAAGACAGAAAAAAGGCACAAACACAAAGACAGACAACAGCAGACCAGCAGAAAAGCAAGGCTCTCCCACTGGACCTGAGGCTCAGGCAGGAGTCTGTGGGAGGAGGAGGGCTGAAAACACTTACCTTCTCAGAGAGGTGTAGGGGCAGGGACAGAGGCACAACAGTGGAGCTGCTGGTGTGGAGCAGAGTTCCTGACCTGGAGGCCAGAGGTCTTTCTCCGGGCAGGAATGTGCTTTATTTAACATTGTATGGTGCATTATTCCTGTATTTTCTTTGTGGTGCCAATGCAGGCATACTTGCGCCGTGATGCAAGGGGGCATGTGTTGCAGACAGGATTGGTTTTTTGCAGAAAGGTCACCTTCCTGCACAAAAACAATCTTCTGAGGCATTCTCCTCATTTTATCTGTGCCTCAAAATGCAGCACCTGGGGAGGTGAAGCATTTTGACGTATTGCCATGTCTACCGATAATGGTAAATGTAGGAGTGAGACAACATCCATGGGTGGAAACACCCACTCTCTACCCATGGAACGCCTCCCTGGGACAAAGTAATGGAACACAGTGATTTGTGCTGTGTTGTGTTACTCTAGATTGATCAACCCTTGCAAGACAGCCTTTTCTTAATCGAGTAGAAGAACAGAGATAAATACATCAATTGGCATAATCAATCAAAGGGCAGGAAACAATTTTTATACAGGTAATAGTGAAATAGCACCTAACTGCTGACTGTACTCAATTATACATTGTACATAATGCATGTTAATCAAAACTACCTATTTTCCGAGTTTCACATCATGTAACTTAAACCATAAGTGATGACTACATCTTTTGTTTTATGAGACAATAAAGTGCATACAGTTGATTCAAACTGGTTCTCAAACAAAATTGACCTCTGCTCTGTAGCCTCTACTCCCAATACAAAGTGCAGATCCTGATCGAAAGCATGTACATAAGAGCAATCGAAAAGTGCTAGATTGCTGTTCAACAGTAAACAATACTGTAAACAATGCTATTCCATTTGATTCCTTATGTAAATACATTCAATGGGAAAAGTGCATTAGTGCTTCCAAATGTGCATGCAAGATGGCCTTGTTTGGCTTGATAAATCTAAATTTGTAGTTGTGTTGCCCTTGCTCCCAATTACTTGGCACAAGTGTGATGCAACAGCTTGTAAAACTGACCCCAGGTTCATCCTTGTCGGAATTTGTACCTTCTGACTTAGTCTCTGAAATGGAAGTTGAAAATCCTGAGATGGGCAAGGCAGGAGGCTGTTGCCATGAAGAACTTCATGAGGATGGTTCCATGTCGAATGAGGTCCAGTTGAAGCTGTTGACGTTTGGCGGGAAAGCTGAGTGGAAAAAAATATAGAATTCATACCAAAGAATGTCCCTTGCCTGCCAGATACTTTTGGTGCCTTTGCTCGTTGAGGATTTTTACACTCTGACTTAGCCACTGTTTTGGAGGTCAGATTCCTCTAGAGGGTCAAGCCTGAAAGCTGTATCAAAGTTGATGTCCGCAATGCCAGATATCCTCTCTGTGACATCTCACTGAAATGGATTTGCTGCTGCAGAAAATCTCACAGTGGGAACAACCTGGATCTTTGGCTGCAGCAACTTGGCAGGTGTGTCATGGTCTTCTGGAAATCTTTGGAGCCAAAATATTTCTAACTTGCATTTGTTTTTCATAGTGTCAGGAGGAATACATTTTGACACAACCAGAAGTCCCAGGAGCTCAGGAACAACACTTGGGGTCAAGAATCACTCCAGCCAAACCCACCAACAATATCTAGGACAGATCCAGTTGAAATCGGTCAGCTGGGATCTGCAGGAAAAGGGCTTCTATCAGCTTGTTGTGTCCGATATGCAGATGCAAATGCAGTTCTTCTTCTGTCTTCCACAGGTCCAGTTGTGTTCTGAAGAGGGTACCCAAAGTTTCCACAATTAGGCATGGCACTAGCCTGTAGATGAGGGTGACTCCTGGCCCCACCCTAACTATAAGGGAAAAGGTTCCCAGTGATACCATACCCACATTGCAACTATTCCTGCCCCTACTGCAAACAAACTGACAGTGCCACTCTCTACCTAAATGCAACATGGCAACACCTTTCTGCCCCTGAGCATAGCCCCTGCGCCCACCTCGGTAGCATGGCCAGGGAAATGTAAACCCCCTTGGTCAGTTCAAACCAGATGTAGGAACAGCTACTCTCGCACTGGGGTTAGTGTCTGGCGTCTGGCTGACTAGGTGGACAAAATACGGTGCTGCCCATGCGTTAGCTAATATTTGCCTGTGACAGGGTAGGCCTCTCTGAAGTTAATTAAGTTACTGGGCAGAGCCCAGATGATCCTCCTGCCAGAGAAGCACAATACCACCCCACACCTAAGGACTTTGTCTCAGGTCTGGGAGCAAGTTCACACCTCATGAGGGGAGCTCCTGGATTACAGTTGGAACCTCTTGCGTTTGGCATTCTAGAGGCTTTAGGCAGGAAAAATTTTACTTTGTAAAAGGCCCAATGTCTAAAATATTTATTACCAATCTGACTTTACTAGTGAATGGGGCTTGTAAAAAATATTTTAAAAAGTTCAAGAATTATCTTTCTCGGGTGAAAGATTTTTTTTTTACATGTAATATCGTATACCCATCTTTCCTACGAAACAGCTAACTCTGCTTCAGTGAAAATAGCTTTAAGGACATTGTCACTGCAAGGATATGATTAACATTATCATTCTGCATGCCCTACTTTTAAAGACCATAGCACCCTGACTAATGGCCATTAAGGTTTATTTAGGCTTATTAGGGGTGACTTATTGATACTTAAAAGAAGGGTTTAAACTGTTGTCCCGGGGCTGAAGTGTTGTCTCCTGAAATTGTTGGAACCGAATGATCTTTCCCACTAGGCTCAAGACTGGGTTACGCTGGGCGTAATGTTTGCCAAGCATAATATCGCCAGAAACTGGGGGTCTGGGGAGGTGCCAACACTCAGAGAATGGTGCAAGGATATGGATGCAGCTATGATGACTGAGAGAGTGGTATATGCGCACCGTGGATGCCCCCGAAAATGGGAGAAAGTGAAGGGTGCATGGAACAAATTCAGGGGCTAACTCTATGACCCTCCCATGCAGGACATGGATGAAGTGTCGGAGTGAGGGGAGGGTTGGGGTGGCGGGGTCCCACGATGTGCCAACAGTGATAACTAGGATGCATCCTGTATTAGCGATGTGTGTGATGTCAACGACGTTGATCACAGTCCATAATGCTCAATGTAGGTGCCACGGATTTGTACTATGCCCTGTTTTCTTTTTCAATAAAAACAATTTAAACAAAAAAAAAGAAGGGTGGAGGCCTGCCAAAATAAGTTATTTTAAAAGGTCGCCTTTGCAGTTTTAACCCCTTGGCTGCGGCGGTAATTCTGCCGCAGTGCTAGGGGGGAGGGGGGACCGCCCGGCGCCGCCATGCTCGTGACGAAACCACTCCGTCACGACGGACGCGCTGTGCTTGTGACGGAGTGGTTCCGTCACGGCCCGCCCGCTCAATAGGACGCGCCGCGCACGCGCGGCGGCCGGGTCGTGACAGAACCACTCTGTCACCAGCACAGCGCGTCCGAGGCTGGTGACAGAGTGATTCCGTCACCAGCCTCGATGAGGTTAAAACCACATAGACAGGCTACAATGGTACACCTGAAGACATGTTTGCACTGTCACTTTAGTGGGTGGCACAATATGTGCTGCAGTCCTATAGTGACATTTAAGTTACATGCCCTGGGTACACTTAGGGCCACATGTACGTAGCTTTTTTCTCAGTTTAGGAATCCTAAAGTTAGGAGTCCTAACTTTACTACTACTACACTGAGACAAATCCTAATTTTGAGACTTTAGGTATTCACAGAAGGCATTTAGGAGTCCTAAAGTTAGGCGTCCTAACTTTACTACAACTACACTGAGAAAAATCCTAATTTAAGACTTTCGGTATTCACAGAAGGCATTTAGGAGTCCTAAAGTTAGGACTCCTAACTTCTGTGAATACCGAAATGAGTACTTGCCTTCTGTGAATACCAAAATGAGTAAGTGCCTTCTGTCAATACCAAAATGGTAGTAAGTTTAGGGTTTTGTCTTAAGTTAGTTCTGTGAATCGGGCCCCCAATCCCTCTATTGTATGGTGTTCTGGGAGGAATACACAAAGGCCCACTGTCAACTTCACAATGTCATGTGAGCCAGGAAACAGGGAGCAGGCACCAAATGGTTAGGGCAAGGACATATGCCAACTCTCTAAAGTGTCATTTTCAGGATTGTATCTTAAAAGGTTTACCATAAAAGGGAATTTTAAATTACAGTTCCCTAGACACCAAACCTGCTCCCAAATAAAAGTCATCACTTAATGAATGTAATAAGGTAACCCAATGCTATCCTATGGTAGAGGTAGACATTACAGTTCTGGAAATTAAATGTAGGAGTTTTTCACTACCAGGACATGTAAAACATAAAAGTACATGCCCCACTTTTTAAATACAATGCATCCTGCCGTATGGGCTGTGTTGAGCCTAAATTAGGGAGTGTTATGCCTGGCAAGGGGATTATCTTGTCAAACCTGGCAGTTTAAAGCTGCTTAAATTGCCTACGATATGCTTAAGAGGCAATTTAAGTGAGTGGCACAATAAGTGCAGCATGCCCACAAACAGCATTTAAATTACAAGCCCTGGGTATATAGTATACCACTTTAAGAGGGGCGTATAAATAAATTAAATATGCTAATCAGGTTTAAGCCAATTTTAACCATGTTTTCGGGAGGGAGCACAAGCACTTTAGCACTGATTGCAGTGGTAAAGTGCACAGAGTCTTTAGTCCAACAAAATGCCTTTGAAAGAACAGGGGGAGAGTAGGTAAAATGTTTGGGGGACAACCACCTTAAGACTGACAGGTCTGACAGAGATAAAGTGCAATCCACTCGTTTTAAAGGTTGGGGGTTGGGCATTTGCTACAGAACCAGCAGCAAGAACCACTAAATCTTTTGGGCACCAGGGACTGCTAGAGTCTTTGCAGACAACATGCATGATTGACATTAATCAAAGGCACAAGGAAAGTACTGACAGTATAAAGAAAGTTCTGAGAGCCAAGTGCAGGACCAGAATAAGAATTTGGAACATACGGGCTATGTATGACATAGGAATGCAGGCTCAGGTACCATCTTAGATGTGCCAAGGAACACCTGGAGGCGAACTGTGCAAACAGAAATGAAGGCCCTGCATAACAGCTTGGGTAACAGACAGAAACCTGTTCAAGATAAGCAGAACTGGAAGTCTTTTGTTGCTTCCCTACATTCCATCCCATGTAACGGGCAGTAGTAGTAGTATTGAAACATTGTGCCACAACTGTTTATATTAATCCCTAAGAACAACTCAAATATTGGTCACATTAGAAATACATATTTAGGCCACCTTCAAAGATCACTTTTGTGAGCTGCATACAGTTCTATGAGGCTTATGGTCCTCAAAGTTATTTAATGGAGCTTCATGATCAGGGCATACAATATCAATGTATGAAATCCTGCCTTTGCTAAAATCCAGGTGTGGCAGCATAGGGAGTGTGGCTAGAGACTGGGTGTTAAATGGGCTATGTAATGCATATGCAGTAATGTAGAAAGGTGTATTTATTAATTTTAATAACATTACCAAGGTTCAAAAAACAAGTAGGTGTAGCAATAGCATCTCAAGCATAAGGTACTATGAACAGAATATATTTCCATGTGGCCTAGGCAATTTTTACATTGTCCCAAAATGCTCTAGAATGACTAGGGGCCCGATGTAGGTCGGTCGGTAACGGCCGAAAATCGGTATTTTCGGCCGTTACCGATCGGAATAGAGACAACGGGATGTAGGAGGCCGAAATCCGGCGAAATCGGCGATTTTACCGAATCGGAAAGTCACCGAGTCGGTAGAATCCCGAATCGGAAAAAAGTAGGAATCGGAAAAATCTCCGAATCGGTAGAATACCTAATCGGAGATTTTTCAGATTCCTACTTTTTTCCGATTCGGAATTCTACCGACTCGGTGACTTTCCGATTCGGTAAAATCGCCGATTCGGTATAAATACCGATTCGGTGATAATCCGATTCGATGCGAAAAGCTGAAGAATGAGATGTAGGTAAGCACTGAAATACCGAATTTGCTTCAAATTCGGTATTTCAGAGTCGGAATTTACCATGGATTGGAATCAGGTGGTAACCAGGTGCAACCTATAAAAAAGGACCCAAAATGCAGTTCTACTTGCAACATGGCAGCTTTCTATGTCATAGCAAGACGGCTACGGCTACAGCAGGAAGGAGAGAGGGAATGGCTGAGACAGGAGCAGGTGTACAGACAGCGGATCACCCTGTGCATGCTGACAGATCCAGAGATCCTACAGAGGTACAGGCTGGACCCAGAGACCATCAGAGACCTCATTAGGGACCTCCAACCCCTGTTGCAGCACCCCACCCCAAGGGCACACGCAATCCCTGTGCAGGTGCAGGTGCTATGCTGCCTACACCTGCTGGCGTCTGGCAGCTATCAAAGTGTAGTTGCTGTGGCAGGAGGGGTGACCCAGAGCAGCCTGTCAAGGTTCTTCCACAAGTTCCTTGATGCCATGATTCAGAGGACTACATTTCCTTCCCTTCCACCCATGCAGAACTGGCACAGACAAAAGCTGAATTCTATCAGATGGCAAGATTCCCCCACATCATTGGCTGCATAGATGGCACACACATTCCGATTTGCCCCCCTGCTGACACGGAATACGTATACTGCAATCGGAAGTCACGGCACACCATAAATGTGCAGGTGATATGCAATGCTAAGTGTGTCATCACTGACCTGGTTGCAAAGTTTCCGGGGAGTACCCACGACTCCTATATCTTTCAGAGTAGCGGAATCTATGCACGGCTGATGGCAGGGGATTTTGGTGAAGGATACCTCCTAGGTAAGACACAGTGTCAGACCCCCATAACCAAAATTGCAGTGTGAAGTACATGTATGCATGTGAGTAATGTTACCCCTTTTCCTCATAGGCGACAGTGCATATGCCCTACGCTCGTTCATTCTCACCCCCTACCTCAACCCCTCAACACCCAGCCAAAGGAGGTACAACCGTGCCCACAAAAGCACGAGGAATGTAGTGGAAAGGACCTTTGGCATCTGGAAGAGCCGGTTCAGATGTCTGCACAAGAGCGGAGGTGCAAGGCAATATACCCCCATCACCTGCTGCAAGATTATTGCTGTCTGTGCAATGTTGCACAACCTTGCAGTCAGGAAAGGCACTGAGGTTGAGGTATCCGACTACGAGGACCCTGATGATGACAATGCTGTGCCACTACCACAACCTGCTGGAGTCCCTGCACCAACTGACGGCAGATACAGGCGTCAGGAGATAACAGACAACTATTTCTGAGTGAGTACAGATGCACAAACAGGTCAATGTATGTTTTCAGAAATGAAATTTAATAATGTTGCATCAACGTTACTGCACTGATGTGCAACAAAAGAAAAGGTAAACAAGAAGTGTTGAAATGTCCATTGTCCGGGTTGCCTCACCCTCACTGCCAGTCTTATTTTTTGCTGCGCTTAGCAGCCCCACTAGGATGAGCCTCACCCCCTTCTGTATGCCCAGCAGCCTCAGCTGAGCGCCTGCTGCTCCGGCGCGGCTCTGACACTGCGCTGGCCGGGCTGCTGCGGCTGCTGCTGTCCCCAGCCTCGCCCAGGACGGGATTCACAACAGTGTTGGAGATAAGTAGTGTCTCCATGGCGGTGGTAATACGGCCCATGCCCCTAGTGACCTCTGACATGTTCTGTGTGAGGCTGGCCTCCATGTTTGCCCCACGTTGGCATAGCTGGGCGGTCGCAGCTACAAGGCGGTTGAGTGACCTATTCTGTATACGTGCATCCCTGCGACGACATTGCTCATGGTCATCCATCCTGTTGCAGAGCTGGGTGATGGCAGTGGTCATTCGGCCAATAGATGTTGCAATCTCCTTGTTGCTATCTACAAATGTCTTGAAGCCCTGTGCCATTTCCCCCATCTGCAGGTTGTGCAGGCGCAACTGGCGATGGCAGGCCATGATGGATTTTGCCTGCATTCTCTGAATCGTCACCATACTGGTCTCCAGCCCTGCGAACACGCTGCCTCCCTGTGCTTGTATTGGACTGCTGGTTGCACGTGGCCTCCGTGGATTTCTGCTGCCCTGCTGTGTGTGCTGGGGTGACGCTGGTGTCACAGGGTCTTGTGCAGGAGCCTGACCCGCTGCTCCCTCCATGATGATTAATGGAGCAACAATTCTCCTCCTGGCAGGGGATGTGGCAGGTGCAGGGTGGCTCTGTGGTGGTGTGATCTCCGGGGAGAATTGCAATGTGGGCGACTGAGACAGAGACAGTCGGGGGGAGTGTGGATGTGTGAGGGAATGTCCAGTGTCTTCCTCATTGCCCAGGGCACTGCTGTTGTCCTCCTCCTGTGCTGCTACACTGGTGCTTGCCACCGCCACCGCACTGGCTGTTGGTGCTGGAGCTGGTGCATGAGTTGGTGCTGCTCCCCCGCCTGATGGTGCCCCTAGGTACAAAGAAGCATTTGTCAACTGAGTGCTAATGTGTTCCAGTCACTACTATTAAAGCATTGCACATCTCATTGCAAAAACGTAGATGCAGTATTACAGTTATTTTTCTTATGCTTCTGCAGTGGCATTATTGGGTACTTTTGATGACTACATTTAGCAAGATGCATTGCACATGTCTGTTGCTAGCAGTACTGGCCTGGGGTTTGGCTGTGCATTGGGTCTATAGGGGAGGTGGCTGGTATGGTGTGTCAAGTTGCGCATGCTTCTTACCTGTAGCTGTAGCTCGAAATGAGCTGTCCAGGTCCCCAATTCCCACGACACTCGCCCTCTCAATGGTCGTCGCCACTAGTTCCTCCAGCTGAGTGAGGGGTGGCGCCCGGTTTGTGCCTCCTCCAGTAAGTCCAGCCTGCTTGTGCAGGTCAGCCAGTTTTCTCTTTGTCACGCCACGGATATCGTAAAACCTCTTCTTGAGGTCGTCTTGGCTCCTGTGGGTGACACCAACAGCGTTGACTTTTTCCCCGATGTCTATCCACAGCTTCCTCTTGGTGCTCTCCGGAACAGTGAGGGACAGCCTTCCATAAAGCTGCCTGTGCACCCTCACCACCTCCTCCACCAACGTTTGCAGCTCCATGGTGCTGAATTTGGTCTTCCTCTTGCGCTCTGCCTTCTGGCTCTCAGTGCTGTTTGCCATGTCTCACAGGGATCCTGCTAACACTGCTGCTCACTGTGTTTGCTCAGCTCAGGCAGCTTTCCAGAAAGTTCTGATGAGTTGCACCTGCCTGGGTTGCCACTCCCTGTGGGGGAGGGTGCTTCCAGCTCATTGGCTGATGTCTTCAGTGTCAGTTACCCTGCTCGACGAATCGGCATTCTCCGAATCGGTATTTTCCGATTCGGAATATACCGAATATGTTCGGTAAATACCGAATCGGTATGTATTATGCGTTCCTATTGGCCTTTCGGCCCATGGGCGTATTTCTATTTCCGATTCGGCGTTTACCGAATCGGTAGGATCCGAATTTTTATTTTCCGATTCGGACGTGTCCGATCCGGGCTATACCGATTCGGTACTTGGCGAATCGGTACGTATCGACTCACAATACCGATTGCTACCGAATCGGTATTTTTCCGATTAATTTTTGCTACATATCATTTTCCGATTGTGAAATACCGAATCGGTACGGATCGGTATTTTAAAATCGGTAAATGCGTTTTACCTACATCGGGGCCTAGGTGTCTAAAATAATCCAGAGTTTATTAACATCATGAGTCTTGAAACATGTATTTGATGCAGTATATTTATAAACTTTATCATGCAGAAACCTATGGAATACAGATAAACAATGATATCTGTGGTGAGGCATAAGTCTGCCTTGTAACAGGAACACCTCCGCCTTTGACATTGCATGCCAAAGGCTGTGATCACATAAAACACGAAGTTGATTGATCTGAGGCAGTGTCAATCGGTATGTTCCTTGGTTGTCACACAACAATGTGATCTGCCCTTTTATAGACATTGGCCAGAACAGAAAATGATGCTGCCTTTGGCGCTTCATGTGATTGTTCTGTTTAGAAGTTGATTCATTTAAAGTTGCTGGAGGAAGAAGGGAACGAAAGAAGAAATTCTCTCCCTTTATGAATATCATATATTAAAGATGCAGTTTGTTTTTAAATAAAGGGTTATCTGTTGTTTTTCTTGCACTTTTTGTTGTTATCAGTAACATTTAATATGTGAAATATTTGAGTATGTTTGCCCACTTCGTGTTGGGGTATGCACAATCGCTTAGACATAAAATATCTATTTCAAAAAGAAACGTATTGTTACTGTTCCATTTAAAATAACCAGGCATTGTCTATTACTAGACAGCATACGTTGTACAGTTATTGGCAACATACCCTAGGCCATCCTGACAGGATATTTATTTATTTATTTATTTATTTTGTGTATTTGTATAGCGCAGTCCTGTCGCCCCAAGGGCATCCTGGCGCTTGAGATCCAGTCAACCACACCACCATTGCTCAGCCAGTTCTAGGGAAACAAATGCATTTTTAGGGCTTTTCTGAACGGAAGATAATCCCTCTGACTTCTCAAAGAGAGTGGCAGGGAGTTCCAAAGTTTGGCCGCTGCGACACTAAACGAGCAGCCACCCATCCTAGTTCTTTGGAACCTCGGAACCACAAGCAATAGGGCCGAGGAAGAGCGGAGGGTCCGTGGGGCAGAATACCAGGCAAACATATTTTGCAATGGCACTGGGCCCTGTTGGTGTACCGCCTTAGATACTAGGCACGCCGATTTGTACACTACCCGCAAGTGCACCGGCAACCAGTGTAGATCCCTTAGGGCTAGGGTGGAGGAGCTCAGATGAGGGCGAGAAAGAGCCAGCCTAGCCGCTATATTCTGCACCCGTTGTAGCTTCCCCAGCAGGTTTGTTGGTGCCTCCAAAAGTAGCGCATTGCAGTAGTCTAAGCGACTCAGTATGGTCCCGCTAACTATTTCCGGCCTGGCCTGTACGGGGAGAAGGGGCAGGACTTTACGTAACATACGTAGCAGCATCATGCACGAAGAGATGGTCTTATTAACGTGCATGTCCAGCTGTAGGTAAGGACCGAAAATCACCCCTAGGTTACGAGCTGACTCCGCAGACGACAACGTTTCGGGGAAAGTAGAGGGCCAAAAATTCTCTGGAAGTACCCGCGGAGTTCGATCCATGGAGCAATGGAGCACCTCAGTCTTTGTGGTGTTAAATTGTAAGGAATTGGCCCTAAGCCAATCAGCTGTAGCGGCCATGCAACGATGGAATGTCTCCAGCAGGATCGCATTATTTCCTTCCAAAGAGAAGACCAGCTGGGTATCATCGGCGTAATTAAAGGCCGAGATACCAAAGGATTTTATAAGCTGGACCAGGGGGCGGAGGTAAAGATTGAAAAGTATAGGGATGATGGCCGAGCCCTGTGGAACCCCCTGCCCTACTTTCCGCGGCTCTGACCGAAACGGGGGGAGCGAGACCATCTGCTGCCGATCCTTGAGATAGGATACCAGCCAGTCTCTGGCCCCCTCTGTGACCCCGCACTCCTCCAGCCTCCTGATGAGGGTCCGATGGCAAACCGTATCGAACGCGGCCGACATGTCGAGCAGCACCAAAAAGGCTGCCCGACCACTATCGACACGCGAACGAAGATTGTCCAGAACGGTTACCAGTGCGGATTCCGTTCCATGCGCAGGGCGAAAACCAAACTGCGCCTCATCGAACCATCCGATTTCTTCCAGGAAGCCTGAAAGTGAGCGGGTCACCCACTTTTCCACGATCTTAATAGGAAAAGGGAGCAGGGAGATTGGCCTGTAGTTGGAGAGGCAGGCAGGGTCCAGCGTCGGTTTCTTAAGCAGTGGTGACTGCAGGATAATATCACACCTCCCCATAGTTACGCCCCCTTTGTTCCCTTTCCTAAGAGCAATTCACACCTCTAGCAGGCTTCCAGGTAAATGTTAGGGAATATCTCAGAAAGGATTACTAGAGAGTTTAGTCCAGAAAATGCAAATTTTTCAAAAGTCGCATTTTCAAAATCGTCCTTTAACATTCAACTATACTATCAGATTAGCATTAAGGGCCAGATGTAGGAGCCCAAATACCGGTCGGTAACGGCCGATTTCGGCCGTTACCGACCGGTATTTGGTTTTGAGATGTAGGGGGCATCTGATTTACAGAATCGGTAAATTTACCGATTCGGTAAATATGCAGAATCGGTAAAATACCGAATCGGTATATTTACCGATTCTGTAAATCGAGATGTAGGTGGCACTTCACAGAGTGCCACAGGCCCTTTAGGAGTCGGTATTTACCACCCAATCCTATTGGGTGGTAAAATACCGATTTCAGGTGTACATACACATCTGTGCATGTACACCTATGCCATGTGACACACAGACATGCCCTTAGGCCTTGTATGTGTGCCACATGGCACACAAGCCTGGGGTGCTACAGGGTGTCAAAGTGACACCCCGTTCCCCCTGCCAGGATTCGGTATTTACCGATTCGGTAAATACCAAATCGGTATTTCCCTTTGATTCCTTTGGGCTTCAAAGCCCATAGGAATCAATGGGAAATACCGATTCGGTATTTACCGAATTGGTAAATACCGAATCTTACATATTCGGTAATTGCATTTTAAAAATTTACCTACATCTGCCTCCTTCTAATTTACCAATTCATAAATACCGAATCGATAAAATTCGGTATTTATGAATCGGTAAATTAGATTTACCTACATCTACCCCTAAATTCCTATCAATTCGAATCCTTGAATCATGGGTCTAGCTATTTCCAAACCAAAGTTATACATGATAAGGTGTGTTAATGTAAGGCAGTGGCTTTTTTTTCGTTTTTTTTGGAAGAGTTAGCCTTGCCACTGTGGGAAATGACTTTGGAGCTTTTTAATGCCTGGACCTGTAAATCTGGAGAACCCATGCCCATCTTTTTAAATACCATGCACCCTGCCCTATAGGTACTTAGGGCCTACCTTAGTTGTGCCTTACCAGTATTTAAAAGAAGGGTTAAATCTGGCAAAACATGTATTTCGACAGGCTGGCAGGCCTAGAGTCGTGTTTTTCACCTGTCTCTTTAGTGGAGGTACAATATGTGCTGCAATCCACTGTTAACTTAAAGGCCCTGGGGACACAGAGTACCATATTCTGGGAGTTACAGGTAAGGTAAATATGGCAATCAGGAATAGCCAGTTCTACATGTTTTTAGAGGTTAGAGAGCCAACACAGAGCACTGTACGACAGCTCACCGTGTTTAAAAAGACCATACCAGTCGCACCCATGCAGGTAAGAGAGGTAAGGCAGTGAGGCCGGGTTGGGGGGAAGGGTTCGACTGATGACCACAAGGGAAAACTAAACAAATAATTAATTCTCCCTTGCCACCATCTATCGTAATCCCCCCACCTAACCCTACCGCTCTTACCTGCATGGGCTGAGGCAGGCCCATACACTAGTAGCATCAGTACAATAATTGGGGTGGGGGGTTGAGCATGTAAAAAGATGACCTTTGCTTAGGGAGGGCTATTCACGAACTGCATTTCATAGTATTCTTTGTAGTACTAAAATAGTTGACACGCGCGTCGACCCTTTGCTGAGCCGTGTGCTCTAATATTTTATAAACTGGGTTATGCATAGGTTCAGCTAATCATCTGTTGGCATCTACCATGTACAGATGTAAGGTGTATGAAGTTCGGTGAGAGTGTGAATGTGTATGATTGAGTTGGGGATGGTTAATGTGTAATGAGATAACCCTAGTTACGGGAGAACATGGCGGCCGCAGGCTAGTGCGGTGCGCTCGCTAGACGCCGAAGCTCTGACACCACGGAGATCGCTTCTCTCTCACTCTGACCTGCAGCTTTTCGGAACCCGATATGAGGCGCTTTTTCAACTAAAATAAATTAAACTCGGACTATGACGCTGTAACTTTCACTGAACTAAACTTCAACTAAACTTCACTGCAACGCGAGGTTCGTTTTCCTCAGCCTTACCTGTCCTACCTCGGATGTGCTACGTTCAGCTACCTTCCGGCAGCTCTCCGCCTCTGCAGGGCCCGTGGCATAGAGCAGCCGTGGAGCTTCGCCGGGGTCGTTCGGCGCGGGGTCTGCTTAGAGGTAGGTTTGGCTGCGCTGGCTCTGGGGGTGTGGAGGTTCAGCTGCTACAGAAGCAGACTGAACCTAGTAGCAAAAACAAAAGGCAGATGCGAGCAGGGGGCTTAGACTCTGATATCAGCGAAGGGGCTCAGGAGATTACTGTGTGCCCCACGGGGCTGGAGAGAAAGAGAGAGAGCCACGAGAAGACTAAGGACAAGGAAATCTCCAGAGGGGAGGTGAAAGGCTTTAAAAGTGTAATTAAAAGCCTAGAAGGGATAAAAAGAGTCAGTCAGGAGATACTACAATTACCAGAATCCCCTGCTTCAGGGACAGCGACAGTGAAAGTGGCAGCAATTGAGCCCTCTACCTCTGCCTCCACCCCTGCTACAAGCAAGCCCTCCACTTTTAATTTCACAGCCCAGACAAAAGAAAAGACAAATCAGAAGTATAAGACGAAAGCCAAAGGGAAGAGAGGCAAAAAAAGTTGCAAAATCGCTCAAGAGGGGTGTAAAGCTCTGAATTCAACCAATAGTGTTGGAAAAATAACCCCCTCACTACGTTCATTTTTCAAAGTCCTGCCTCAAGTCTTGGACTTAATTCCAGTTGCTAGTGCGGACGAGAATCCTAGTATCGATACTCTCTCTGTTAGCCAGTCTACTACAGATATTGATCTGATTAGTGTCAATCTCATCAGATCGTCTAATACCTCTTTTCCAGCTATTGATATGGCTGACCTACTGTCCCCTTCATCTCTGACCTGTCCACCGCTGTCTGAACTAGCAAACATCTTAGATGATGAGGGGGAGGTGCAAGTATTGACCTCTACAGGCCCCTCACAAAATTCAGGGGAGAGGAAAGAAGAAGAGGGAGACACCAATAAGACACCCACCAGTACTGAGTCTGCGTTGGTGGCTCTGACAGCTTCAATATCCTCGATGAGAGAAGAGATTTGCAATGACTTTCTGGTCTCCAAGACAAACCAGAACAATATTCGCTCATCCTGTGAAGCTTTAGAGAGGAAAGTAGATGGCTTGGGGGAAAGAACAGAGGCACTGGAAAGCACAGTGGGAGGAATGAAAGCCAACCTAGAAGCTGCTGAGCTGAAAATACATAACCTACGGAGGGAAGGGGACGCGATGAAAGACAGAGTGGAATCTTTAGAGAATTTTTCATGGAGAAACAACCTGCGTCTTCTAAAGATTCCGGAGGGAAAGGAAGGTGGAGATATTAAGAGCTTCATAGTGAGGCTATTGAAGGAATCTTTGGGCCTTGAGGAAACAGCTGAAGTCTTGGAGAAAGACATCCAGAGGATCCATTGCGACCCATTCCGACTCAATGCAGGCAGGACTAAACCCCGGAAAATCCTCGTTAACTTCCTGACTTATGCTCTAAAAGAGAAAATACTTAACACCGCACTTAAACTCAAAACTACAAAAGGCCCTGATTTCCCTTTCGAGATCCGTTCTGATTTATCCAAGACTACGCTCGACAGGCAGTGGGAGTTGGGACAGAAGATGGACAAATTCAGAGCGGCTGGTGCAACAGTCCAAATGAGGTTCCCGGCTTTTCTGCGCATCATTTATAACACAAGATGCATAACGTCAGAACACCTTTTGAGGCGGACGAGCTTCTGGAATCTATTCGAAATCATTCCCAGGGCAACTTTAAATGATCACAACCCCTTTGTCCACTCTGTATACTCTCCTCGCTTCCGTTTTTGCCGTCAAAAGCAGCTTGTGAGAGTGCATTTAAAGAGACGATATATAGGACTTTACAGGGCCATATGAGTTATTAAGTCATTGGAAAAACCTCAGGAAGTTTTGGGGGAGGAGAAAAGGGGAAAAGGAAAGGTAAAAGAAAAGGGAAAAGGAGGTTAATAAAAAAAAAAAAAAAAAAAAGGAAACACTGGCAAAACAAACAAATAAATAAAAAGGGTGAAGGCGGAAAGCTGAACATATGTAAGCTTCTGCATAAGATAATGCACAAGACAAAGCACAGGTAATCTTTTAGCTTTCTTCTTTTCTAAAAGGAGAGCACTTTGTGGTGTGGGAAGAGAAGGCGTAGACTAGCGCAAAGCCGGCCCAACAACAGGCCGGAGTAAGTATGGTTGGGTTCTCCAAGGGGGTGGGGGAGGGGGGACACAAAAGCATAAAATCTCAAAAATATCCTCAGGAGTTTGGTCCTTCAAAACAGATCCTTTTCATTTTCAACAGTCCAACTGACATAGCTAGGACAATTAAAGCCAATAAAGATAACAATATTGAATATAAAATGTGTAGTAAGGAAGCGCCCATCAGGAAGGAACAATGACATCAGTACAGTTTCTATCTTGGAATGTCAATGGTCTGCGCGTGCAAGGGAGAAGACAACGTATTCTACAATATCTGCGAGATTCCCCGGCGCAGATCATTGTCATCCAAGAATCACATCTCTTAAAAAGCGAGGTAGATTCTGTTCTAAAAAAACAAAAGTGGATAGACAAATTTATTAGTACTGACCATAACGCTAATATAAGAGGTATTCTCTTAATTTGCAAAAAATCAGCAAGCGTGCAGATTCTTGATTTCAGTGAAGACAATAGTGGAAGATGGCTTCTGGTTAAGCTGTCTATACATGGCCGGGTGTATAATCTAGTTGGATATTATGGCCCTAACATAGACGACCCATCTTTTTTAGAAATAGTTAGAAACAATCTAATAACCACCTCGGACCCCATAATATGGATAGGGGATTTTAACGTTGTTTTAAATCCAAAACTGGATAAATCTACTAACAGCAGCAGATATAGATGTCAACCCCCTTCGAAAACAAGACAATCCCTTAAGGGGATCATGGAGGATTTAGGTCTGGCAGATCTATGGAGAGAAAAAGCTGGCATTAAACCAGGGATATCCTATAGAAATCTAAAATACAAACACACGTCTAGAATAGATTTCGCCCTGTTTAGTTATTGTCTCCAAAACTCTGTATCTACTATTAAATATTTACCCTCCCACCTATCGGATCATTCAGCCCTTTCTTTTATACTAAAACTCCAAGATCTAAAAAAACATCCCTCTTGGTCATTCGATCGAACCATTTTATTGGACCCAGAGGAAGTGACACACTTTAAGTCTGAAGCAAAGATTTTTTTGGATACTAACTTACGCTCGGCCTCTCTTGTAACGGTCTGGGAGACTCTAAAAGCATACTTGAGAGGTTGTATTACAAATAGAGCCTCTCATTTGAGGAAAATCTATCTATCAAAAATCCAGAAGCTTGAACAGGAGCTGGAGATAATCGAACAGAGACTTGGGGCTTCAATTGGGTCACTACAAGATCAAAAAAATATGCTAGATCTGAGAAATCAGTTAGAAAATATTCTACAAGACAGGGTCTCAAAGAGATGGGAGGCGAGTAAATTATCCAGTTTTGAATTCGGGGAAACAGCGGGTAAAATCTTGGCCTGGAGGGTTAAAGCGGACCAAGCCAAAAACCATATAAGAGGGATTAAGGTTGAGGGGGAAAGTGAGCTTAGAACATCAAATCTAGAAATCAGTACAGCCTTCAGGAATTTTTTTGAGGAAATATACAGGGAAGATATACCTGATAACCAACAGGCAAGGAATATATGGCTAAATCAGATACCCTTATTACATTTCTCGCCTGCACAAAGCGAGGCTTTAGAGATGGATATCTCAGAAGCAGAAGTAAGAAAGGCCATTTTGTTACTAAAACATGTCAAAGCTACAGGCCCTGATGGACTACCTGGAGAACTGTATAGAGTCTTGGCTGATGCTATTGTTCCTACTTTAACGGCCCTGTTTAACAGTATCTTGAAGGATGGCACCGACCCCCCCCGATCATGGAGTGAGGCCACCATAGTTTTGATTTCCAAACCTGGCAAAGACCCAACTTTATGTGGGTCATATCGCCCCATATCACTACTGAATAGTGACTACAAGATATTCGCTTCAATCTTAGCAGCTAGATTGGGCTCACTAGTGGGGGAAATAATCCATCAGGACCAGAAGGGATTCATTAAAGGTCGCCAGCTTTCTGACCTAACATATGACTTAGTGGGGGAAATTGACATCGCCTCATCTTTTTCCCTTCCGCTGGCAACTCTCACCCTGGATGCGGCTAAAGCCTTTGACAGGGTAAATTGGCCCTATCTTAACAATGTTTTAAGGAAGTTTAACTTAGGGGAGAAATTTCGCCGTACAATAAAACTTATGTACAAATCACCATCTGCACGGCTTCTAATAAACGGTACACTGTCTGAAACACTCGGGATCCTCAGAGGCACTAGACAGGGCTGCCCGCTTTCCCCCTCCTCTTTAATCTATACATTGAGCCGTTTGCGGAAGTTTTAAGACGGGATGGTTCTATTCCATCTTTTAGGTTCGGGGAGTGGGAAAAGCGGGTAGCTCTGTATGCAGACGATATCCTAGTTTTTACCTCAGACCCGGTGATTGCACTCCCAGTGATAATAAGGAGAGCAGAAGAGTTTGGCCGCATTTCGGGCTATGAGATTAACTCAAGCAAAACTGATATCATGACATGGAACATCTCAGATTCACGGCTAAACATAACCAACTCAATGAGATACCTGGGAATCCGGGTAGTGCATGACGTCGCCAAAATCGCTCAGATTAATCTTGAGAGAGTCTTCAATGAAAGCAAGAAATTGCTAAAATCCTGGTCTAATCTCCCACTGACTATCCTAGGCAGAGTAAGTCTGATAAAGATGTCTATCCTTCCTAAATTTACTTTTATTTTTAACACCATTCCTTTCGCATTTGATAAAACAGCATTAGAGAAATGTCAGAGAGAGCTTAATTCCTTCGTGTGGGGTTATAAATCGGCAAGAATATCATGGAAAAAACTGAGAAGGAGGAGGGAAAAGGGGGGTCTGTCTCTGCCTGATTTGCAGTACTATGCGTGGGCATTCCAACTATCTCATTCAAGAATGCTTCTAAAAGTCCCATCTAATACATCAATAGGTCTCATGTTTAATGCCATGCTGATTGGTGCCGGATTACCAACTAACGGCTACATGTTTAAGTTTGGAGATCAGAAATACTTCAAAAAAGTTAAATTAAAGATTCTTATGTCCCAAGCGAAGCTATGGGCATATATAAGAAGGAACCTGGGTTTGTCATACTATTCTAACTTCGCACCCATTTGGGAATCCCCAGGGCTGCCGCCTTGCTTGGATGACAGGCTTGCCATCCCGTTGAGAGTGGGAGGGATATCAACATGGGGAGAATTGTTGATAGGCGAATCATTGAGGCCCTGGGAGGAGTTGCGGGACCAGCTGGGTACAGAGCTTTCGAGGTTCAAGTTTTTACAATTAGATAGATGGGTTAAAGCATTGATCAGGTCAGGGGCAACACTTGGGAAGCACAGCATTACTGAAGAGAAACTGGTAGTACAATCAGTAGGGGGCAAAGAGGTCTTGCAGTGGTATTGGTGCTTGCTAGAAGAAATAGATGGAGAATTCATCCTCCCGGAACAACTATGGGGCACAGAACTTGGTGCCCAGAGTATCGAAATCTGGCAGAATTCCTTTACTTTACTATATAAGTATATTAAACCTGCATGGCTCAGGCGTAATCACTTTTATACAATACATCGAGCTTATTTCACACCCTTAAAGCTATTTAAATTTATCCCAGGGAAGAAATGTAACAAATGTGGTTATATCGCAGCTTCGGACATTCACATGTTTAAGGAATGCCCTAACATATTACAGTTTTGGAACGAAGTGAAAGCGACTTTAGACTCCATTCTTAACACCTCGATCTCTATTACACTTCCCCTGATTATATTTGGATGGGACAACAACATAAAGGGACATGCAAGGACATTTCTGTTCTATGCAATACTGCTTGCAAGAAGAGAGATATGCAAGGTATGGATAGAAAATCTAGCACCAACACACGCAAATTGGTTATCACCTCTCTATGCAACCTCTAAAACCGACACGTTGAGATCAGGTGGCGCACGCAGTCGGGTTTTCTGGAATTTTTTGGTTCTTTGGAGACAGTAACCGGGGTTTTTTTTTTTCCCGGTCCTATGATTATGCCTTGGAACTCCAAGAACTAGGCCACCTCAATTGGCTCCGAAGGCTAGTTCAATTGAATAAAATATCAAGCTCGGAGTCACTACCCGTGGTACTCTTCGGGTCATCTCCTGCTGTTTTTTTCTTCCAATCGTGTTATCAGATGCGGGGGAAACCCTGCACTCTGAGTACGCGCATGGCAGTTGGAGGCTAAATAAGAGTAGGGCCAGGCAAATGAGGATAACAAAAAAAAAAAAAAAAAATGATTGAGTTGGGGATATATGTATTTATTGTACACAGTCCAGGGATAACAATAATATTGATTGTGGTTTTTGTATAGATTTGTTTAATGATATTTATCTTTTGTGCTTGCTTAAAAAAAAAATTTGCTTTGAGAAAATGGAAAAAAAGACAAAAACATAAAGTAATGTAATGAAATGAAATGAAAAGAAATAGAATAATGAAGTGATAAAATAAGAAAATAAAAAGATAATGAGTAAAAGAATTTCTACTGTTGTGTGATTCCATATACTAATGATGAATAAGATTTATGTCTAATTGTAAATTATCTATAGACTATGAGGGAGTACAGTTAGTAGTGTGTTGGTTCTTCTCCCCTGTTCTCCCTAGTCTCTAAAGAATTTCCCATAGAGGGGGTCCCTTATCTCGTGCAGTACCTACAATAGTTCTATAAATGTGCAACAAATTGCTATTCAAAAACCTACCTGTGGATGTTTCGCCTCTGCCTCACCTAGCCCATCTTTTTCTGCAGTGAGATCTCTGCTACGACTAGCGCATGCACATGCAAGTATATTTCTAAATAGAAAATCTGTGAGGGACCGAAAATGGGGAATTCTTACAACTAAAGGAGAGGAGATTAAGTAGGAGTAAGGAGTGGTTAAAAGAAGGTGAGAGAAGGATTTAGGGAGGGACATGAACACAACCACAAAAGTGTAAGACATTTGCTCTTCACAAACTGCACTTCTATGGTTACTACGGCCAAAAATGTACCCAAAATAGTAGTAAAGTACTCCAGCTATATTTTAATAAAATGGAAGCATATTTTATAGTTAAATAGTAAATATTTTATATTACATATTTTTTAACATTAAATTATATTCATTTTTAGAACATTGGAATGTTGGGAACTCCATTGAAAACAATGGAGTGCTCTGGGCTTATAATGGCTGGTATAAGCCTGGAGCTCCAACATTCCAATGTTTCTTTGTTCACAGCTCTGGCTGTGAAAAAAGGCTTCAGGGAGCCTGAAGGGATTCCAATCCCCTCACGCTTCCAAAAGGCTTTGTTTTTTGTGTTAGAACATTCTGTCCTCTAGTGGCAGAATGTTCTCATAGCCTTATAGCCCTTCGTAGATGGGCTATACAGCTATTAAAGTCCCTCTCCCTTGTTAAAGGCCCTCGCCTTCGGCTCGGGGCCTGTAACGCTGGAGAGGGCCTTTAATAGCCGGTATAGCCCTCTACGGCGGGCTATAAGGCTATAATAATGTTCAATATTTTAAATATTTAAGTTCAACTCAACATTATCTCCCATAGGGTTTTCCTTTAAGTCCCTGTCACTATTATTATCTATGGGAGGGTGTTGCAGTTTCAGCGGCTGGTCATGTGTGGTGTTAAACTTAATACTGTTTCTTTTTTGGCAGTAGCAACTTTCACGTGTACGTTTGGCTGCACCCCCTTTTTCAGGGGATGAAGACATTTAAATCTACACTTTTGAGTAACTTTACAGTGAGATTTGAAGAATAGCCCAAAGTACTAAAGTTATTCAAAGTGTAATTGTAAATTATCCACAAGTGTAAGTTATCTTTGTGAATAGCCCCAAAGGCTTGGAAAAAAAAATAACTCACACCAAATATCCAAGAGACAACATGTATCACTAGCCCTACAAAGTGCTTTTGTTTTTATTTCACTATGTTTTCCCTTATTCCTGACTATTGGTACAGTGCTTGGTTCACATGTTCATATTTAATTACCAATTTGTCTGAAGCCGTAATGGGCAAAAAAATACCAAATAATGTCGCTCTTCAAGATCCCCTAGTTTTATCTATTTAAACCGCCAGCTCGTCCTGAAAATGGAAGAGCAAACTTTGTGGCGCATCCATGTTTTTTGGAAGACCAGCTGAGTAATTGGACTCCCATTGCATGCCGTTTAGTTTCATCAACGCCTTCAAGTATAATTAAATTCAATTGGTTGTTACAGCATCTATTTTTATGAGGGCACTTACAAGGTTTGTCAAGCACTGTGACTTTGGATCTCAGCCAATCAATAATTAGGCATTTCTCTTTTATGTGGAAATTCTGTAGATTACTCAGCTCTTCCATAATTCTCCAGTCCAAAATATCTGTCTGCTATACACAGCACAGACAAAAAAGGAACTTTTAAGAGGTTTTTGTTCTACATGTGCTCGGCTTAATTACAGGTTTCTCTGCATAAAACATACTGTACTAGGCAGATCATTTGTTTCATTTGAAGATTATTCTCATCCCATCTTTTTACAGGGTTTTTTAATAAACTCATAAATATGCATTAGACTGCTTGAAAAGTTCTTGTAGCTTATATCGGTTTTCAGTAACACTTTCTGCTTTGTTGCAAAAAGATAACTTAACTGTAACAATGGTCATGGATTATTATTGTGGTAAAATATTTGTTTTTACAATTTTGTTTGAAGAATCTTTAGGTTGAAAAGGCTGATATTGAACAAAGTAACATACAATTGCCAGGATTCCAGTGTCATAACTCATTGTTTAGACCTCTATATGAACTGTAGACAAGTAGTACAAATTCAGTTATGGTTAATTCAGCCTTTCATCCTAACAAGGTCAATGACATGAGAACCACGTTAAATTGGCTAAAATTACTTGTATAAAGAAATTGTTCTACGTCAAGTGCTTGTGCAATTACGCTTTATCAAGAACAATATTTTACTCTGAAAACAATCATGAGGCATGTTTTTTTACCTTTGTTGTATTTTACTTAGGTTAAACCATACATGTATGTGGTGCTGTGGGCACTTGGCCCTAATGCTGATGAATGACACACATGGACACAGAAGTGTTGTACTGGATAACTGGCCCAGTGCACATGCGCCCGGGCCCTTTTATTATCAGGGTCACCTGACTGGTGAGGCCAGTGCTGGGTAGGGGTACAGTGTAATATATTACACTCTCGAGCACTAAACTATGTCCGGCAGGACACTACATTCCTCGCCAGCTTTATTGGAAAAGAAACAAACAAAAGTCCAACCTATGGGGAAAAACAAACAACAAAAACACAGCACCACTGAGTTTCTTCAGGCCATTCTGCCGGGCAGTGCAGGACCTCTGGATCACCTGGCTGTGAGGTTTTGGTCCCCCTTGGTGAGGTAGTTCGGACCAGCCTGGTTTCCCAGTGTTGGAGACTATTCACACAGTTTAATAGGGGCGCATCCGGAGCGGTGGTGGAGTCTGCTTCGGAGATTTTTTTTAAGGCGCTCAGACTCAAAAGGACGGCTAACCTGCAAAGTCTGAGGACAACATTGATGAAATGATAGTCTTCCTTGAAGGTGATGATGTCTATAAGTGTCTGATAGTGGAGCAGCTTCAGACTTCCCTCTCGTGCCACAACTCTCTTCTCACAGGAGTTTGTCATGGGACTGCGTGGACTGTGTAGGCTTTATGAAGGACATGTGAAGGCGTCGGTCAGGAAATGCCAAAAGGACCACAACCAATCCCTCTTGCAGCTGCAAAGGGTGGTGTCTCAGGGTCTGTGTACTCATGCAAAAGGACTTGGGTTCACATGCCATCATCAGACAGTCTTTGAATGACCAGTCTCTGTCTGTGACCTCCATGCTTCCCAGTGACTGGCATAGAGCTGCTGCAGATGCATCTTTCTTTTCAGGATTCCCCTCTCACCGGACTTCCCTGGAGGCCCTTGCCCCTGGATTGCCACGTGACAGCATGGGCTGTGCAGGACTCTCGTAGGCCGTACAAAGGGATCTCTATGGAACCCCCAACATGGCCACAGCTAACCTTGTGCAACCGCAATGGTGAATGGCGAAATGGTCGAGTATGCTCCTTTTGCCAAGCTTCAGGTTCACAGGGGCACACAGAAGGCTTCTGGGTGGCCAGACTCCCACCACGCCAGGAACGTCTTGTTGGTCTCCAGACTTTCATGCATTTGGATCCAAACTGGTGGTGTAATGCTACTTAGGTGTTTCTGGTGGTGCACCTGGGTAATGATGACGGTTACCTTCTTATACTTGGGTTACAGGTGACTTTATGTTGGAGTGAGGAGGACTGGAGGGACTTCATGGCCATGTAGGTTTGCTAGTGCCATTCTCCCGTGGCATCTGTGGTCACGTGCGGGGATGCCATTTGACTCAAATGGCAGAATCTCAGGAACTAATGGTTGCTCTAAGAAGCGTATGGGGAGGGGCGTGGGTTACACTTGCTGGCGGCGTACATGTGGTTCTCCCATCGAGCTGTCTCCAGGGGTATCGCTCCACCTTGGTGACTGTCTTGTGTCTGCATGCGCACGCTTGTCTTGTAATGATGTGAGTCCTTGTTCTTCTCCCTTATCTCTTGCACACCTGTGGTGGGTGTTCACCTGGTGGCTTCCTTGGCCCCCAACCGGAGGCTGCTAAGGTAAGGGGACCCTGCTAGGGGCTCCCATACCAGCTCTCCGACAGGCTTTCCATGTTGGAAAGCCCAGCATGGGAATCCGGCTGGAGACCGTGTATCGTAACCCCAAGGGCAGAAAGGCAGCACTTTGGGATTACGAGCCGTCCACCGACTGGCCGACGAGCTCCTTGAGCCCACGGTAGTCAACTGTAATGAATGGCCTGTTTAGTTTCCGACTGCCAGCAGCGGCGGTCGGAAACTAAACTGATATGCGGTCCAGAAAGGCTCTGACCGACGGTCTGAGCCTTTCCAAGCTGCATCGTAATCAGCCCCTATATGTAATTTTTCCTTTGCCGCTGTCCCTTTGCTTTCTATGCCAGCTCAGCATCAGAACTTCACCCTGTCATCCTGACCCTTCTATATCATTTATCATTCAGAGTATTTGTTCCTTCCCCTCATTACTCTCCTCTTTCTGCACATGTTTTCAGGGCCCATCTTTATCTTTTCAGAATCTGTCACTCCCCCTCCTTTATTAGCTTCTTTTGAGATCCATTTCTCCTCCTTGCATTATCCTTTAAGTTTTTTTCCGATTTCTCCCCCTCTAGTTCTCTGAACCTTCAGGCCTGCATGCCAGCTGTGTTATGTACACTTCGAGTTAATCATAGCTAATTTAGAGAACATTCACTTTGAGAATTATTCATTGTTACTTATGTAAGGTAAAGTACAGTAAAAGTGTCAGTCTCTCAATCAAGGGCAATGAACAATGGACTCATAGTTCAACTCCTTACCGACTGGACTGGAGACATATCAGCTTTTGTATTCATCTTTTTATTGAGGGGAGCTCTTTCCTCATAATATTCTGCAGAGGAGGTTTAAAGTATTATGGTGGAAATAAGCCATGGAAATGTGGGCATATTCAAGTGCTCTAGTGCATATCCAATTATAAACCAAGAGCAAATTAAAGTGCTGCATCCTCTGTATAGGCAGAATAGTGATTACCCCTGTGAAATATCTCAGCGGTGGTAAAGAGGGTTTGCAGGCCCTTTCAGTGTGTCACCTTTTGAATGACAAGACCTTGCCATCTGGTTAAAGCAGACACCTCAGGTCAGCTAACCTCTTCATCACCCACATCTCCAGATGTCAGTGGTGGGGGGACTTTTTCCTGCTTAGCCCCCAAGGCCTGGAATGACCTCCCTTTCAATATCAGAGTCACCAGCTCCATCACAGAATTCCTTAACCCCTTCAGCGCTGATGACAAAGCCAGCTCGTCATGGGCGTTACCTGCGCTACGCGCATGACGAGCTGGCTTTGTCACGTAACGCGCGTTTTTCAAATTTCAGCGCACAGCGGGAAAACCCGCTAGTGCGGTAGAGGTTAAGAAACAGAAAACCTGGCTCTTCCAACAGACTCCAGTTAGTGCAGCTCCATCCTTCTTAGATGCCAGGATACTCTCCCAGGTGAAATGTGTGCTAGCCAAATAAACATCACATGGTATAACATAACATACCTGCAAAACTCCGCTTTAAAGCATGTAAGAGTGAACAAATATGCAACAACAAATGAGGGCACGGAGGGATGAGCCACTGAAAGCTCAAGCCAGGCTTGAGCCTGAAGTCTGGCTCTGGCTGGGCTTGAGGTCCAGTTGGAATCTCGAGCACCTAACAAGTCGAGCTTTCATGTGGCTTCTGCCTGCCTCCCTACCCTACACAGATGCAAAGTTACAGCCAGAGCTTCAGACTGTGGAACACAGAAACCAGGTTTGAGTTTTGGTGTTGGCTCAACATCCTGTGATTCTGGTCAAATTATTTAACCTCTCTGTGCCTACAAACAAACTTATGAACTTGTGTAAAGTAACTGGCACTCATATAAAGCGCTCCAGTACCTTCGAGTTGAGTATGCACTATATTTTGAAAGATTTACTAAGACATAAAAACTAAGCCTTAAGATAAGTAAAGACAACGAGATACCTATTTACTGGCTCATTTGTCCAAGGCGGAACCAGAAAACCTGGATAAATTGCAGCTTTTCTGCTTAAATTGTGTGATCAAAGGCAGATATTTTATTTTACCAAATATTTATTTTCTGCATTATTGGGCATGAAAGCACTTTCAAATATATGAGTATACCAGTTTTACAAAACTGTCACTTTTAATAAATACTTCTCAGTGCACTGCTATAACGCTCCCTCATTGATATATTGAATATGTAACTTTTGCAATCAGAAGTCCCAGTTATATGGAAAGCTGCGAGGGTCAGGCCTATCCCCAAAAAATCTACTGACAATCCTAAAATTCCTAGCAACTAACGTCCTATTTTTTTGCTTCCTTATTTTGGAAACATTCTTGAATCTTTGATCAATCAATCAATCAATCAATCATGCCATTTGTATAGCGCACTACTCACCCGGGAGGGTCTCAAGGCGCTTGGGGGGAGGGGTATGCTACTGCTCGAACAGCCAGGTCTTGAGTTGTTTCCTGAAGGCGAGATGGTCCTGGGTCAGCCGAAGGTGGATGGGGAGGGAGTTCCAAGTCTTGGCAGCCAGGTAAGAGAAGGATCTTCCTCCGGCGGTGGCTCTTTGGATGCGTGGTACGGCTGCGAGGGCGAGGCTGGTGGACCGTAGCTGGCGGGTGGGCGTGTAGAAGGTCAGGCGGTCGTTGAGGTACTTGGGGCCCAGGTCGTGGAGAGACTTGTGTGCGTGGGTGAGGAGCCGGAACGTGATCCTCTTGTCGACGGGGAGCCAGTGCAGGTTCCTCAGGTGGCTGGAGATGTGGCTGCATCGGGGGACATCCAGGATGAGTCGGGCGGAGGCGTTCTGGATGCGCTGGAGTCTTTTCTGTAGCTTGGCTGTGGTTCCGGCGTAGAGGGTGTTTCCGTAGTCCAGTCGGCTGGTGACGAGTTCCTGGGTGACAGTCTTCCTGGTCTCGGTCGGGATCCAGCGGAAGATCTTGCGAAGCATACGCAGGGTGTTGAAGCACGATGAGGAGACGGCATTGACTTGTCTGGTCATCGAGAGGGAGGGGTCCAGGATGAAGCCCAGGTTGCGTGCGTGGTCGGTTGGCTTGGGTGCGGTGCCCAGGGCTGGGGGCCACCAGGAGTCGTCCCAGGCGGAGGGCGAAGATCCCAGGATGAGGACTTCCGTCTTGTCCGAGTTCAGTTTCAGGCGGCTGTCCTTCATCCACTCGGCGACGTCTTTCATCCCTTCGTGTAGGCAGGTTCTGGCGGTGTCGGGGTCTCTGGTGAGGGAGAGGATCAGCTGGGTGTCGTCGGCATAAGAGATGATGTTGAGGTTGTGCTGGCGTGCGATGGCTGCGAGAGGTTTCATGTAGATGTTGAAGAGGGTGGGGCTGAGTGAAGATCCTTGCGGGACGCCGCAGATGACTTCGGTGGCCTCGGAGCGAAACGGGGGGAGGCGGACTCTTTGTGTTCTTCCGGCGAGGAACGAGATGATCCACTCCAGTGCGTTCTCTTGGATACCAATGTTGCTGAGGCGCTGGACTAGGGTGCGGTGGCAGACCGTGTCGAACGCAGCGGAGAGGTCCAGGAGGATGAGGGCCACTGTTTCCCCCTTGTCGGGCAGGGTCCGGATGTCGTCGGTGGCTGCGATGAGGGCGGTCTCGGTGCTGTGGTTGGCTCTGAAGCCGGACTGCGAGGGGTCGAGGGATCCGTTCGTCTCGAGGAAGGCGGTCAGCTGTCTGTTGACGATCTTCTCGATGACTTTAGCAGGAAAAGGGAGGAGCGAGATGGGGCGGAAGTTTTTGAGATCGGTGGGGTTCGCTGTAGGTTTCTTCAGGAGGGCGCTGATCTCGGCGTGCTTCCAGCTCTCCGGGAAGGTGGCGGTGTTGAAGGAGGCGTTGATGATGTTCCGGAGTTGGGGTGCGATGGTGGAGTCGGCCTTGTTGAAGACGTGGTGTGGGCAGGGGTCAGTCGGTGATCCGGAGTGGATGGTGTTCATCGTGCGGGCTGTGTCTTCGGTGGTCACCATGGTCCAGGTGCGAAGGGTGGTGGTGGGGGGCGTTGGCCCGACGGTTGGGTGCGTGGCTGGGGCGCCGAAGCTGTTGTGGATGTCGGCGATCTTGCGGTGGAAGAACGAGGCGAGGGAGTCGCAGAGGTCTTGTGACGGAGTGATGTCGTTGGTGCCGGTGCTGGGGTTGGAGAACTCCTTGACGATAGTGAAGAGCTCTTTGCTGTCGTGGGCGTTGTTGTCCAGTCATTCCTTCAGGGATTTCTTCTTGGTGGTGCGGATGAGCTGGTGGTGCTTGCGGGTAGCGTGTTTGAGGGCGGTCATGTTGTCGGTGGTCCGGTCGAGGAGCCAGGCTTTCTTGAGGGTGCGGCAGGTCTTCTTGGAGTCCTTGAGGTCGTCGGTGAACCAGGATGCCTTCTTGCTTCTGGGTCTGCTGGGAGGGTTCTTTAGTGGCGCGAGGTCGTCGGCGCAGGCGGTCAGCCACTGTGTGAAGTTGTGGGCTGCTTCGTTGGGGTCCGTTGTGTTGGCGGGTGGGCTCTGCCTGAGGGAGGTGGTGAGCTGGTCTGCGGTGATCTTGCTCCAATTTCTGTGAGGTACCTGTTGCGGGTGGTGGTGGGTCGTGGATCTTTTGAAGCTGAAGTGGACGCAGCTGTGGTCGGTCCAGTGGAGTCCGGTGGCGTGGCTGAAGGTGATGTACTTGCTGGAAGAGAAGACGCGATCAAGCGTGTGGCCGGCGTAGTGGGTGGGGGTGTTGACCAGTTGCTTGAGTCCGAGGTTGGCGAGGTTTTCCAGCAGGGCGGTGGTGTTGCGGTCCTTGTTGTTCTCCAGGTGGAAGTTGAGGTCCCCGAGGAGGATGTAGTCGGTGGAGGGGAGGGCGTGCGGGCTGATGAAGTCTGTGATGTCTTCGCTGAATTGTGTGCGTGGTCCCGGGGGTCTGTAGATGAGGGTGCCTCTGAGGGTCGTCTTAGGGTCGGTGTGAATCTGGAAGTGGAGATGTTCGGCTGCGGCGAAGGAGTCGTTGGCGTCGGTCGTGATGCGGATGGTGTTCCTGTGGACGATGGCGATGCCACCTCCGGTCTGGTTGATGCGGTCCCTCCTGATGATCTTGTACCCGTCCGGGATGGCAATGGCGATGTCGGGTGCAGAGGAGGCGTTCATCCAGGTTTCCGTGAGGAAGGCGACGTCTGGTGATGTAGCGTCGAGGAGGTTCCAGAGTTCCACGGCGTGTGTGTGGACGGAGCGGGTGTTGATCAGGATGCACTTGAGGTGGTTGCTGCTGGTGTTTGTCTTGGCGGGTGCGGGGCAGATCCGGAGGCAGGTGAACTTGCAGGTGCAGCAGGTGAAGGGTCCGTGGGTGCGTCTCGGGGTGGCTCGGCAGCAGGCGTGTGTCCGGCCGGCATTGAGTGCATTGAGAGTGGAGGCGTCGTAGGTCAGTCGGGTCGTCTTGCCTCGGCGGGGAGGGCCAGGGGTCCTGGCGCTGGGCGCAGGCCAGGAGCGGACGGGCGCAGACGGGCTTACCTTTGGCGCACATTCGGCGCTCAATCGGTGCTCCCGCTGCGTGCTTCCACTGCGCGGTCGCTCTGGGGGCGTCATAAGTAAGGAGCCGGGAGGGAGGAGCAGCTGGGTGGCGGGAGCGGGGCGGCGAATGGAATCACAGGGGGGCGGGGCCGCAGGGAGGCAGCGGCGGGAAATTCCAAGAAGCAGCGGGCAGCGGGAAATTCCCAGGAACAGCGGGAAATTCCCAGGAGCAGCGGGCAGCGAGCGAAGGAATCTGCAGGCAGGAGGCAGCAAAGGCAGGCAGGAGCGGCAGCAGTGAGTGGGGCGACCAAGCCCTGTGGAGGGCTGAATGGACAACTTTCTGCCCATTTGGAGAGCCATGGACTACTGGACCCGCCCAGGACAACGGACAATCGGCCATGCTCATCCTGTTGGATTTGTCTGCTGCCTTTGCCACCATCTCCTACAGCATTTTAGAACAACGGGTCTGGGAGATGGGTGTCAAAGGTAAGGCCCTGGACTGGCTTAAAAGCTATTTAACCAATCGAACCACCACAGTACAAATTGACAACATGGTTTCTAGTAGCCGGCCAGTAAATATTGGAGTCCCTCCTGGCTCTATTTTGAGCCCTATGCTATTTATTGTTTATGACACCTCTGGCTAGGGTGATCAGATCCTATGGCTTTGACATGGTGTCATATGCTGATGACACCCAGCTAGTGATCTCCCTAGAACCTGATCCCCTTGACACAAAGACGCATTTTAAAAACTTCATGATACACATCGATAGCTGGATGAGTGCAAACCATATCCAGCTAAATGGCAGCAAGACTGAGGTAATTCTCTTCGGTGGGGCACACAAAGTTTGGTCGAATGACTGGTGGACCCAAAAACTGGGACCCTGTCCTTCCCCAAAACCAGTGGTGCGCAACCTCGGAGTAATGATTAACGACCAGGTATCAATGAAAAATGAGGTAAACCCGGTAATTGGTAACTGTTATGGAAGCATGTGCAGGGTAAACAAAATCTTTCAATGAATTCCAATCAAATCCTGGAAGCCACTTGTTGAGGGACTGATCATCAGCTGTATTGACTACAGAAACACCCTGCTGGCGTTGATCAATGAAGAACTCTATTCCAGGCTCCAGGCTCCAGGTCCTGGAAAATACAGCCGCCAGACTGGTACTGAACTTTTCTTCTAGATCCCCATCAGTGCCTAGTCTGAAGCATCTTCATTGGCTTCCTATAAGGAAGCGTACTCACTTCAAGGTTCTCTGTCTAGTGCATAAGAGCATGACCGGAAACAGGCCTAGCTATTTTGCTAATTAAACTCGGCTGGTCCCAGCTGACTAGGACATTAATGTCAAGCACCAAATTTCTCCTCACTCCATGCAGAGTTCGCACTGCCAGAGATGGCGGGAGATCTTTCTCATATTTGGCACCTATCTTTTGGAATAAACTACCACATCATCTACTCTCTGTTATAGATCACAATCGATTCAGCAAGGAATTAAAAACTTGGTTGTTTGACCACTCATAGTATATTTCTGTCCTCCTGCATAAGAGGAGTCTACGCAACCATCATGAGACCCCCGGGTGATATGTGCGCTCAATTAATATACATGACTTGACTATAAACTTCAAAGCCCTCAATGATAAAGAAATACACTTTTTTTAAAAATTTTGAAGTGGCTTTCTCCTATTTTAGATGATTATTTTGTATGATTTGCAAAGCAAATATTTTCAGGGCTCTGTCCCTGCAAGCTCTCTAAGAGCCGAACCAGACCCTAGGCTCTGCTCTAGCTAAGCTCTCCCTGTTATTTGGTTGGCTTGCTCACTTCTAAAGGAAGGGTGAACATGCTCCTCTGAAAGTGAAAACTGGTCTCTAGGTGATGGGCACATTCAATGAAATAGTGTGTGCTTGCATTCACCAGTGAGCCACAATTGAATTAATTTGTAAGGCTGCAATTTTTTTTTTTGGGGGAGTTTTATATAGCGCAAACTAGACCCGAAGATATCAGGTATCAGAGCGCTTTACATGAGCACCAGTTTCGTTACACAAGGACACATTAATTTTTGTTGTTAGGTATGGGGAGAATAAGTTGGGATTTGCCCAGAATCACAGGATGTTGAGCGTCGTTGCCAAGACTCAAACCCGGTTCCCCAGCTTCGAGGTCAACCACTCTAGCCATAAGGCTACATCCTCTCCCCAATTATTGAATATTATTGAAATATCAATGTGAACTGGGAACCAGCAGAAAAGCTTTCTTGCATACTAACAGTATTTAAAAACAATTACAATACAGAAACTCACAAATGCTAATTAAATGATTGGAACTATGGATCCCATTTTAGAATATGGAGGTTGGCTCCCCAACTTTCAGTGTGGCAGAGCAACTTATTTTCACCATCCTGACCAGACTATTGCCTGCCATATACAGAGATCTCTGCCACTCATGTGGAGAGCTCTGCTCCTTTGGAGGAACTGTAACAATGGTGAATTTTGTGAAGGCACTGAAGGGCATATTTACAAGATACTATCACCACCACAGCTTCATTTTTCTCAACTTAGTGGTAGCAATCGGGGGTTAGCCTTATTCACAAGGTGATGTTAAGCCACTTAATGTGGCTTAACGTTGCCTTGTGAAGAAGGCAGCCTTTCACGCTATACTTAGCGTGAAAGGGGCAGGCAATGGATGGTGTGGTGGGCGTTCCACTGCAACCCCCGTTGATTTTGACACTGCCCCATATTTACAAGGATGGCATAAATTAAGACCAGAAATAGCCTGGTCTTATCCTAGGGCAATCTGGAGAAATGTTTAATTTTGTTGAATTTATCCTCGTTTTTGCTGTTTCCACGTGCGCTGCGTTGTGCAGCACACATAGAAACAGCAAAACACAATTGACTGTTTATGTACAGGAAGGTATTCCTTCCTGCACATAAACAATCATTTAAAAAAATGTTTTGCAACTTCTTTGGGTGCTGTATTGAGCAGCACTCATAGAAGGTTTAAAACTCCATTTCAGATTGTTAGTGTGCAGGAAGGGACACCTTCTTGCACATAAACAATCATTCCCCTCAAAGCAGGCACCTTTGCACTATGGTGCAAGGGTGCCAGCGTTGGCGCTAGGCAGCTAAATTAGCGCCAGTGCCGGGGAGAATGCAGGGCTGCACTGTATTCTTGTAAAAACAGTGCAGCCTTGTGTTTCAGAAGTGGTTGAGCCCGGTGTTAAGCCAAGGAGGTTAATGCCGTGCTTCGCCACTTCCTTGTAAATATACCCAAGAGCTTGTTGAGTGGCTACCATGTTTCATGCAGCTGCTCAGCAATCTTGTTTGTTTTTCTAACACAAATTAATAAGGCTGGAGCTTCTTATAGAAATAAAAAATACAAAAATTACCCTGACATACAGGGAATTCTCAAATTGTGTTCAGAGTTTCCCTGGTGATGGAAAACTGAAAAAAGTACATCAGACCACTCTTAATAGGGCAGCTGGTCAAAGGTACTAACATTAATGGCCCCAACTCCATCAGGCCAACATTGTGGGGTTTCTGCTTGGCGGAGCTTTAAATGGCGACACTGGCAGGAGCTGGGCTAATGTAACATGTAGAGAAGAAGAGAGAAAAATTAGAGATCTGCCAGAATAGACTGTGTTACAGTCCTTCTCATACGATTGCCATTATGAGACTTCAAATCAGGAGATTTGCCAAGATGCAAAAATCATCCTTTTCATCATTGATATTATAATCAGCATATTATTACTTTTATCATTGGCATTATAAGATGCTTGTGCTCAGGGGACATGACTATTCATGACTTACATGTTGAACTACGTTTGAGTCATCAGGGGTCCAGTAATGTGTGCCAGATCTCTTCACAGGCCACTACTGTTAGAATTGAGTGGTTAGTTAAGTTTGCTGGTATAACCTGTATCTGCGCCCATGAGTTGCCTGCAAGGTTACGCAGGTCACCTAATAAATATGCCTGTCTTTTTTATGGTGAGGGATCAGGTAGTGAATTGGAATATGATATCATATGGTGACACAGATTCTTTCAAACTTAGACGGAGAACCATAAGAACAATTAATATTACAATTAATATTGCATTGCCCACCAGTATCTCTGGAGCCAATCTAGATAAGAAAATAGATGAGGCTGATTCTATTCTATTGTTAAATGCATTTAGGGGGAGTTGAAAGCGTGAATAAACCCCATAGAAGTACGGTTACTCTAAAGCGAATGCCAACCACCTGAGCACTTTTGGTTTAAGAATTTCTGTTCATACTGAATTACAAAAACATAACTTGGTGCTTGAATCATTCAATCAAGAACCAATCCAAGACGAAATTGTGATCTAAATTACTGAGCAACACAAAGCTAAGATGCCAATTGTGACTTACCACGTGTGACCGCTTGTGACACCAATAATTTGGGGAAGGTATGACAAGCAGATAATATTTACTTTGTGTGTCTGTGATATATATAGCATTCTGATACATCCTACATAAGATTACAGTGGCAGATCATTTAAGTCATATCATAGGGAGCAATACAATCTGGAAAATTCTTTGGATCTCAAATTAGATATTTCGTCGTCTTGAGTACAGAGATGTTTCAAGTACCTCAGATACTAATTTACTTTCTTCTGCTAAATAAGATAGAGAATTTGGAAAGTATCTCAACTGTAATTTGAAAATATATAGTAAAGATACATTTCCCTACTTAAACAAATTCTTTGGGCCTCATTAATGAGAAATGACACATCGCTGCATGAAAGCAGCGATACGTCACTTCTCAGTGCGCACTCCTTGCGTTATGATTGATGCGTCATATTTATAATATGACACATCATGTCGCAAGGAGTTACCGATACGTCAGTATTTCTGACGTATCTGTAGGTGCAAAAGTGATGCAGCTGGAGTGTGTCACAAAAGTGACGCAACTCCAGCAATGTGTAATTTCACATGGGCAAGTCCCATGTTGTTAGTGCCTGCGTCAGTCTTACGCCTGCCATGATGCAGGCATAAGATTTTGACCCATTAGCGGCCAAGAAATGGCGCAGTGAAATCTGATAGATTTCACTGCGTCACTTCCATGACCCTTTCTTGTGTCAAAACGCCCCCCTTGCATACATTATACCTGGAGCAGGTATAATGTTGCGCAGGGGTTTACAAAGTGACGCATCTACTTAGATGCGTCACTTTGTAAATATGGCGCAACAAGGCGCATTTTTTACGCCACTGGTGTGTCACAAAAAGTGACGCACCGGTGGCGTAAAAGTGACGCACAGCCTCATAAATGAGGCCCTTTGTGTTTGATGTATATGCAATTGATATTGAAATCTTTTTTAATTCTTTTAGTGAGATATAAAATAACTTCATGCTGCTTGATAAGTACCCCTTTCTCAAGGCAGAAACCCAGTCATTTGCTGAAAAGAGAGAAAGATCAAAAACACAGGTGAGCCCTTTAAATAAAAGCAATCATGTGCCTGGCATGCCTTAAAGGCAATGTGAATGTCTTATATACTTAAAAGTGGGTAACTAAAGGAATTCCAAACATACTCCTGAACTTGCTATGAAGGTGTGGGCCTACCAGTCTACTAGGAACATCTTCCTGGAGTCATTCTGAAGTCACTGGCTACTTCATCTCGACTATTTCTGGATTGATCATGTAAAGTCACCACAAACCATCATGAAGTGGAATGAGAATATGTAACATACATAAATGAAATTACCTTAGAATCATCAAAAATGTAAACCTGGTTAAAAATCAAATTGCGCTTGAAGAACTGTAATCTTCATTCTCAGGGAATACATACTGAGAGAGCACAAATCTGAAAAAATGTATAAGTACACCATATTTACAAGCACGTAGTGTTAGTTTAAATTTAATTGGACACGAGTGTCATATTCATAGAGTGAACTCATATAAGAGTGTTTAGCTAGCATAGAGGTACTTATAGCAGTATGGAAACTAATGTAGAAATGTTAGAATGATGTGAAACTTCACGTTTCTCATGTTAAGTGATTGTGTGTAAAGGAAATGAAACCTAGCAAACCAATGAGAATGTGTAGGCTGCAGGGCAATTCACAGTAAAGATAAAGTGCTGCTGAACTGATGTGAGACGTGGTTAACATTGTTTTTTTAGAAGTATTTAATCATAGAATTGAAATATATGTTTTATATAGATGTGTTGCATTGTACTATAGTAATACGTGTTAGTTAAAATACTGTTTAAACCAAAGAAAGGAAATGTTTTAGAAGGCAGAGACCCGCTTTATGTAAATCAACTAGGCCTGAAAAGACCAAGTCATTCTCTTTGATCTAAAATGTGCTCGTTAGGGGAAAGTTGTGCTAGGCACTAACTGAGAATCCTTACACATGTTTTATGGTCCGAGATATGATGGAGGTTGGAATTTGAGGCCCACAGTGTATGTGTCTGTCGTAGGTGCGAGGAGCCCTAATCAGTACTATGATGAACGGTTCCTTTGTTCAAGAGAGCCAGGCGCAGGCCTGGAGGAGTCTTCAGGAATTTTAAGGGGTACTGTCTCGCTGAAGAAGAAGCCTGGGAAGCAAGGTCAACTTTAATGAAGAGTCCCGAGTAGCACCAGTATGGAGTTTGCCGCTCAAAACTGCACCACGTGAGAGGCGTCCCCAGGGGCGTTTCTATTGGAGATGTGATTTTGTATTAGGGATAGCCCCCGGGGTGGAGTTAGGGCAGATGATCTGAGAAGCCTTAGAGAGCGGATGGGTAGGCAGATAGAGAACTGAAAGAAACCAACTTGGTTCAGAGACTAGGAGAAGTGTGTGATCTTCTTTGGAAGTCACCACTGCTGACACCTTTTTAGGTAAAGATCTTGTTAAGTAGGGATGTCACTTAGTCTAGTGTAGGGACAGACTAACTTATATTTTTCTTTTCTGTAAATGACTCTCAAGTTGCAACTCACAGCGATTCTTGCAACACTCATGTTCTTTGAGATATTTTTGATAATTTCCTTTTGCCGATTGAGAATATTCAGAGAGTACCTTTTTGTACTAATACCTGTATACCTTTTGAATCTTATTCTGAGATGTTTGTATCTCCAGATACTTTTGACTTTGAATTAAAACTTTTTAACCTTTCCCAGTGGTAAGTGGTTCTTTAGAGTGGTTTAAGTTCCTAATTGACTGACCTAGTAGTAGATTGTCTTTTACTCAATGACAGGTACCAACGATTCAGTCGACATGATTAGGGATCTGGTAAGGTAACTAGAGACCAGAAACCCCGCGTTAACAGTTGGTAGCAGTGTAGGATGGTTATCTTCTTGAGGAAGGTAATCTAGACTAGGTTAGTTTACCCCAAGGTCCCTAGAGTTCGAGAGGTGGCCTGCCGAAGAAGGCGCTGACGGTGCGAGAAAAGCAGCAGTACTGGACGAGAGTGAGTATAACAAGGGTCATGCGTGGACAGATTGCGGTGTTTTGTGTTGTATTTGTATTGTAATGTCTTGCGGAGTTGAATGCCGGTAGCGTGATTGTGAGAAGGTTGTGAGCGCGCGCAACCTGGTAAAATCTTAAGTTCGGGGTAGAGCTTAAGTGGTTCGGGTGTATCGAACATCCAGGGTAATTGTCGACCAGAGTAAGGAGGTCATGAGGTACCATTGACCGCCGCAGAACCGAGATAGGGGGAGTGCAAGAGTGAGTGTGTGAGTAACGGACGCTGGTCGAAAGTTACTGTGTGTAAGTAACCTATCAGAGAAGGCGATTGTCTGGACGTAAACGGAAAGACATTTCGCCAGTTAAGGTGACAATTACAGATTGACTGTGGGCGTACAGTCAAAGAAAAGTGATCGCTTGGACGGAAGTAATCATTTTTTTTTCTCGAAGTATGAATGGGACGCATGCATAAACGCGGAGACGAGCTGAAAAAGGAGGGGAACTGCTGCGAAGGGGGACGAGTGACGTCGGCAAGAGCCGCGCTGAGATAGGGTTGATAGTGAAGAGCCGCGACGGGATTGGGCGGCTGGTGCGACGTCAGTGAGAAGTCGCGCTCTGATAGGCCAGTTAGCGAAGAACAGTGCTGAGATTGGTGGATTGTCATCAGGAAGTAAACAAACCGGAGGAAACAGAAACTAGTAGATTGAATTGAAGTGTTTTAAATGTTTGAAGGATATTTTTGAAAGAAAAAGGAGAGAGTCTTTTTACGGGCAAGAGGCACCGCCAGAGGGTACACCAGCTCATTATATGGCAGCGAATGTTGGGCTGCACACTATATTATGGACTGGGGATTGGAACAAGCTTACGGAAGGGAATGAGGAAATGTCGTTCCCAAAGTATGGGAAGTTTAAGTTAGAGGTGTTACATCGGCTAAAAGCAACCATGTCCGCATTAAAACCCCCGCCTAGACCGACCCAGTTTGAGGCCCTTAACGCATGGATTAGGGCGGCGCACGACAGGAATCTGAATAGGCGTCAAGAAAGGCTGACGCGATCGGTAAGAGCAGTGCGAGATTCCAAATGGGATGAGGACGCCAAGAGATGGAGGGTACAGGCTATTGAGGTGGATAAGTTGTACCCAGTGAGAGAGGTGGCAGGTGAAAAGACACTCATGGAAGAAGATGAGGAGAGCGACTCGGAGGACAACTTGATAAATAGATTACTGATGGATAGACCGCCTCCGAGAGTTGGGGAGATTGAAGGTAGAGGACTCGCAAGGGAAGATGGGGCTGCCATAGAGGGGTATGTACCACTTCCTATATCGGAATGGACACCTATCAAAGGTGGGGAGACACCTCAACATAGTACAGCACAGAGTGTAGTCGGAAGGTTTGTGGTACAGAAAACGCCAACCGCAGAGAGGGCTGAACCTTGTAGATTGCCAGATGCTCTCCAAGTACCCGTTACCATAGGACCCATAGTATCGATTTACAACCCAGAGAATGGGAGAGAGGAAGAACAGATACGGTTAGACAGAGAAAGGGTTGAGATGGAAAGGAGGAATAACACGACAAATGCCTGGAAGCAATTGCCAGGACCGGTAACGTGGAACACCCCATTCGAACCGACAGTGAGCCCCGCAACAGAGCAGGGGGGTCAAAGAGGACCGATGGACCTAAGGGGACCACGTCCGAAATCCTTTAAAGAGTTAAGAGTTGACTTGAGAGAATGGGATGGGTCAGCAGAAACGCAGAGCAATAGGTCAAGAGCAGAAGCTGAGTGGGGAAATCGAGGCAATGGGACAGTATCTCACTGCGGGGCTAGCGAAAGCAGTCAGGGACGTGAGGGTCAAAGCCAGGAGAACAGAGGAGTAATACGTCCTAATGATGGGAGGGACCAGCAGGAGCGAGATGGTAGAAGCATGGAGTGTGAAGAGATGTCTCGGCTCTTTGAAAAGGGTGGAGACCAAATGGTACTAGCATACAGAGATAGGTTTAGGTGCACTCATCACGCGCCAGGGGAGAATGTGCAACACTGGAATAGGGGGAACAATGAAAGATCTTGCCATACATCGGGTGATCAGAGGTCACAGACCAAATGTGAAGAAAGGGGGAGTAATGGAATGTCTTACCATGAACCCAGAGAATCCAGGCATGAAGGGGTAGGTGGGACTATGAGGCACAATGGAGTGTTTCATCATTCACCCAGAGAGGACGGAACAGCATGGGACCTGGAGGGGTGGGAGCATGAGAGGACTCCACGTAACTCACCTGAGCCCAGACGTAGGACTCGGAGCTGGGATGGGAAAGATGGAAATGGACCCCCTAGAGATGGTATACTGAAAGCTACAATAAGGACAAAAAGACTTGATGTCACCAGTTTAAAATCTGATTTGGATGAGATCATAGATGGTACGTTGGCCTTAGAAAGGATCGACTTGTATGAACAAGATGAGTTGCTGTTCATAGCGAAAGATGTTACTCGAAAGGCGAGAGCGACTCATGAGAAACTGTCTGAACTGGCAGACAGGTACATGGTAGATTTGTCCAGAACGAAGACCCTACAGAGTAACCATAGGTTACAATACTCAGATCAAGACTTAGATGAGAAAAGAACTACAGGGTTAAAGACACACATAAGGGAACTAATAGCAGGAATAAGAGCGTGGAGGGATCTGGACAAATGGGAGGAGAGATGGTCCAAAAGGGGAACTGTTAGGCGGTGTGCGAATGGGACGTCTCCTGAGGGAAGGTTGATGCAGATGGAGGCATTCCCTTTGAGAGAAATATCAAATGGGAATTATGTACATGTGCCCTGGAGTAGAGGAGATTTATCTGCATTTACCAACTCATTTCCGAAGTTAAGGGACAATCCAGTAGAGTGGTATAAGCAGGTAGAAAGGTTTGTAAAGATCTTGAAAGTATTGTGGATTGATTTGAACACTTTGTTTGACATTGTGGTCCCATCTGACTTGTGGACATCGTGCAAGACTAGTGTTGAATGGCCAACTACTGAACCAGTGAGGGATGCTCAGACAAATGGACCGTCTGAAATTGTCATGCAAAAGTATGAAAGGGTAATAGCTTGGCTGAAAGATAAGGTACCACCCCAGGACATAGATTGGGTAAAAATAGACTGAACAAGACAAGAACCAAAGGAGACAGTTCATGAGTTCTATGAAAGGTTGTTGAAAACATTCAAACAATACAGTGGACTCGATGTAATGGATCCCAAAGATATAGGACAGTTTGTGTCAAAGTTTGTTTTGGGGTTGAGACCTGATATTTGTTTGATGATTCAGCAACATTTAATTTGTTGGCAAAACAAACCACTAGATGAAATTTTAAGGTATGCCAGATACTGTAGCGATGAGATAGATTCCAAGACAAAGAAAATGAAGGAGAAGCTGATGGTGGTACAGATGCAGTCAGCCGGAAAGGGCGGACAGCAGAAACAGGGAACGGGGACAATGGGACGGAAGTCGAATGGTCAGAACACGGATAGTGAAGAAAGTCAGAGACCTAGAATAGATTTTGCCACTTTAAAGAAAACGACAAAGTGCCACCAGTGTCACCAGGTGGGACATTGGAGACGCGAGTGTCCCTTTAACCCTGAAAGTGGAGAACTAGAATTAGAACAGGAAGTTCAGGAGGTTCCAGTTCAAAGGGCGACAGTCCCAGGAAGCAAGGTGGTCAAAGGGGGGACTTCGGCTCCACGAGCTCAGTTTCCACAGCCACCAAAGATCGCGACAGGGGGAAAAGTCTATAAACAAATGCCTCTTTTTATTGAAGAAGAAAAATGTTATTACATTGACCCAATGACCGGTCAACGTGTGAACAGAGAAGAGGACTGTACCCTCGGGGCAGTTCTAGAAGTAGATCAGAGAGGGCCATTTGTTGAGGCAGAGGTAGCAGGGTGCCCAATGACATTCTTGGTGGATACTGGAGCTACTCGATCAACTCTGAGATCAGCAGTGGTTCCTGACCTACCAATGTCGGGGTAAACAATTCAGGTGGTTGGAGTCGCAAATAGAAGAATGACTAGTCCTTTGACAGAACCAGTGTCAGTGAAAATAGGGAATTACACAAATGAACATCAGTTTGTGGTATGTGATTCTAGTCCTGTATGTCTGTTAGGGAGGGATTTGTTGTGCAAATTGAATTGCACCATATACTGCACCCCTCAGGGTGTGGAGGTACAGACCGCAGATGATGATGCTACCTTTAAGATTGCTAATGAGAGAACATGTATAGAACTGTATCCTACTCTGACTGTGGAAGACCTTCCTGGTGACCTAAGAGATGCTGTCTCAGCTGAAGTATGGGATTTTACTGGGGAAGAGATAGGACTGATCAAAGGGGTGGAACCAGTGAAGATCATGATAAAGCCAAACGCTGAATTTCCAAGAACGCCTCAGTATAAACTGTCACAGGAAACGATTGCAGGAATAAAACCTGTGATTGATTCAATGATTCAACAGGGAATACTGAAAGAAATCGTGGGTAGTCCATGTAACTCCCCGATTATGGGTTTGCAGAAACCTAGTGGGAAGTTCAGAATAGTTCAGGACCTTCGAAAGATTAACAACATTGTGGTTTCATGTTGTCCAGTGGTACCGAATCCATCAGTGATACTGTTTCAAATACCATTCCAAGCTGAGTGGTTTACAGTGATAGACCTTTGTCAAGCCTTCTTTTCCATCCCATTAGATGAGGACAGTCAGTATCTTTTCGCATTTAAAATGAAAGATCGCGCCTTAACATGGTGTCGAATCCCACAAGGGTTCACAGATAGCCCTTCGATCTTCAGTCAGCTGTTGAAGAAGAACCTTGAAAGTCTGGTATTGCCACAGAACTCGGTTCTGGTCCAGTACATAGACGACCTACTTGTTGCGTCAGAAACAGAGGAAGCTTGTAAGGAAGACACCATTGCTTTACTGAATCATTTAGCTGAGAATGGACATAAGGTATCTCCGAACAAATTACAGTACTGTCTGACAGAAGTACAGTATCTGGGTCACCGAATAGAGAAGGGGAAGCGCAAGGTGTCTCCAGACAGGATAGAGGCCATCATGAAAATGAATGCGCCAACGACACAGAGAGAAGTTAGGATGTTCTTAGGAATGGTTGGTTACTGCCGACAGTGGATAGCTAACTTTTCACTGAAAGCAAAACCTTTACAGAAACTGACGCACAAGGAGGTGAGTGATCCGGTACCATGGGACAACGAGTGCCTAATGGCGTTCCTACAACTGAGAGAGGATTTGTGTCGTGCTCTGGCTTTGGGAATGCCAGATTATGAGAAGACTTTCTCATTATACTGCTGTGAAAGAGAAGGATGTGCGTTATCAGTGTTGGCGCAAGTACACGGAAATGCCCGTAGACCAGTTGCATATTTTTCGGCTACATTAGATCCGGTAGCCGCAGCGTTGCCCGGATGTCTCAGATCCGTTGCTGCAACAGGTGTCAGCATTGAGAGGTGTGAGAACATAGTAATGGGACATCAATTAGTGGTGTATGTACCGCATTCGGTAGAATTGTTAATGACAAGGACCAAGACGCAGCACTTGACCAATAGTAGGCTCACGCGCTATGAGCAAGTTATTCTTGCTGCAGAGAACGTGACCCTTAAGAGGTGCTCGGTCTTGAATCCTGCTACATTGATGCCACTTCCTAATGATATAGAAGGCGAAGAATGTGAAGATCACGATTGCCTAGATGTGACTGAACTATGCACGAAGCCCAGACCAGATATTGTGGATGAACCACTGATCGACCCTGATGAAATTTACTTTGTTGATGGCTCATGCTTAAGAGACGATACTGGTCGGTTGAGAGCAGCTTATGCTGTTTGCACCATTACTGGAGTTGTGGAAGCCGCTTGCCTGGAAGGAGTACACTCCGCTCAGGTAGCAGAAATCATTGCATTGACACGTGCCTGTATAGCAGGTAGCAAAAAGAGAGTCACCATCTATACCGATAGCCAATATGGTTTCGGTGTAGTTCATGATTTCGGGCAATTGTGGTCTCAGAGGGGTTACATGACCTCCTCTGGTTCGCCAATCAGAAATGGGGAATTTGTACGACTGCTGTTAGAAGCATTGCAAGGTCCAGCTGAAATTGCAGTGGTCAAGTGTATAGCTCACACTAAAAATACAGATTTTGTGTCACAAGGAAACAGATATGCAGATGAAGTTGCCCGCTATTGTGCGGAGCAAGGGTATACTTTCACGGAGGTGGAAGTAGGCGGGGCAAAGGAAAAAACCGAAGTCAATATGATGTTAGAGACCGTAGATACATGGGAAGATCTGAAACAAATGCAAGAAAATGCACCTGAGTCAGAGAAAAGGTCCTGGGAAGCAGCAGGTTGTGTGAGAAGTGAAATGGATTTTTGGGTTTCAGCAGATGGAAGAGCAGTGTTACCAGAGGAATTAGTGAGTCCAATGGCACGACAAATACATGGTCCAACACACTTAGGAAGGGATGCCATGCTGAGAGTATTTAGGCAAACTTGGTATTGCCCAAAGTTCAGGATTGCAGCAGAAGCAGTCTGTAGGAGATGTGTCACATGTCAGCAACTGAATGTAGGGAAAAGAACACCAGTTACCATGAGTCACATTGGGAGGTCTGGGGGGCCTTTCAACAGAATGCAATTAGATTTCATTGAAATGCCTAGAGTCAACCGCCTTAGGTATGTGTTGGTGATCGTATGCATATTTTCCAGGTGGGTCGAGGCATACCCTACACGTAGGTGCGATACACTCACCGTAGCAAAACTGTTACTTAGAGAATTGATCCCGCGCTACGGGGTGCCAGGCTCTCTGGAATCTGATCGAGGAACACATTTTAACAGTGAAATTGTGAAGATGCTCTGTGCCGCATTGAACATTGATCAGAAGTTGCACTGTAGCTATCGACCAGAGGCTTCAGGAATTGTGGAGCAGATAAATGGGACACTAATGTGTCGAATTCCCAAAGTGTGTTCTTCAACTTCCTTGAGTTGGCCAGATGCTTTGCCTTTAGTGTTGATGAGCATGCGCAGCACACCCGACCGGAGGACAGGTCTCTCTCCACACGAGGTGCTGATGGGGAGGGCAATGAGGCTTCCTTCTGTACCAACTGCGACACTATTAAACATTACAGATGACCTGATCCTGGATTACTGCAAAGGACTCTCTGACGCCATTCATTCTGTGTCCTTCCAGGTGCAGGCTGCTGAGGTCCCATCTTCAAGAGAGTTGTGTCATGACCTGAGCCCAGGAGAGTGGGTGCTGGTGAAGAAACACGTCCGGAAAAACTGCCTAGACGTGCGCTGGAGAGGACCTTTTCAGGTCATACTGACCACGAGTACGCCTGTCAAGTGTGGAGGCCTGCCGAATTGGATACACGCTTCCCACACCCGAAGAGTTCCAGCACCCCTGGAAGAAACAGCTCCTCTCACGGATGAGAATCCAGCTGAAGATGGTGAACCATTAGAGGGGATTAGTCAAGCCGTGGGGGTGTCTGAAGAAGTCGGGAGCGTTGCAGATCCAGAAGAAGAAGGGCAAGGCGGTAGCGAAACTGAAGCTGCAACAGAAGGAGAGAGCTGTTGTGAATGTGACTTGGAAACAGATCAGGAACAGAGTGATCAGGAACCGAGCAGGAGGGAAAGCAATAGGAGAACAAGAAGTGGGGCAGCTACTTGGCCTGAAAGAAGAAGGAGGCCGAGCCTGAAGCTAGCTCAAGAAGAAACTTTTGCTCCTATATCCGAAGATTCGGATCTGGAAGAAGGTGTATCGGACCAAGAGCAGGAGGGTCTAAGGAGATCAAGGAGAGTACGAGTGCCTAGCAGAAGATACTCTACACCTGAGTGGACCTACCTCGCTGCAGATGTCCGAGGGACGCAGAGCTGGGAGGGTGAGGGAAGTGACCCTGACCAGAACTGACCCAATCATCACAGTGGAAGTAAGATTCCTGTTGCCAGGACTGGAGGTCGAAAGACTGCTGACACTCAACATCGTCTATCCTCCTCTCCTGAGCGGAATAAGAAAATTGATCTTTGAGACTGTTGAATTTCCTTGTTGCTGTTCAAGGTGTCCAATACTGGAGGGAGTCCTTCTTCGTATGGAAATATTTGAGCTAGTGGTGGAAGCTCTGGGAACACGCGTAGTTTTGGACTATTAAAGACTTTATAAAGAACTTTGTAAATATTGATTGAAAGATAACCTAGCGCCGAGTGGAAGAAGAAAGAATTAGGGACTTCCTTTTTAGTGGATGGAGAAGGGCTAGAGTTGCTTATTGCTACAGAACTCAGAGACTATTTCTGCGGAGGGGATTTTTCGGTTTCCAGGAGGTGTGGTTCGAAAGATTGGAGAAGTAAAGAAAAGAGACTTTGCTGTGAAAGAAAAACAGAGCTACACTGTTTGAGATCATGGAGACTGGCAACCCGAACCGCAGGGCAAAATGCATAGTAGGCACACTTTTAGGGGTAGTGATTTCTCTTATAGTTTTAGTAGTTACTATATCATATATAGTGGGACATGAGAACGAAACAAAGACAAGATCAGAAACAAAGAAAGCATCAACACAAAAGCCTATCACTGTTGCTGGGGTAAAAGGAGAAAACACTGAGAAAGAAAAGGCTTTGCTAGATGCTGAGATCAAAAGATTACATGTTGACGAATCACAGGGGAACTTTAGGTCAAATGCTTATGCCAAATTGCTCTACGAATACATTGATGTCATGGAGGCGAAGAATTGCTACGTTTGTATGCAATTACCAGCTTCTGTGGATGAGGGTGTCAGATACCATCATCTTCCATTGACGTATGGAATCACATGTAGTTTGTTGTTGAGCATATTCTATGGACGAGATGGGTTCGAGTATTATTTCTCAAATTTTGACTCGACATTGCCAGAGGTCCCAAATTATAAGCATCTGAATAAGTGGGACTATTACAAGTGCGAAGACAGGTTACAGAAATTTTTCATTCCATTGAAAACGTTAGATACCTCACATGCCCGAAGAAATAATCTGACTTGTCAAGTGTCAGAAATTGAGAAAAAGTTTATAGGGCAGGTGGATACTAGATATAGGAGGCAAACGATTCTAAAAGCTTCAGGACAATGGGAAACAGACTGGACCAAGGAAGAAAGGATACATCAAAGAAAGGGTAGCCTTGGTCCAATTGCTTTAGACAAGGAGAAACGGGGGAAACTGTGCATTCACAGAAGTTACTCCTATTATGAGAATATGTTTGTAGGTCAAGTCAGTTGTGAACATGCTTTCCAATTTGAGTACTACTCCAAAGACTTTTTGAAGGAGATGCAAGCAATTCCAAATGTATATTTTGTATGTGGAAGAAATGCATATGTGAAGCTACCAGATAATTGGTACGGATCATGCTATTTAGCAATTGTCTTCCCCAAAATATACCATGTTGAGAATTTAGAAACGACAAAGAGAGGAATACCAACAAGAGGGAGAAGAGATCTAGGTGCTGAAGAGGTATTTGGGTAAGTATTCGGTGCTGCATTCCCTCTCTTGGGATTGATACTGAATGACATAAAAATTAGAAGATTGGCTACAGTCGTAGATAGGTTATCTGCCAGTACTGCTAGATCCTTAATGCTGGTGGAGGGAGAGATGCAATCGATAAGAGCAATGGTTCTTCAGAACCGACTTGCTTTAGATGTTCTGTTAGCCAAGGAGGGCGGAGTCTGTAAGGCTTTGAAGGTCCAGGAATGTTGCATTTACATTCCAGACAATTCAAAACCTTTAGAGAAGTACATACGAAATATTACTGCGATTCATCATGAGATTGAGGATCTGACAAAGATAAATGTATGGGAAAAAGTAGGTCAAGGAATGGGTAAAGTTGGAGGCTGGTTTTCCAATTTAGGAAAGGGTATCATTTGGTACATATTGAAACCCATCATCATAATTGTGATTTGTGTAATCACTTTCAGGGGATTGGTGCGACTGTACCAATGGTATAGAGCAAGCAGGTTGCAGAGATCCATGAGGGAACAGGAGAAAAGACTGACTGCGATGCAGGATACACAATATAAGAGTCTGAAGGCTCTAGAGACAATGAAACGAGGGGGTATTGCAACAACTTCAGTCTGAAAGATCCTACATTTTAGAGATGGTGTTTTGATGGTGATGACTCCTGAAAGTCATCAAAGGGGGGACTGAGAGAGCACAAATCTGAAAAAATGTATAAGTACACCATATTTACAAGCACGTAGTGTTAGTTTAAATTTTATTGCACACGAGTGTCATATTCATAGAGTGAACTTATATAAGAGTGTTTAGCTAGCATAGAGGTACTTATAGCAGTATGGAAACTAATGTAGAAATGTTAGAATGATGTGAAACTTCACGTTTCTCATGTTAAGTGATTGTGTGTAAAGGAAATGAAACCTAGCAAACCAATGAGAATGTGTAGGCCGCAGGGCAATTCACAGTAAAGATAAAGTGCTGCTGAACTGATGTGAGACGTGGTTAACATTGTTTTTTTAGAAGTATTTAATCATAGAATTGAAATATATGTTTTATATAGATGTGTTGCATTGTACTATAGTAATACGTGTTAGTTAAAATACTGTTTAAACCAAAGAAAGGAAATGTTTTAGAAGGCAGAGACCCGCTTTATGTAAATCAACTAGGCCTGAAAAGACCAAGTCATTCTCTTTGATCTAAAATGTGCTCGTTAGGGGAAAGTTGTGCTAGGCACTAACTGAGAATCCTTACACATGTTTTATGGTCCGAGATATGATGGAGGTTGGAATTTGAGGCCCACAGGGTATGTGTCTGTCGTAGGTGCGAGGAGCCCTAATCAGTACTATGATGAACGGTTCCTTTGTTCAAGAGAGCCAGGCGCAGGCCTGGAGGAGTCTTCAGGAATTTTAGGGGGTACTGTCTCGCTGAAGAAGAAGCCTGGGAAGCAAGGTCAACTTTAATGAAGAGTCCCGAGGAGCACCAGTACGGAGTTTGCCGCTCAAAACTGCACCACGTGAGAGGCGTCCCCAGGGGCGTTTCTATTGGAGATGTGATTTTGTATTAGGGATAGCCCCCGGGGTGGAGTTAGGGCAGATGATCTGAGAAGCCTTAGAGAGCGGATGGGTAGGCAGATAGAGAACTGAAAGAAACCAACTTGGTTCAGAGACTAGGAGAAGTGTGTGATCTTCTTTGGAAGTCACCACTGCTGACACCTTTTTAGGTAAAGTAGGGATGTCACTTAGTCTAGTGTAGGGACAGACTAACTTATATTTTTCTTTTCTGTAAATGACTCTCAAGTTGCAACTCACAGCGATTCTTGCAACACTCATGTTCTTTGAGATATTTTTGATAATTTCCTTTTGCCGATTGAGAATATTCAGAGAGTACCTTTTTGTACTAATACCTGTATACCTTTTGAATCTTATTCTGAGATGTTTGTATCTCCAGATACTTTTGACTTTGAATTAAAACTTTTTAACCTTTCCCAGTGGTAAGTGGTTCTTTAGAGTGGTTTAAGTTCCTAATTGACTAACCTAGTAGTAGATTGTCTTTTACTCAATGACAGGTACCAACGATTCAGTCGACATGATTAGGGATCTGGTAAGGTAACTAGAGACCAGAAACCCCACGTTAACAATACTAATAAAAAAGAACTTGGCACAGAAGCTGAAAATATGAAAAGACATCTTTATTAAATTTAATAAGTGAGGCCACGTCACACAGAAGCCGTAGCAACTGAATGAGGTAGTCTGAGGAATACAGAGAACAGAGGCCTTATATATATGCTCAGGGTTACAAAACTCAGCATAAAAGTAAGGGGCAGTCCTTGCTTTTGCAAGCATGCAAAATGCCTAACATTCCTTCTTACACAAGCCGGACAAACCCATAATAAAAGGACCACAACCCATATCATAAACAGACCATAAAAGAAGGAACAGAAAACACATAAGGGGTGTGTGTGTGCATACCAAACTCTACAATGTCCTGTGCTTTGATCCTCAATCTTGATCAGCTAAAGGGCAGGAACTGGTTTAACAAGGTCTGCTTCAGGCAACAGGGTCAGTTCACTCAGGTCAAACAGGAGTCAGCATGAACTCGAGCTAAGGTCTACATGTCCTTAAAAGACTGGTTTCAGCCACAATCATGGCCGATGTGAGGGCAACCACAAAATGGCTGCCATACACAAAATTGAACCCACGGGTTCAGAATTCACAGAACCTCACGCTGATGTAATTTGCCTTATTACAGGAATTTCCTGTTACACTTTTATTCAAAATTCTGGAAATTACTTGGTACGCCTGTCAGCCTTAGGGTTATTTATATTCCTAGGACTCTGTGCCCCTTACCACTGCTAACCAGTGTGAAAGTGCTTGCGCAAACTCCCTAGACCATGGTAAAATTGTTTAACACCTGAATGGCACGTTTAATTTACTTGTAAGTTCCAATAAAAATGGTATACCACATACCCAGGGCCTGTAAATGAAATGCTTCACACATATTGTGCCAAGCATTTACGTAGCTCCTGAAACCATGTCCAGGGCCTGCCATTGCAGCCTGAATGCAATTTTAAATTGGCAACTTGACTTAAACTCCCCTTTTATTGCAATAGGTTATCTCTTAGGTAAGCTCTATATAGCCCCTAAGGCAGTGTGCATTGTAATTAAAAGATTGGACATGTACTTTTAAGTTTAACATGTCCTGGTAGTGAAAAACCCGCTAATTTATTTTGCACTACTGTGAGGCCTACCTCTTTCATATGATAAAATTGGGATGCCTTACTACAGTGGCAACCTTTGATTGGGAGCAGGCAAGGTTTTCATGTTTCTTGTCTGAGAAATTGTAATTTAGAACCCTATGTAACGGTAACATCAGATTATAAATGACAAAGTTGAAAATCCCACTTTTAGAAAGTTGGCATTTTCCTGCTGTAACTATTTGGTGCCTGCAGCCTGTTCCTGTTTCACATGAATGGGTGTTGTTGCCAGTGGTTATTTCACCCAGACAGCCACACAATGAAGGGATTAGGTGTAGCTGGATGGGCAAATACTGGCAGGATGGGGGAGGTAGAGCTGAACACATCCCCACTTGCATATCATCAATAGGCTGTGTACTTTATTCACATAAAGGACTTAACACCACTTTATTGTTCATGCAGACAGACTGGAGCCAGGTCAGGGGAGGCAGAAAACTGCAAGCACTTCAAAGGGAATTCTCTAGAAATGTATCCTATTTCAAATAAGGCACCAGGTATAAAAATACGACCCTCTGACCTACTCTTCAGTTCACTTCCTGGACATGCGGAAGGACTCTTAGAGGACTGTCTGCTGCTGTGGCCTGCTGTGTTCTTCAGTAGACTGCTTTGCTGCACCTGGAAGGACTGATCTGCTACCTGAAGCCTTGCACTGTCGGAGGCCTGCCCTGTTACTGAGCCGTCTTCCACTTCTTGCACCCAGGACTACTAGAGTGACTCCAAGGGCTAGAGGCGGGCCTCCTGATCAGAACCTCACGGACAGAAAGGGCTCCATCCATCCAGAACCCTCACCTGGACCCAATCTGAGTTAGTCGTAACCCTCCAAGTGCTGCCTCCCCAACTCTGGAACCTTAAAAGTGGTACAACATGAGCTTAAATAGCCACAATACAAAACTTGGAACTTTGAATATTTTTGGCTAAAAACTGATGCGTCGACACCTTATGTTTTGAACGGAGTCCCCTGTAAAAAATTTAAGGAAGATTGGATTTTTTCCAAGGCACACCAACACAAATGTAGTCTGGGTTGATAAGTTAACCCCCTGGTGTTTTTGTCTTTGGTACTACCGTTTTGTTGTATACTCCACCCCAAATTGAGAGGAGGTACATATGTAAATTGGTGTATATATTTATTCTTTTGTCTCAAGGGTACAGAGAAGTGTTTTTGGTACTATATAGTGTTCTGTGTATTTGTATATAATGTACATGTGATGTGTTGTATATAGATTGTGTTTTTTGTTGATATTGTGCCTCTCTGGCTGTTCGCTCATATATGTGTATATGAACTAATATATACTTATGCTGCGTATAATTCGCAAATCACAAGATAATTGATTGTTTCTTGTTTGAAAATTAAAGGTATTGAAGCAAAGAACATCAGACTTCCTGATCTTCGTCTGAAGGTGGAGTTTTTATTTGCCGGGATACAGCAAGAAGTGAACCATTGCAGCTCAAATGCTTTTTCTTCCCAAGTTTCTTGGAGCAATAGAAGGTCGAATGTAATTAGATATTGTAGGACCTCAAGATCATTACTTTTACTGGCTAAACCATTGAAATTCCTGGAGCAATTTCTGATTTCCCTGAACTTGACTGAGAGGTTAACTAGTTCTTTACCTTTTTGTCAATTTACAACAGTCGTTGTGTCGATTGTACGTTGGATTGACTTCCAATTATGGATGGTATTTAACGAAAGATGGCTACTATGGCTTTGATTTTGTCCAGATAGGGGTCTTTTTGTATCTCGGGGGTGCATCCTTGGGGAAATACTCCTAGCTCCCTTTAAAACTGAGTTGGTGCTTTTTTGTACCGAAGGCCTGCAGAGAGGTAAAAAAGGCATCGAAAGCCTGAGTATATTTCCCCTATTACGTATGTCGTCCCTACCTCGGGATGTGTATTCAGGAATGAAGAGGATTGATGTCGGACTATTCAGATGCTGGGGTATTGTTGGATTGAATAGTGATCCCACATAGTCATGTTGAATGGAATGAGGGGAACGAGTTATGCATGCTATGTCTGAATAATTTGGTTGCTCACTTTGATAGTTGTCTGTCCTCAGTTTCCTTGTGTTACTATTCAATTTCCGTTTCGGTTGCTGAGGTGACTCCGCGTTGATAGCCGTAGCGTTGTCCTCACTTCCTGTTATTGGGGCATCTTCAAATGGTGTTAATTCAGCATTGTGAGTATTATGTGCTGATTGAGTTGGTTTGAATTGAGGAAGTTTCTGTTTGAGTTCTCTCAGTGCAGGTTTCTGAGTGACACTGGTTGTCAGTTTTGCTCAACGTACTGGGGACGTTGAAGGAGTACTATCTGGGACCTTGTGCAGGAGTGGTGATTGTTCGTTGTCTTCTGGTTTCCGACCACAGATCGCTGCTAAAGGAGGCGAGTTCGATTGTGCTTCTATGTTTTGTCTTGCATCCGTTAGCAGCCAATTTCTTCCTTTCCTTTTTTTCTTTCTACGGGTCCTGCTCGAGGCCTGGTAGTTTGTTGAGGATGGTTCAACTGTAGTCGCGGTAATGATCATAGACTCAGTTTCCAATAATCCGGGCGATGATGTTTGAACTGAGGGTGAGGTGATAACTAAGCTCTGCTCAGTCGGCTGCTCGGTCTCTAGGCCTGTTTGTACCACTGAGAATTCTGGAGGTGGATCCGAAGTTTGCGGAATCGAGATTTGTGAAACTTTTGATTTTAGATCACTTATCAAGTCCCCTAACATAGATGGTAAAGATGATAATTTGTCTAAAATTTGATCACAGGGTAGTGATTGTGGTGGAGTTATTTGAGCCACAGAGACGGCGTCTTGGCCCCTCCTTATGAGACCGTTTAGTTCCGAGATTTTCCAGTCAATTCCTGAGATAGAATCGGCCATTGTCTGCAGGACAGAAAGCTGCAAATCCATTTTTTGAGACTGGAAGTCCAGGGCTGTGGCCGAGTGTTGCAGGGTGTTTAAAATTGTTACCCATATGGATTCAGCGACTGGTTTTCCTGGATTGTTGCTCCTATCCAGTCTCGGAGATACGTCAATAAGTGATTTCACTTCGGATGGTTTAAGATTATAAGTAGCAACTAGTTCTTCCCACTCCTGTGCTGCTATGGAAGACATGTCATTGTTTATGGAGTTGTTTATGGATTGGGAACCGTTATACGGTAGTAAAGTGCGGCGTTGGGGTGACTTTTGCACTACTGGCTTATTATTTGACGCTGTTTGTTCACAAGTGCTGCTAGAGTTTGGTTGTGGTATCTTAGTTTGAGTCGAAGGAGTATTAGGCGATAGGAGGAGTTGTATTCCACTTCCCTGCTCTTCATTTGCTGTTGGCGGTTCTGTTTGTATGTCTCGGATTTCCTTCATTAAATTTGGCAAGCTACTAAGAAGTTGAGGAGAAAGTAAATCTTCTCTTTCCTCCTCTTTGTGAATCTGAACCTTAATTTCCACTAACGCGTCTTGATTTCCAAAGTGTGGTAAGCTAGATTTCCTAGGATGAGTCTCAACCTGACTGGCTGAATGTAGATGGGTTACTGCCTCTAGGGGCCGGCTTTCTTTGATAGGGTCCAGTCTTTAATGGTATTTTTACTGGTAGACACTGTTTCCAGAGTGTTGTAATTGGTAGATTCTTGGTCTACTAGGTGAATGAGTGCTGCCACTCTTCTTATTTCAGGTGATGTTGATGTTGATGTAGCAGCAGCAGCCTCAATGCTGGATAAGTTGAGGGTTCCGGCTAGCCGGGATGACCTACTTGGTTACTGTTAGTGCGACTGCAATCAGGTTTGCTTGATAGAAACGGTGTATGGAGACCTCTGATGTTCCCTGTCTTGGAAAAAATAGCTGTCCCAGGGTCTTTTAGAAAGGAAAACTTTGTATATATCTTCGGTTGATGGGAACATATCTTTTTCTTCGCTGGCATTCCTTCAATGGTTATAAGATTGTTTGAGTCCATTGATGACGAGTTTAATACTGGGGGTAATGAGGTTTGTGTGGATCTCTGTGGTTGCTGAAGGGCTATAATCAGAGAAGGTGATGCGGCCGAGTCCTTGGAATGGACGTTTTTATTTGGGGGTTGAGTCGAGGATACATTTTTAGTTGTTGCTGACATCGAAGTTTCCATGGCTCCCAAAGTTGGGCCTTCTTTGTTTTTATTATGGGCGTTTGGACTGATTTCCTGAGAGTTGTTTAGATATGGTGAAGGAGCTGGCTCCAGTTTCTCCAGTTTCCTTTTACGTGACTTAGGCTTAGAGTTGGATTTTGGTTTTGGTAATTGCCTAACTCTGCCTGATCTCATTGCTCTGCTTTTTTCCTTGCTGTATTGAGTCGCTGGTTATTTTGAGAACTAGGCACACGGTGCTTTCCCCCTTTAACTAAACCCTCCTAGTAGGGTCTACTGCAGGAGTTCTTGCTTAAGCAGGTCCTCAGTTTTTTTCAGTTTTTAATGTTTAATTAATATATGATGTTCGTTGTGTGAAAAGAGATTTGATAAGCTTTTAATTGTTTAGAACTTGTTTAGAACTTGATGGCTTATCGACCTGTTGGGCCTGCAGTAACCCCTCTAGGTGATAGCTCCTAGCTTCTGTGCCCTCAATCCTGAGTCTTGGAGTACTCTGCTGCTCCTCCCTTTCGCGTGGCTCGTGACTCAGTGACTCAGTGATACGGTGGTAAGTTTTATCCAATTCTGCCCGATGCTGCAATTTTCTATAGGCTTCCGTGGCTTTTATTGCTCCAGCGAACCACTGGGAATGGTTCGAGGAAGGTAGAACCAGTTTTGTCAGCTTGACAAGTTTACAGCGGTGCCACTGAGACAGGATGATTTTTTCTGGTCAGGCCATCAGGTTGTCAGACAGTGGCGGACTGGGCGGACTGGGCGGACTGGGGAACTAGATTCCAATGGTTCCCGTAGCTTATTGGCGGCTGACTACTAGTTATTACTAGTCATTACTTGTTACTGTTACTAATTACTGATTACTAACTGCTGACTACTGACTGCTACTAACAGCTGACTGCTGTCAGGTGTTAACTAGGAGCACACAAAGAAGATGGAGGTGGTGGCGAGCGGTGCTCATGGAGAAGACCACGGGCAAGCTGGACCTAGTTGAGCTGCCTTCTAGTCTCCTCCCGAGCTCTTACTTCACGGCCGCCTCTATTGGGAGCCGCGCTCGCGTCTTGTGTCTCTGCCCCCCCACCCTCGCATCAAGCACAGCCTCGCCTCACCTCATCCAGACGAACAAACGAGCGGACGGAGCTGTGATGGGGGTACGGCCTCTTCTCCCTCTCCTCCCCTGCTGGAGCACAGATTTTATGAGTCTACGGATTTCGAGGGGAAGCAGAGGAAGACCGGGCATTCTCCGATAAGCCGGCAGTCTTTTGCAGTCTTTTCGGCAGATTCTCACTTTGCTCCGCACACCTCCTCTCCGCTGCTCCGCTCTGCTCTGCTCTGCTCTGCTCTGTGCTCCTCCTCTCCTCTGACGTGACCTTCAGCCTCTGTCAGCATAAACTCCTGCTGATGGCGATGGAGTACTGTTAGCCAGCAGAGCAGTCCGCCACCTCAAAAACATTACGCCACTTACACAACGGACGACAGTCTGTCAATGCAGACAGTGGTTAAGCCTTCACACGTCTAAATATGATGGGTAGGATACAATCAGCTTGGCGGAGTACTTGGATACTCCACCATGGAGAGACGACGGGAGTCCTGCCAAGATCTAAATCGTCCCTAAGTCTGAACGTGGAAATCTTCACTGTGACTTTGTCCACCGGCGACCCAATGATGACAGCTCCTCCTCGGCCACTGCCTGGAACCTTGCGCTGTTGAACTTTACCTTCTTAGATATTTTTTCCATTACATTTCTTATAACTCCTAGAACGCGGTGCGGGCGAATTCCACACGTGCACAATTCGGGCGGCCCTCAGCTGTCCGACGCACATTCCCACAGTGACGTTGGATGACCAGGGGCCATCCAATGCATGGAAAGGGTTAAGTCTAAAAGTAAACACTGATGGGGCCCAATCCACTTCTTGAATCCAATCTATGCTCCGTTGTGGTTATGAATCAAAAATGTGCGCAGTTCTTAAAAGAAGGTGCTGGGAAAGGCAGTTCTTTCTTCGTGATGCCCTCACACACCCCAAGGGATGTCATGCTTCATCATTGGGCCGTGCTCCTCATTGGGCTGGCGCTGGAATGCCCGACAGGCTCCCGTAATTGGGGCTCTTTGGCAGAGATCTTTTGAAAAAGCTGTGGGATGCGTGCGGTGTGAGGGCTCGGTAGTGCACCGGTGAGAGGATTAAAATAAGTCTGTAGCAGTCCTATTCTGATATTCTTTATTTAATAAGGTAGCTCTGGCTTAATTAAAATAGTGTTGGAGACCTAAGTGGATGCAATGTTCCTAAAGGGCTATCACGGTGTAGTGGGTCAACATGCTTCGTGCCTGAGCTACCCCTAATGGGTCATGTTGCTACCAAGAGTCTGGTTCCCTAGATATTGTTTGATGTCCAGACATGGTAGAGTGGTACCCTAGTAGACTTATACTGGGGTAGTATAGACCTCAGTATAGGAACCTACTGCTTTACGGGGAGGCAGAGCATGTTGTTGCTCTGAGGGGAAGGGTGGCAGGTAACTAGTGTTGTTCCTACCCTTGCCCGGGCCCCGTGATTGTGGTTGGCCATATTTTTCAACTTTAACACAGTCTCGAACAACTTTACCTACAACTTTAAAAATGAATAACACAATTTCTATTGATTGGATTTTTGCTGTTTTGGTGTCAAATATTACATTTAATGTACTTTATTTTATCAAATTGTTGTGGGATTCTATCTAATGTTGTGTTTTTACTTTATTAATGTTTGCATGCTGTATACATACTTTACACATTGTCTCTAATTTAAGCCTGACTTCTTTTGTGCTAAGCTACCAGAGGGTTAAGCACAAGTTAATTTAGTGACTTTTGTGGTTCACACTGGCAGAGATTGTGGCTGTTGCTTAAGCAAGGTTAACATGATTCCTTTGCACCACATTGATTAATTTGCTGTAAATATGTACCACAAATATGCCATTGGCACAATGCAAGCGACAGCTGTTCAAGTTGTGCACTATTTTTAGTGCAAAATGCCCTTCCATAAAAATTGATACAAGAATGCATTTCATGCTAAATAATAGTGCTCAATTTCAGATTAGCATTTTACATTACTCATAATTTTGTGTGATTTTGCAATTTTTTCACATAGTAACAAATTACAAATATTTTACACACCCCTAAACACTCTAGGATAGGATTCTGATTACATCAATTGAAAATGTGTGATGCTACTTTACAGCACTATGTATACCAGGTGAAAACTTCAGGATCAGTGCAACATTATCAAGGGTGATTTTGCAACAACTTCTGGATGGTTTAATGACAACATCAGGTTGAGTGTGGATTATTCCATGATTATTTTATGTTAACTGCAGGGTGAGTGTGAATTGCTCAATATTGATTCTACAAAAATGTCAGAATGGCTGATTGTTCTGGGATGATTTAATAACTTATTCTGAATGAGTGGAAAACATTTCACAATGATTCTATGACAACTTTGGAATTAGTGTAGATTACTCTAGGAAAGTACTATGACTGCTTGCAGGACGAATGAGATTTACTTCACAACAATGGAATAAGTGAGGATTACTCCTTGATGAGAATCCGAATGGAAGCTATTCAATGGTGATTCCATATGTTTTCCAGGGATGGTTATTGTGGTCACTTGGTCATATAGGACGCTCAGGTGGAGAGTGGGGTTATTGTATGTTTAATAGTTCAAAAGAAACAATATGATGGAGCACAGTCCAGTGAGATACATCTCTCAATACAAATGGGGAGTGAACAGTCTTAGTGGTGCCAGCTTCCTCACTGTACACTTGGGTGGTTCCTTCTCTTCCTGGGTTCCTGGTCCTGAGCAGTCATCTCCTGCGTCCCATCAGAAGAAAGAGGTTGACATACGTCCCTTAAAATAAGCAAAGAACAAAAGGTCAGGCGCGTGGGTCTTACCTCGGTATACACTCTGTAACCCTTCACCATCATCCAGGGGTGTTGTTTTACTTTGGTCAGTGTGGGATGCTCAGTACACCAGTGAGTGTAACACAACCTATTGTGCTTCAACCTCCACATACCAAACATAAGGAAATTTAGGAAGGGCACTTGCCTTGAGCAATGGCCCTCCAGGATCGTGGCAGAGAGAGTCGCACCACCCTTCTTTCCTTTGGGACGGCTTGATGGGCTGGAAGTGCTGCTTGGCGTCAGTTCCCTTGAATCCTCGGTACTCTCTTCCTCAGTGCTTCCTGTCTGCTCTCTGGAGTCTCCTTCTTCTCCCTGTAATGGTGGCATCTTTCCTCTTTTCCTGAGGGTTGCTGCCAAATCCATCATGGCATAAATATTTGGAACCTCATTTATGAGGCCCCTTTTGAACCACCGGAACGCAACTTTTTGTGACATTCCGTGGCACAGGAGCCTGCTCCATGTTTACAAAGCAGCAGTAAGCCACTTTTTTTTTTGTTTAATGCTGCCTTGTAAATATCGCTCACTTTAACTCTGTTTTCTGCTTTAAAGAGGCGTGCCATGGGTGTTTCTGGGGGTGTTCCCAGCAACATCCATAACTTTTTGATACTTTTCCAGATTTACGAGAAATTGTAAATCTGAAGCATCGACAGAAACGTATGCCTCCCCAGGCGTAAGGAGGCACAACGGGGAGAAGTATTTTTATTTCTCCTCGTTTTTCCATTTTCTATGTGTGCTGCATTCTGCAGCACACATTGAAAGAGGAAAAAGAAAGAAAGAGGAAAAAGCCTCTTGTGTTTGTTTGATTACAAGAAGGTTTCCCTTCCTGCACAAAAATAATCATCCCTGCAGCGCAGGCACCCTTGCAGCATCGTGCAAAGGTGCCTGCGTTTAGCACACGGCAGCCCATTGTGTGCCGGTGCAGCGGAAAATGACAGGAATGTGCTGTATGTGTTAAATAGGGTGAATTCCTTCCCTTTATTTTGCCGTAGGGCAGCGCAGCAGGAAGGCCAGTGGTGCTGTCCTACAGAAAACCTCATAAATGAGTCCCTTGGTTGTTACCTATTCTCCACTCAGGTGACAAATAGTTTTTTGGCTATTGTTAGTAGTGGAAAGGGAAAGTTGTGAGATAATTAAATGGTGATAAATGATGATAAATGGCACTCGGCACTCATTGTGGGAGGGGACTGGGAATGAGCAATTTTTACGAGGAGCAATAGGTATTTGGTGTAGTGAGCATTAGTGGGTGAATGATTGTGGCTGATGGACGCTGTAAATGAATAGCTCTGCATGAACGATTGAGGGCAAGGAGAGCTTGCTGTCATGGATCTGTCATTTAATGAGTATGATGGAGGGAACTTGGAATGATCAATCAATTGCATGTTCATAAGGATTAAGGCTAAGGTTTCAGGTGATGGGGGAATAAAGTAGGGGAACCAGGGTGGGGGAGAGCCATCAACGGAGGTGACTCTGGCTACCTACATGCAAGGGAATCATGAGTACTTACGCATATGTAGTATGTAAGGACCTAACAATTGCCTTTTGTAAGCTAGGTTCCCAGGTTATTCAGGGGCATTGGCTGCCACTGACTGGTCTAGTTGCCTGAAAACTTAGAGGAGTCTCCGGTAGGAGTTACCCTGTCTCTGTAGTGTATATGTGTGGAGTCACCAGGGTGTGCAGGTTGTGGGTGTGTGCAGGAAATTAATTGAGGCTTTGGGGTTCGAAATTTCCCTGACAATTACCTCAGGTAAGCTAGGTCCACAGGTCTATTAGGGGCATTGGCTGTCACTAATCTAGTTGCCTGAAAACTAAAAGGAGCCTCGGCAGGGGTTACCTTGTATCTATGGTGAATATTTGTGGAGTCCCGAGGGTAGGAGTCTAATCAAGTATATGGGCCCAGGGGTACATTCCGGCAGGGTGTAGACGAGCACCTCAGTATGTGGCCATGGCATCCAACGAGGGATGGGGGTAATTCAATCAGCTGAGACAGCAGCAATTTCTAGCCATTGGTTGGCAATGCAAACCTCTGGCATCCCGTGTAACATCAGAGCTTTGGCTTTCACCCAGTGGATAAAACATGGCGAGCCATTGCTCTGGGCTCAGCAGAGATGGGAATTTCCAACTCAGCATGACCTGTTTTTTGACCAATATAAGGGCAATATCTAAGAAGTGTGCTGCGGTCCTGTGTTTGTTTGGTCGCCTATAGATGCCCAGGACCCTCGTCTCCCAGGAAGAGATGCCTGTGATTCATGTGACGCGCTCAAACTGGGACAGTACAGTGCACTAGTACATCAGTAACTGGGGGATATCCCAAAATATGTGTCTCGGGTATCCCCCTAGGGTTCCACACCTGGTGCAAGTGTCTGGGGTGTCCATGAATATGCAAGCAAGTTGCTTGTGAGAGAAATAAGCTCTATGGAGTATATAAAATTGGATCAGTTTCACTACATATTCAGTGTATATTCCTGCACCTTTTCCTATTCCTTGTCATGGAGCTGCCTACCAAATTCAGCCTCCCATGTATCCCTCAAGGATGGCAGTGTCATACGTGTGTGAGAGACAAGGGCTTAGCGAGTCAACTGATCTGTTTACAGCCACTGCCCATGGTGTGCAAACATTTTGTAAGTTAGTGAGTGTCACGTTCATTCTCCCCTGCCACCCAGGTGTCCTCTAGAATGCCCCTAAGGGAGGTGTAGAGGAGGTTCTGATCTTTGCAGAGTGCATACTGTTTGGTCAGCATCTCAAATGTCACCAGGTGCCTGATCCTCCACGGTGGTCAGTTTAGCCTGCTCCCAGGCCCATAGCTGTTGGTTAGAGTGGGCAACTCCTCCCCCGGGTTAGAAAGCCGAGCAGCCAGACTGCATGGGAATATGGTGGCAGGTGTTCATCATGCAAGACAAGGCCATCTACAAGGCAAAAGGAGGGGGAATCACAGGGTGTTCGAGCATGTGCGTATGGTAGTCAGAAGAAGGTCCCTCAAGATAAAGCAGGATTTATTGAGCCCATGTATTCCACAAATCAGCCCACCAACCAGTATAAGGACCACTGCAACTGAGCCACTTTGTAGTAATATTCCAAATTAGGAACCAAGAGGCCCTCCAGTTCTGAAGGGAGCTGAAGCAGGTGGAGTGCTACTCGCCTACACAAGTTATGCCAGCATATTTTCCTCAGTAGGGTATGGAGCTCCTCAAAGAATGACTGAGGGAGGCGCACCAGGAGGTTTGTGAAATAGTGGAGTTGGTGTGGACACATCACCAATTTTGGCAATGGATATGCAGTCCGCTACCAACAGGGGAGGGCCCTCCGAAATGTCATGTGCAACTGGTTGAAGTGACAGGAGGTCGAGTGCAGTATGATATACCCAAATTCAAAGGTAGCGAACTGAGGAGGTTTTCCATGGAACAGTGCCCTCCCCCAAGTCATTGGTGCATGGCATGGCCACACATTGTAACGGGAACAGACAAGATTAATTTCAACTGATTAGTAGTCCTCACATTGAGTTGAACTCTGTATCGAAGGAGGCCTCTAGAGGTTGGATCGGAAGTGAAGTCCTTCAGATAAAGCAGGATGTTTTCCAAATATAATGAGATGCCTTGAGGGCCATCTGATAAGGGGATGCCTCACAATGCATCACCCACCCACGTTTTGTCCGCCAGTGGATCCATCACCAGGGTTAGTAAGAGGAGTGTGAGGGGCCAGCCTAATCCAGTGCTCATATGTAGGATATGGATTACCTTGATGATATATGAGCCAAGGTTGAACTTTGCCGAGACCAAAAATAATTAAACCTAACTGAGGAAGTCAAATGCTTTATGGATATATAAAACCACTGCAGTCAAATAATCTGTTTTAGACTACTTCCAATAAGCTGTACAGTTGGCGAATACAAATAGAGGTGTTCCTTCCTGGAATAAATCTGTTTTGGTCGCTGTGAATCAGGTGTGGGAGTGCCTGCTGAACTGGCTGGGCTAGCACCATGCTGATAATTTTATAATCTATAACCAATGTGGTGATGGGGTAGTATGAGGCTATGTCCAAGGAGTCCTTACCAGATTTTTTATATGGACACCATGGATGGCTCCTAAAAGTGTGACTGGGAAGCACCCTGCCTTAAGTGCCTTCTTGTATAATTGGAGAAGTTTGGGGCTAACACTGCATTGAGTGCTTTATAAAAAATTGCTGGAATGAGTTCCTTACCCCCAAGCGGTGTCCCTCAGGTCCTGGGCCATTGTGTGGCATCCGTTGAGCTCCCTCTCCAAGAAAATGAGCAATCCTTAAATGTTGGGCTCTACGCAACTGCACCTGTTCACACCAAAATCTTGCCAACCGGAATATTTGGTGAACCCGAATCTTTGTGCAACAGGAACCATCAGTGATAACTGGCAAGATGATATCTGCACTTTGCACTACACCATCGACAGACCGCTGTGACCATCAACACAAATCTCCAGCAATGACCATCTACTCCACCGCAAACAGAACTCTTTGCACCTGACTTTAGAAGGTAACTCCTTCAGAGGGAATAACCTGGTCCCTGTTTTCAGCCCACGTTCTATTGCAGTCGGCCTGAACTTGTGATTTTCACCAGGTCACGGACGACTAGATAACTAGGGGTGGTGCTATGTGCTTTTAGGCGCTGCACTTACCTGAAAACTTTGAAACTGCATATCTCTGGTTCTATGGATTAGATTTTTGTCATTTTGCTATCAAATAATTAGTTTTATTTTCTTTAATTTTACCCACATTTTCTAAATTGGTGTGAGATTGTTCTGTGTCATGTTTCATGTGCTGCATAAACACTTTACAAATTGCCTCAAAAGTTCAGCATGACTGCTTTTGTGCAAAGATGCCAGAGGGTTAGATATAGGTTAATTTGGTGTTTGCTTATTTTTCACCCTGACACAAATTGTGGTTGCTGCTTGACTAGGGTTCACTTCCTTCAATCAGTAACCCAATTTCCTACAATGTGTATTCGAAAAATAGCTATATAAAGATCAAGTGGCCTAGATAACTATGGGATTTGTGAAAAATAGTGGTAGTTTGGAAAAGAGACATATTTAAGTGCAACAGCTGTTTTTTCATGAATTAGTAATTTTAGAACAGATTGCTTGCCCATTATTAATATTAAAATATTTTACATTAAAAAATATACCCACAGTTCTCTGAAGTATAATGCATGTTTATTTGCATTGAATATAAAATCCTTATATCTGAATGGTGTTCATTTAGCAATATTCAGCAAACAGTACTATACCATTCAACCAGTTTTTAAATTAAAATGAGAACAAAGTGATGGACAAACTTGAAATAATCAGCAAGTCATTCTCAAAATCGCTAGGAACAACTCAGCTTCTTAGTTCTTCATTGTAAGTGGGCCAGAGTTTATCAACTAATGTGCAAAATCACTGTTCATGCAGAGGTCAGACTTTTCAGTTATGCAACATGTACCACAGCAGTAAATTCTGCACCTTTCATTAGATTTCAGCAAATAAAACCGGTCAGGAGGAAAGATACAGTATTTGCCATGATGTGAATTTTGGTGCAGTAAGACCCGAAATATGCATGTTATTCCCCAAAAACAGACTTGGGGAATAACAAACTTATGACGTTCATAAAGTCTGATCTCCAAAGAGTCAGAATTCATCAGGTGTGGTAATTGGCAGTTTTCCCCTTGATTAAGCCTGGGCGGTCAACTACGCTACGCTCACGTAGTTTGCGAAGTTTATGCTACTTCCAACAACGCAAATTGCACGTAGCACAGTGCGAACACGTGTAGCGTAGCGCAGCGGTCATTTTTTACTTGCTTGCGGTCTTCAAAGTCAAGTTGGTGACCGCGAGCAAGCAAAATAACATCCTGGCGAGACTTTTTCCTCGTTCGTGATCAGCAACATCAAGTTGGCGATCGCGAGCATGGAAAATAAACCTCTCGGCGAGATTCTCAACGCGGGGAGGTCAGGTTTCTCATTGCGAGTGGTCGCATATGCTTGCGACCGCTCGCGATGAGAAACTACCAATCCTGTTTGACCTGGGTAAATTCAGGGAGCACAGAGGGTTGTATGCACTTAGGGCAGCACATGTTCGACAGTCAGAATTTACGGCTCGCAAATTGCGATTTTTTGCAACTCAAAATTTGCGCAAAACCTGATGCCTCTGACAGTTTTTACGATTTCCAAATGGGTCGCAAGGGAACTGTCTCATTAATATTCATGAGGCCGGTTGCAATTTGCATCCCTTTGGGAATGGCCAACACTCACAGAGATGGTGGCCTGCTGGGGTCAGCAGCAACATGTCTGTAACTGCTTTTTAAATTTAACAGTTTTTTTTAATGCAGCCAGTTTTCCTTGAAGGAAAACGGGATGCATTTCAGGAATAAAATGAATAGTTTTCTTTTCATTTATGTAGAGTGGGCAGTGGTCCATGGGACTAGTCTAAAAAAAAGTTGCCACCCAATTCACAAAGGGTAAGGGGTTCCTTGGGGACCCCTTCCTTGTTTGCAAATGGCTTCCCACCAATTTGAAATTGGTGGTAATCTGCAAATGTTTTGCAACCGCATTCCCAGTCGCAAAACATTCATACATACCAGTGCGACTTGCTGTTAGGGAGGGACATCCTTTACACACCCCTTCCTAATAGCGACTGGCAATACCTATTTTGCTAGTCGGTAACAGGTGGGCCGATGGGTCGTTTTTGACTCGTAAAATGCGTTGTACAACTGGCCCTTAGGGAACACCAGTCAAAGTAATCATATAACAGGTTTTTGGACAGTGCACAGATCATTTTCACTATTCTGTCAGGGAAGCAAGGTGGAACAGTCAAATGAGGAACATATCGCTGAATCAAGTATGGAAATAGGACGGTGGTGTTTACTTGTACAGTCGAGTCTGAACATCATTTCTGATTTTCAAAAGTAAAGAGACAAGCTGGATATTAATACAAATGCTATTCCATTGTTTATGTCTAAGACTGAGAAGGCTGGCCTCCAAGTGTCATCTAGGCATGTATGATGATACACATTTCACAATGGTACATGAGAAAGTTTGCAAACGTAAAGTCTGAGCTTTTGATTTTTTTTGATTTTTTGATTTATTTATTTTAAATCTTTTTATTAAACACAAGAAACAATGGTGTTTATCACAGCTACATAGTGCACAGTGTACAGATGTACCTTAGGAATTCAAGCACACATATATAGGGGGTTGGGTGAGGGAAGTATGGAAATAGGACGGTGGTGTTTACTTGTACAGTCGAGTCTGAACATCATTTCTGATTTTCAAAAGTAAAGAGACAAGCTGGATTTTAATACAAATGCTATTCCATTGTTTATGTCTAAGACTGAGAAGGCTGGCCTCCAAGTGTCATCTAGGCATGTATGATGATACACATTTCACAATGGTACATGAGAAAGTTTGCAAACGTAAAGTCTGAGCTTTTGATTTTTTTTTATATTTTGATTTATTTATTTTAAATCTTTTTATTAAACACAAGAAACAATGGTGTTTATCACAGTTACATAGTGCACAGTGTACAGATGTACCTTAGAAATTCAAGCACACATATATAGGGGGTTGGGTACCGCAGACATCTCGCCTTACATTGCAGCATTATACAATCAATTGTGCGAGTGGTCCGTCAGTTCGGGTGGTTTGGGGGGTTCTCAAATGTGACCCCTGTATGCATTCCAGTTGAACCAAATACCAACCATTTCTGTGGGCATCCCCTGGCCACATAAACTGTCTTCTCTTGGAGCATGCACCAGTCTATGTCCGTTTTCCAGTGACCAAATTTCAGAGGCCCTGCAGCCCCCCATAGTCTAGCAATGTTTTGTTTTTCAATAGTGAAGCCTAACGTAGCCCATACCCTCCCACACTGTGAAAGATCAGTGGGCTCCCATATATTCAGCAAACACCTTTTTGCTTCTATACACAGCTCCACCTCCCACACCTCCCGCATGCACTGATGTATCCGCTGCCGGGCACTCCCATACAATATGAAAGAATGTCCCCGCCTGCCCACACCCCCTCCGGCAGAGCTCATCCCATCCTCGGCCCATCAGTTGAAGCCTAGTTCCGGAGATATAGACCCTGTGGAGAAGCTTAAGCTGTATCAAACGGAGTCTGGCCGATATAGCCAGTTCCTTCGGTGACGCTAATTCATTACGCCACTCTTCTTCATCTATTTCTAACCCATCAGTCTCCCACTTGGTTTTCAGGGATTGCAGAAGATCTGGAGAATTGTTAACTATTTTTTTTATATGTGAGGGAGATGGCGTGTTCGGGGAGGTGGCCATCAAGTAGTCTGTCCCCCATGGGGGAGGGGCCGGGGGTAGCGTGCCCGCGGGAATGTTGGATTCTAGGGAGTGCCGGCCCTGTAGGTATCTATAGTGTTCTGTGTGTGCAAGCTCGTATGTCCGTTGGAGCTTGCACATAGAAGTACTAATCCACAAATTATTTGAGATTTTTTTTTCAGCAGAAAAAAAAGAGAACATTTTCACCTATTTTGCAGAAAGTAACATTTGTACATTGCATAGTTCTGCATTTTACTCAATTGGAAATATGTGAGTTAAAACCGTAATGAAGAATTGAAATGCAAGCTTCTTGCATAGCCTGATCGAAGAAACCAAGCATTACATGTTTTCCAAATATTTGTTTAACATGCATTTTAGTTTCCTTCCCTACCATTCTATGTAATCAATAACTTTTAATTTACTACCAACTGGCTATGAGAGCAGTAAGAATTATAATAATGGAATTTTAGATTGATACTGCATGGAGCCTGTCCACCCTCTCCTAAACACTGGGGCATGAAAATAGGTTTGCAGGTATGAATTGGGTACATTTGTAAAGCTTTACCTGCTGTCCCGTGGAGCCAGTTTCTTCTCTTCCTCCCAAACGGATAAAAGCACAGTCCCCTGTAGGATCTGCTTCAATAGCAGTATGTAAACCTGCAAGCTTCCATGTCTGTTACCATTCATCCTCGAAATAGCATTATCATTACAAAATAAAGCCCCGGTGTATGAAGACTGAGGGCTAGATTTAATCAAGGTTTTGCGTCTCCTGTTTGCCATGCAATGGGGTACAAGGGCGATGCAAAACGTGAGTTTATCAAGCCATGCAAGGCCACCTTGCGTGGCTCTGCATGGCTTGATAAATCTAGAGTAATATGAGGCAGCGCGAATCGCTGCCTTGAGTTACTCTGTGGCATGGAGGCATTCCATGAGTGGAGTGTGGGTCTTTCCACACATCCACCCATGCATTTTGGTGTGTTCCCAGATTTACCATTAGTGGTTGACCTGGAAATGCGGCAAAAATGCTATGCCTCCCCAATTCAGGCGTAATGAGGAGAAATATATTTATTTATCTTCATTTGTTTCTCTTTAACATGTGATGCATTCTATAGCACAGATAAGAAAATGTCTCTCAGGATTGTTTTTGTGCAGGAAGAGGAATGCAGGCATCCTTGCACCAGTGGGGGGTCTCAGAGGGTGTGCTGCAGTGCGGTGGGGTGGGGTGGGGCGGGGGAGCAGTAGGGCGGGGGGTAGTGGAGTCGTCCACTCGACAATGTAGCGAGCGCAAGGTAAATAATTGTATTCATTTATTTACTTTACTCCTGGCTGTCATATGTCCAACTCAGCTCCCCCCACCCTGCCCCTTTGCCGCCCTGCCCACCACCCCACAGCACTCCCTCTGTGACCCGCTACTGTCTTGCACAACGACTCAATGGTGCCTGCGTTGGAGCTAGGCAGTCAAAAGTGCACCAGCGCCAGGAAAGGACAGGAATCTGCTGTATAATGGTAAATAAGGCACATTCCTTTGCCGTCCCTTTCACTCAGTGCAGCGCAGAAAGGTGGCTTGGTGCGCTGCATGAAAGGATGTCAAATCTTGCCCTGAGTGCTCTGGTCCACATTCACCCTTGTTTCTCCATGTACAAAACATTTTTCCTTCAGAGAAATCCCTTCCTCTACACCCCGACCAAATCTGTGGGTGATCCATTCCCCTTCCTATCCTGAAAGCTGAGTTACTCCATAACGTTGTGAATTCGTGGCGGGTTTCAGAAAGGTGAATTTAGACTTAAACTTACATTTCTGACAACAGTATTTGGGCTGTACTTTTTGAACGGTCTGGCAATAAGTTGTGGGTCACATGCTAAATGAGTGAGAACCATTGCATTTTAAGGCAGCCTTGTAATGTTACTGCTCGAAAGTAAGGCTTTTGTTCCCCTGTCCCATATCCAGTTGGTCTAAACCGACTTGAATTCTACAAGCAAAGACCTGTTCAACTTTCACTATGGCTCTGAAGGTGCTTTAAGGGTTATGGAGTCTCTAGCATGTTCCAGGCCATGTGAAACCGGCCTGGGGGTCTGGCCTCAGAGAGATAAATAGCACTGTTAATAATACCTCGGAGTGCAAGCAAGTGTCCATGGCTTTAATTTCTCCTGAAATTTGCAGAGTTTTGTAATGGACTGCAGAACAGAAAATGTGCCAGGCAAACAGCCTTTGCCCTACAACCGTGTATTTTATGAAAATACATGTTACCCATACTTGACTCACTTTTACCAGTAATCATGAGTTGGAATTAAGCTTACTAAAAGACGAGAAGGCAATGCCAGTTATACTACGTTTGACAAAACTGGTTTTCATTGAAATCCAGTTATAATTCACATATAGTAGCACGAATCAACACTAATTAATATTTCAAAAGCAGGGCACTCCATAATTCAACGGCTAGGAAAGCATCTTCTGTTTAATGCAAAAACAAGTTGCTGCATAAATCAACTTTGAGGAAGTAGGCCATACATCACAGACACAAACAAGCTCACACAAACATAAATTGTAATCCACAAATAACACAACGTTATCCACAAACATATCTCCATTAAATAAAACTCAGACAGACCATAGATGCACAGTTTTAAGCAACAGTCTCAAATCCGTTACACAACTCTTACCAGACTTCCCTTTTATCCCTCGGGCACGTAGCCTGTTCCTCAATTATTTAATTCTCGCACCAAATTGTTGACATGAAGAAAGTAAAAAATAGACCAACTCACCAAACCTCGCGAAAGAACACCAGATCCCAATCTTATATACAATGCACTAAATACCATTGCCAAAGCCATCCACCACGTATCAAATATTCACAAATATTCCAATATGCATCTACAAAAATAATTCCAATACAAAGACATTCAGAACAGTATCTTGCCTCTCGTGCCTTTACAAACAAAATGCCCCGAAAGGACAACAGATACCGAACATTCACCCATGTGATGAGCACTAACGAGTTTCAGGAAAGCAGACATATATGCAAACACACACATACATACAAACACATGCTACTAACTTAATAACTCCATAAACAACAACAGGCGTGACATCCTTCACATGACAGAAAGCTCACACATAGATTAATAGGACATTAACTTCATAATCCTGCCCAGGCTACACTATGCTACACCATACCAGCCATATCTATTCAAGTAGGTCGGAATATCCTTCATCCCTGCAGGAGAACCTCATTTGGGTTAATCCACAATTGCAGAAATGATTCCCAGCCAACAAGAACGTTATGCACCAAAAGGCGAAGTAATTTTTAAAAGATTTGGTATAGAAATCCTCTGAGCGTATTAGGAGATACACATGCTCTTGAGAATGGATACACATGATACCGACAGATATGGATAGAGTATGGAGAGTAAACAAAGGCCATGTAGTGGGGTAAATTACCAGGATAGCCTTGCCCTGAGGAAAATCACATCTACTTAGGCCTCTTCAGGCAAGGCACAAGGTAGTTTAAGGCACAATGAGTACAGGATCCACAGCTGGACATACTGGTCTGACTTAGGGCATATACTGTACAAGGTTATGGAGAAATGTTTTAATTAAACTCAGGCACTGGTAAACCCTCAGGTCAGCATTACAATCCATTGTTTTTCACCCGATATGAAACCAGCCATATGAAAATCAAGCTTGGACCTCCTCTAAAAGCAACACTTATTTAAAGTCTAAACCAGCCATCTACAGGTCAGTCTTTGTTCTGCTTCAATAGCCTAGCACCCTAGACGGATAGCACCTGTGTTTTACTACACCTACCCTTATGGGAGTTTTTAGGGCCACATCAAGGGGCAAAGGTCACTCAAACAGAATGCTTGAGTGGGAGGGATCCAGTGGATCACGTTTTTCCATGTTGGAGTCTGCAGTGCATGAGCGAAGGAGGTCCAATGGGTTTGTAAGTAAAGGGCCACATGACACTATATTTTGCATGTGCCTTCTCTTTCTACCAGTTTCTGGCATTGTGTCTACCAGTGCAGAATCATACATTCAAATTCCAGCTCCAACTGTCTTAGAACAGCAGCATAGTTCACATGCTAGCAGTTTGACTGTTACAAAAAATTTCATTAACAGGACATACATTGTTCTGTGCCACTGCCATAATGGTTCGCACAAATTCATTTTAACATTTTCTTAAGTATTAATGTGTATATGCATCAAAAATCGGTAAAACGAGTCCTTATTAGCGAAAAATAAGGAATCGCTAATAAGGAGTCGCATACCGCGATGCATCAACAGATTCGGTATTTAATACCGAATCGCTAAAAATCGTTAAATATCCGGTAAACACGTTTGCGAGACACCAATTCAAAGATTAGCAAATACCGAAGTAGCAAATACTGAATCGGTATTTGCGATTTCGGTATTAGCGAATCCGCTAAAAAAGAAAAGTCGCATCGGAAGCAGGCTGATGACATCACAACCAGGAAGCAACACAGCCCATGCTTCATTCAGTGCCCTGAGGAGCTCAGAGGAGGAGGCAGAGCACAGGAGCTGAGGATTGTGACAGTGAGAACACAAAACAAACTCAGAGCAGACTATCAGGATGGAGAAGGATGCACCCCAGAACAAGGAGGCACCCAGGAAGAGAAAACGAAAGTTTTCGGATAAGGAACTCGAACTGCTCATCGAGGGGGTGAGCAGCAAACACGACAGGCTTTTTGGGAGGCAGTCCCAAACAGTTCCAGAGGCAGAGAAGCGCAAATTGTGGCTGCGCATTAAAGACAGAGTCAATGCTGTAGGAGTCACCCACCGCAGCATAGTCGATTTGAAGAAGAGGTGGTATGACCTCAGAAAGAGGGCAAAGGAGAGGATTGCCGAAAGGGTGAGGGATGCAGCTGGCACAGGAGGGGGAACATCCAACGTGACTCCAAACACAGCCCTTGAGGACCTTGTCGAGGTTACAATTGAGCCAGAAGCTGTTGTGGAGGTCACTCAATTGGACACATCAGGCGCAGCATCAGGAGGAGAAGGTAAGATGCATGCCAGCGCAGATATGCAGCGTGTTGTCCACCTATGCCCATCCCCCAGGCCATTCATAGTGTATATGTAGCTGTGCCTAATGCATATCCCCTTACCAGAGAAGTGCATCATGGGAGTTGTAGTCATATCATGAATGAGTGCATGTTTAATCCCTGATGTAATAGAAATGAAACCAGCTGTACATGGCCATATGTCAGTGCAAAATCTCCTTTATGTAGTTGAAATTATGCAACACAGATACATCATGGCAAAATAATAACTATGCACTGTTTCACATACAGATGCATCACCCCTCGACTCAGATGACAGCGGACGCCTCGTCATCTCAGAGACACCAGTGGTGACATATGTTGAGACCCCGCAGGGACCTGAACCCACAATACCACCATCACCACCACCACCACCACGGCGGACATCACCACCGCGCACCACCACCGCCACCACCACCAACTACACAGAGCCGCAGGACATATGTCCCCTCCCTGCAGGTGATGGAGTCAGAGCAGAGGCCAGCTGACACAATTGTCCCACGACAGACAGTCGTTGCTCCAACCACCCAAGCAGCAGCACGTGTCCGAGTCAGGCAGTGGGCCAGGCCCCTAGGTAGAGCTGTTGAGAGAGCAGATGATCCAGCACACGGATACGAAGTGGTGGAGACACGGATGCTGCGTGTCCAGTGCCTGCAGGGGAGACACATGGGTGCTATTAACATCAACATTGCGAAACTGACAAACAAAATTGGCACCATGACAGACGCAATGCACGAGATGACCACAGCCGTTGCTGAGGGCAACAGAGACATCAAACTGTGCCTGCAGGAACTCACATGTGCTGTAATGGCAGGCCAACAGAGCAAGCGCCGTAGGCATCGGCAGAACATGGTCCGTACTAATGCCACCAATAGAGCCATCACTAAGCTGTGCAACAGCACAGCTGTGCTGTCGCGCATATCTGTGTCCCTGCAGGTCGATTTGGGCCATTATTGCGGAGATGTCGCAAAGTCCCTGGAGAGAGTGACCACTGCAGTGGAGCATCTGCAGTCTGGGACTTTCAGTGCCAGCAGTTTGGGAGGGGAGGAGGGGAGTGAGGCTGCCTCAAGCGTGAGCAGTGTCTCTGTGCCGGAGGCCAGCGAGAGGAGGCGCAGTGCACGCAGCACCACAGCCACAGAAACACATCGCGGAGATGTGGCTGAGTCACGGGACAGGAGGCTGGGGGTACGGGGCAGGCGCAAATAGCCATGATCCATTGGCTCCCTGGCCATGGTGATGTAACCATGGGCCAACTATACAGCAACATGTTACACCCATGATGACAACGGACATGTTTTCATTCATTTATTTGATTCTGCGTCATGTTGGCGTCTCATACATATGCACCTGACAGATACTCATGTGCATTAAACAATTGCAAACATAAACATGTTGTGTTGGCTCTTTCATACCTGTCTCAGTAGTGATATCTTGTGATGTATGTCCGCCTCCTTTGTCCCTCAGCTGTATTTGGCACGTGTGCCTGTTGGTGTTGGGGGGCGTTGCTGTGCCCGTAAGTTGTCCTCTCCGTCCACCTCTATTGGTATCCCCCTTCGTGTGGAAATGTTGTGCAGCATGGCGCAGACTGCTATTATCCGGCAGCAGGTAACTGGGTCATACTGCAAGGCACCTCCTGTCTTGTGTAGTATCCGGAAGCGACTCTTGAGGATGCCAAAGGTTCGCTCTACCACATTCCTGGCACTGATATGTGCTTCATTGTAGCGCTGCTCCTGAGGTGTTGCAGGGTTGAGGTAGGGAGTGAGGAGATATTCACACAAGGCGTAGGCGCTGTCACCTGCAGGGAGGGGAGCAAAGGGTTAGCTGCATGGATACATTTACATATGTGAGGATGGTGTTCATTTGGAGGCATTTGTATGTACCGAGTAGGTGTCCCTCTCGAAATTCCCCGTTGATCAGGCACCTGTGGATGCCACTGTGTCTGAATATGTATGCGTCGTGGGTGCTTCCTGGGAATTGTGATACGATGTCCGTAATGATGTGCTTGGCATTGCACACAACCTGGACGTTGATGGAATGGTATGACTTCCGGTTGCGGTAGATGTATTCGTTGGCTGAGGGGGGACAGATGGGGACATGGGTGCAGTCCACGCACCCTATCACATGGGGGAATTGTGCCACCTGGTAGAACTCCTGTTTGGTGCGGTTCAACTGCTGTGGGGTTGTGGGGAAGGTGATGTGGTGATGTATCAATGTCAGCATGGCATCTAGGAAATTGTGGAAGAAGCGTGATAGTGCGCTTTGCGACACGCCTCCAGCTTCTGCTATGACCCCCTGGAAGCTTCCTGACGCCAACATGTGCAGGCTGCATAGGACCTGGACATGGGCTGGGATAGCGTTGGTCCTACGGGTCTGGTGCTGCAGTAGTGGTTCAAGGTCGGCAATGAGGCGCATGATCATGGCCCTGTTGAGCCTGTACTTGTCATAGATCTGTTCCTCTGTCTGGCCCAGCAATGTGATGCACACCCTGAAGACTCTGTCCTGGATCATCCTCCTGCACTGTGCAAGGGCGTTGATTCTCCTCCTCCTAACAAGCAGGTACGGGGCAGCCATTTTGGAAGACCTACAGGGTCTCGAGAGGCATATTTGAAGGGTTTCTGATTGGCTGCACCTGTGTTGGAATTTTTTTTTTCTACCTTCCAATAACTTTAACTCCAGTTTGTGATTCCCCTTATTTTGCTCATGCAAAATAGCGATTTTGAGCATTTTCGGTATTTGCGAGTTTTGATGCATTTCGTTGCGATTCTTTATTAGCGATTCGGTATTTGCGGAGGCTGGTTTCTTTCTCGGTATTACCGATTCACTATTATGCGATTCGGAATTTTACCGCGGGAGGTATTTAGATTTATATTCTTTATTTTTTAAGGGTTTTGGGTTGATGCATTGCATTTCCAGGTTTTGCGTTCGGTATCGGCCTGTTTTACCGATTCACAATTTTACCGGGAGGTATTTTGCTTGATGCATCTGCCAGTAAGTAATCTAAATCAATTTCATCTCATTGCCTTACGTTACAATTTTACATTTCAAGAGTTCTAAGTAAGAAGTACATTCATCATCTTCCTCCAATATTCATTATAAAATGTAATAAATTTAATTAGTATAATTCAATAAAGATAACATCGTAAAAATATGTAAAGAAATGTCACTATCTTAACATAATACAGATTGCCGGCCCATACAATTAATAGATTTAGGAATGAGTGACGACAAAGGGACTTAGCCTGCATTAGAGATGTCTAAGTACCATCAACTTTAACTCAACGATCTGACAAGTTTAGGTAAGGGAGCTGGAAAAGATGGGATTTCCTGTTGGTATCTTAGCATTTTCGGTTCATTTAGCAGTTAGTTAGTATTAGTCTTCCCACACTTTCCACACATTGCATGTATGTATGTATGTAAGTGGTTTATAAGTGCGGATGTTACTCCGAGGAGTGTACTGGCGGCATAGTGAAGGAGCTGTCTATAGGCAGAAAAAGAGAAGAGCCTAAGCTGAAGAAAAGAGCCAAGTCTTACGTTTTTTTCCGGAAGATTGGTATTACCTTTATAGCCCTGCGTTTCAATGGTAGCTCATTGTAGAGAGAGGGGCCTAAAAATGAGAGGAATCTGCCCCCCGCCCTTGCCTTCTTAATCCGAGGGACTTTGGCCAGACAGAGATTTCCGGAGCAAAGGTTCCTCTCAGAGTGTATTACTTGATTTCATCTTAAAGATACCCAGGACCTGTACCATAAAGTGCTTTCTGGGTTAAAAGCAATATTTTAAAAGTTATCCTCGTCCTAACTGGAAGCCAGTGTAGGCTATGAAGGAGGCCAGAGATATTTTAGTGGCGTGAGAGCCCAAAGATGGAAGGTGCTGCTGCGTTCTGAACTAAATGCAGCCTATCTATCAGGTATTTGGCCAACCCTGCTTACAGGCTATTTCCATAGTCCAGTCTTGAGGTAATCATGGCCTGGGTCACCTGTTATCTAGCCTGAAAATAGAGGAGAGAAAAAAATTCCTAAGGACACAAAGGAAGACTAAGCCAATCCCCACCACACAGTTGATTTGAGTGTGAAATGATAGTTGCTCATCGAATTTAAAACCCAGGTTTTTTACTGCATGACTTGTTAATAGACGACGGGGGCATCCTTCGGCCAGAAAATTTCCCAAGATATCTTGGCCTCCGCACCAAAGAAAAGGAGCTCAGTCTTACCCTCATTACATTTGAGTTGGTTATTTTATAACCAGCTAAATGTTGGATTCCGGCACTTGCTGATTTTCTCACCCGGGAAGACCTAATCCTCCCCCCAGGGGAAAAGCAGTTGGGTGGCATCAGCATATTACACTATATTCGCCCCCCAGAGTTCCACCAAGGGGGGTAAGGGAGAAAGGTAGATATTAAATAGTGTCGGGCCCATAGTAGAGCGCTGTGGCACTCCAACCTTAAGCTTGCGGGACAACTATGTTTATGTTGTTTGGCTTCCCACTTCATTACAGCCTGTCACTCAAACTTTGCATCCTTCTATTTGTTGTGTTCGCTGGTTTGTTTTTACTTTTTTTACTTGTCTTTCTGTTTTGCTACCTTTGCTAACAAACTCTATTTGAGGCTACGAGGGTGAGCAGGCCTCCATGGATCCCTGGTATTGATGACCTGCTATTCTGGTCATCCTGGTCATCTTAGCGAGTTCTCTCAGTCCCTTACCCTCGGACACCAGTATCCCTAATTTCCACCCTACCTCTATAAAATTTCAGCTGTCTGCTTAGTAAAATATGAATGGAATATTTTAATGTGTGCACCAAAACATTATTGACATGATGATTCCCGTGAGCTTGACAATCAAAGTACTCGTCTGCAGCCATCTGAGCCTGCATGTCTCCCTATACCCCTATTTTCACATGTTCCAGTGGTTGGTATTATTTCAGACCATAGTGACATATTGTCTGCAGCACAATTGGAATCCTCAGTGGGCATGGTATTAAGTATATTAAATACACGTAGCATTATATTTTGTTCTTCAGTATGTCTATTCTTAGAATGTAGATTTGTATGAAGCTTGTATTAGGGATTCTAGAATTTAAGCAATTAGCAAGCACTTGTTCTGCTGAAGTGCAGTGAAGCAGTTGTGGGTCTCTTATCAGATAAAAGGCCGTATTTTACACATCTGGATTTTCATGTATCCTTACCAGAAGGCCGTACAACAATTTTTGGTGATGAGTGGTGCTTCACATGCCGATTTGTGGACCCACCTACACCATGCCACTTTCATTGGATTTTTCTGCATTAGAATTTTTGGTTACGGTTGGCAGCATTGGCAGTGAGGACTTTCCTGCATTTCTTGGATACCTCCTTTTTCTGGTAACCTGCCATCATATTAATTTCTACTGAGTATTGAGGCAGAAAGCACAGCATCTTTTGAAAGTTTATAACAATACTTGATGAGTGCTTGCGCCTTGGATGTTCATGGTGCACACGTTTGGCAGTTGGAGTCCTGGAGTTGCCTGCACCTTTTGGTTTCTACTGGGAGTGTCTGCTCGTGTCTTAGTTCATCGCATCACATGGAGTCCAGCTCGTGTCCTCGCTGCACATGGTGTTCCAGTTCACGGCTTCACTCAAGGTGTGCTGCCGCCTAACATTGGTGTGGTGTGCTCTACTTCCTTACGAAATTACACATAAAGCAAATATTTGGCAGGTGTTTTTAGTGATTATGCAAAAGAAACAATTGATGGACGGAATGCTGGACAATGCAAACATTCACCCCCAGTCACAAGGATCTGGGTTAAATCCATCCTTCTTTTGCTCACTACACCATCCCAGTTTGGACCCAGCCATATGCAAATAAGTCTTGAACCTGTTCCTTGTGGGAACAGTCCAACCCGAACTGCCAAGCCAGTTCCTCCCTGGACCAGAAACAAGCATCCTGGGACCGGTTTCTGCGCATCACCCGTTATCAGCCAAGTTAGCTTGAATCCAGTGGTGTAGTGAGCACAGGACCCACGGCTGGGCATACCCTTCCTACTTGGGGTGACATATGCAAAAGAGACAAATGCAAAAGAAACAATTGATGGATGGAATGCTGGACTGTGCAAAAAAACATTCACCTCTAGTCACAAGGATCTGGGCTAAATCCATCATTCTTTTGCTCACCACACCACCCCAGTTTGGACCCAGCCATATGCAAATCAGTCTTGACCCTGTTCCTTGTGGGAACAGTCCAGCCTGAACTGCCAAGCCAGGTCCTCCCTGGACAGGAAACAACCGTCTTGGGACCTGTTTCTAGTCATCACCTGTCATAAGCCAGGCTAGCTTGAATCCAGTGGTGAAGTGAGCATGGGACCCACGTCGGGGAATACCCTTCCCACTTAGGACAACATATGCAAAAGAAACAAATGATGGACGGAATGCTGGACAATGCAAACATTCACCCCCAGTCACAAGGATCTGGGTTAAATCCATCATTCTTTTCCTCACCACACCACCCCAGTTTGAGGTGGCATGGTGAGCAAAACAATGATTAATTTAACCCAGATCTCTTGACTGGGGGTGAATGTTTTGATTTGTTCTGCATTCTGTCCATCAATTGTGTGTCTTTTGCTTTCTCGCCCTAAGTGCGCCAGGTATGCACAGACGTTGGTCCTGGGCTCACTGTGCCACTGGAATTAAGCTATCCTGGCTGAAGAGAGGTGAAACCCCAAAACCGGTCCTAGGATGCTTGTTTCCGGGCCAGGGAGGACCTGGCTTGGCAGTTCGGGGCGGACTGTTCCCGTGAGGCCCAGGGTCAAGACTTATTTGCATATGGCCAGGTCTAAACTGGGGTGGCATGGTGAGCAAAAGAATGATGGATTTAACCCAGATCTCTTGACTGGGGGGGTGAATGTTTTGAGTTTTTTCTGCATTCCGTGCATCAATGTGTGTGTTTTTAGTGATTAGGCTGGTTTGTTTTGCTGCTTTGCTCTTCCAGGACGTTCAGTTTGCTCCGTGTATAATTGATAGGCTTACTTCATTTGCCTGTCTTTCAGGCACCCTCGAAGTACTGCAATTTCATAGTAATTGTTTCTGTGACTGGCACACAATTGTCGGGTAATCCGTATAATGAAGGAAATAACTGTAAATTATTAATGTTATTGTTGTTTTCCTCTGGTATAGCTGCATTTTGACCATTTTGTCATTTGTTCTATATCTATCTTCTTGCATTGTTTTTTTTTTTTTTAAACTTTTTTGGTCCTCATTCGCCATTAGTAAAAACAGAGCTACTTGATTGCTCCCGTGACCTCCCTCTCGAAGGCGCCTACTGGAGCACTCTGTTAGCTGATTGGAGGAGCTTTACACAAAACCTCACTGAGTAAAAGTTCTGATACCTGGGCGCTCTTCAGAACCAGGGAGGCAAAGTATTTTAAGTGTAAGGCTTAATCATTAGACCAAGTTGTTAATTTAGCCAAAGGTGAGCCATGCCTCACACCGACTCCAAAAATCTAGCCTATTCTCCCTGTCATTTATAAAATTATTTTTCTCCAATTTAACTCTATCTAATTTCATAGTTTAACTAACAGAGATAACCCACTCTGCAAAAGAAGGGGGGATATCCTGTATCCATTTTTTACACACTTCTCTTCTTATTAACAGAATTAAATATAAAGATAACTTATTCATCCATCCGGGAAGCACATCCCATTCTGGTAACAAGCCAGAAAACACTAAAAATCGGCTTACCTGAATGTTGATTCCCAACATGTCTCCAATACCCTTTATAACCTTCGCCCAAAAATTTTGGAGCATGGGACACTTCAGAAACATATGGATATAATCCGCTTCCGGGAAATGACACTTCGGACACTTTGGTAGTGGACCTTTCGAGAACTTCACAAGTTTGTACGGAGACCAGTACACCCTGTGGATACCGAAGATATGGTTCCTTTTCAAATATGCAGGCTGGACCGTGGCATATAAAGTGTCAAGAGATACTTGCCATAATTCTTTAAGGTGGATGCCGGGCAAGCTCTCTCCCCACACTTCTGCGGGTAGGCCGAATTCTCCTTCCTCCAGGTCCATCATTACCCAATATATATCCGATAACTTCAATTTCTTCCTGGTTTCGTTCCAAAGAATATTTTCTAACTCATTTTCTTTGCCATCACTTTGTCTGATACTCTGATGCCAACTTCTTAATTGCCAATATTTAAATTTAGAGAGCCTGTTATCCGTAAGAGAAGACAGCTCCTCCCATGATAATAAAGATTCTCCTGAAACTAATTGACCCCAGCATCTAACACCCGCATCCATCAACGGAATAGCCAAAGAGTCTTTAGTCCATCCAGGTGATCCTGGAGCAAAGGCACTAAAGTAACTGATCTTCAAAGTTTTTCTAACCTTTGCCCAAGTGGCAGCGAATTCTCGTAGTGTCTTTAATCGCACTTTTTAAAAGATCACTGACATAATATAGAATACCAAAATATAGACCTACCAAAATATCGATGAAAAAATATAGAATGCAAAAATATCGAATTCCTATCTACAAACAGGTAAGTACAATAATATTGAATCAAAAATATCGTTGTAAAAATATAGTTAGTCAAAATATCAATTTTTTTAATGTCTTAAAATATATTGAAAATTAATGAAATAATAAATATAATTAACTTAAACATACTTAAAATACTTAAATAACCTTAACATTAATAAATAATTAATGTAAGTTAAAAAAATATATAATTTTATTTTTTAATACATATATATATGTATTAACGATAGTGGGAGAGTAAAATGTACTATTACAACTCTAGTGAGTGCAACAGTAGGGAAAGCGTTGGATAGCGTAGGGGTAAAAATAACTATTCCCACTCCAGTGAGTGCAACAGTAGAGAAAGCGTTGGATAGCGGGAGGGTAAAAATTACTATTCCCACTCCAGTGAGTGCATCCGTAGGGAAAGCGTTGGATAGCGTAGGGAAAAAATTACTAATCCCTCTCCAGAGAGTGCAACAGTAGAGAAAACTTAGGATAGCGTACGGGTAAAAATGACTATTCCCACTCCAGAGAGTGCAACAGTAGGGGAAGCGTTGGATAGCGTAGGGGTAAAAAATACTATTCCCACTACAGAGATTGCAACAGTAGGGAAAGCGTTGGATAGCGGGAGGGTAAAAATGACTATTCATTTACGCTTCAATACAGCAGCAATAACCCCAGATAGTCTAGTTCAAACAACACTAACAACTGTATGTATCAAAATATAGTTTTTATTTTGATATTGTCAAAGCAAAAAAATACAATCATAAAATTTGCTAAACACATTAAAATCCTAATGATATCATCATAGTTACACAGAATCATAAAAATCCTTTTATGTACAATACATATTGGACAACACATTCAGTTCTTAAACAACCATCATATTCAAATGTACAGAAAAGACCAATTAATAATTCATATACATAAAAAAAGAATTTTGTCGACGCGTTTCGGTGATGTTTTCTTTAGAACACCTTCTTCAGGACTTTCTAAAGGATCTTCTTAATATTCAGGAGTGGTCCTTTTATACATTGCCACATCAGGGTGCTGGAGTATTGTAATTGGTGATAATGTTCTCCCTCGCGTTGCGTCAGGGAATTTGTCATTGCATAAGTGAGTCGGCTGGTACAAGCAGCTTATCCCGTTCACGTTGTACTCGAGTATCAATCTAGAGAGATACAAGGATCACAAACGTGAACGGGATAAGCTGAATATTAAGAAGATCCTTTAGAGAGTCCTGAAGAAGGTGTTCTAAAGAAAACATCACCGAAACGCGTCGACAATTTTTTTTTTTATGTATATCAATTATTAATTGGTCTTTTCTGTACATTTGAATATGATGGTTGTTTAAGAACTGAATGTGTTGTCCAATATGTATTGTACATAAAAGGATTTTTATGATTCTGTGTAACTATGATGATATCATTAGGATTTTAATGTATTTAGCAAATTTTATGATTGTATTTTTTTGCTTTGACAATATCAAAATAAAAACTATATTTTGATACATACAGTTGTTAGTGTTGTTTGAACTAGACTATCTGGGGTTATTGCTGCTGTATTGCAGCGTAAATGAATGTTTTAGCCAATTATAATGTTATAATACTCAGAAAGGAAATCTCCTTTTGTTGATTTATTTCCCGGTCCTTTCTGGGTTTTACAGGGAAATCTCTCCCCTTTTTTCAGTTAAAAATGACTATTCCCACTCCAGTGAGTGCAACAGTAGGGAAAGCGCTGGATAGGGGGAGGGTAAGAATTGCTATTCCCACTCCAAAGAGTGCAACAGTATAGAAAACGGTGGATAGCGTAGAGGTAAAAATTACTATTCCCACTCCAGAGAGTGAAACAGTAGGGAAAGCGTTGGACAGCGTAGGGGTAAACATTACTATTCCCACTCCACAGAGTGCAACAGTAGGGAAAACTTTGGATAGCGGGAGGGTAAAAATTACTATTCCCACTCCAGTGAGTGCAACAGTAGGGAAAGCATTAAATAGGGGGAGGGTAAGAATTACTATTCCCACTCCAGAGAGTGCAACAGTAGGGAAAGCGTTGGATAACGTAGGGGTAAAAATTACTATTCCCACTCCAATGAGTGCAACAGTAGGGAAAGAGTGGGATAGCATAGGGGTAAAATTTACTATTCCCACTCCACAGAGTGCAACAGTAGGGAAAGCGTTGGATAGTGGGATGGTAAAAATTACTATTCCCACTCCAGTGAGCGCAACAGTAGGGAAAGTCTTGGATAGTGGGAGGGTAAAAATTACTATTCCTACTCCAGTGAGTGCAACAGTAGGGAAAGCATTGGATAGGGGGAGGGTAAGAATTACTATTCCCACTCCAGAGAGTGCAACAGTTTGGAAAGCATTGGATAGCGGTAGGGGTAAAAATTACTATTCCACCTCCAATCAGTGCAGCAGTAGGAAAAGCGTTGGATAGCGTAGGGGTAAAATTTACTTTTCCCACTCCACAGAGTGCAACAGTAGGGAAAGCGTTGGATAGCGTAGGGGTAAAACTTACTATTCCCACTCCAGTGAGTTAAACAGTAGGAAAAGTAATGATTTAATATATTAATAAAAATAAATTAAATATCAATACCAATAAAACAGTAATTAAAATTAATTACCAATTTAATATTATGTAATTAATTAATTAGAAATACAAATAAATATTAGTTATTAAAAATCAATTACCTACTCATAATTAATTAACAACAAATTAATTTTCAATAACAAAAACTAATTATTAATACAAATTAATACCACCTAATAATTAATTAACAGTAAATTAATTATCAATACACAAAAAGTATTTTTAATATGCAATTAATTACAATTAAATTACTTCCCACCCTATTCCCCTATAAAACCACAACCTGCTACAGAAAATACATTAATAAAATTATCATAATTATTACAGAATTAATTAATAAAAACGAATTAACAATTAATACAAATTAATTACCAATTAAAAATGTATTACCAATAAATTAAAAATCAATACTAATAAATAAATACAAAATATTTACTTAATTACAATTACATTACTTCCCACCCTATTCCCCTATAAACCCACAACCCGCTACGGTAAATAAATAATATAATTAACATATTTATCAATTAATCAATTAATACAAATTAATTACCAACCAATAAAAATGAATTACCAATTAAAAAATTAATTAACAATAAATTCAAAATAAATGCCAATAAATAAATACAAATATTCAATTAATTACAATTAAATTACTTCCCACTCTATTCCCCTATAAACCCACAATCCGCTACAGAACTGAAAAGCAAAATTAAATTAAAAATAATTAATAATTGTTAAAAATGTATATTTAATTTAATATATTTAAATTACTTCCCACCCTATTCCCCTATAAACCCCCAATCCGCTACAGAATTAAATTACGCCAAAATTAAATAACTTAAAATTCATTACTTAACAAAAATTAAACATACATTACAAAAATAATATACACTTTCACACATATACTAACATACAAAACACTTAAATAAATTCGATAATATTAAAAATTCAATATATTTTAATGCCTATATTATATAGTTTGATGTTTTAAACTTCGATATTCTAAACTTCGATATTTTGACAATCGATATTACTTACCTTCAATTCGATATTTTTAACAACTCTATTATGTCCATTCGATATTTTGTTCATTTTATATTTTTGATTCAATATTATGTCCAGTCTATATTTTTACTTCGATATTATGTCTTGTTACTATTCTCAACATCTGCAAGCATTACCTTCAACATTGTTCCTACGTCTGACGCATCTGAGATGCCTAGGAGAAGTTTCCCTCCAGTCAAGGACAATGCTCTGGCATATAGAACTAGATCTGGTAGACATAACCCCCACTTGTTCTTTTTCCTACGCAACTTTTTCCACGAAAATATAACCGCTTTGGAGGCCCAGATAAAAGGATTTAATGACGACTGGAGAGACTTCAGGCTCTTTTCCTTAAATGCCAACGGGATGTTCTCCAAGATGAACATTTACTTTGGGAGCAGCATCCTTTTTATTAAGTTTACTCTGACCACTAACTTTAGAGGCAAATACGCCCATGCTGTCAGAGAAGATTTGATCTCCTTAGCAACCCTTTGCAGATTTAATTCTGGGATCTCATCAATGTTTTGAGTAATCTGAATTCCTAAGTACCTGATCGTATTATTTATTGGATGCGAACATATTGTTAGATTCCATGTCATGCACTCTGTTTTTGTGGAATTAATTTCGTAACCTGAAATCTTACCGAACCTACTTGCTTCCTCATAAACCAAAGGGATGGAGTCATTTGGGTGTGATGTGAAAACCATTAAATCGTCAGCATATAACGCGACCTTCTTGCCCCAACCCATATATTGGAATGGTTTTATGCTTTGATTTGATCTAATTTTTTCGGCAAAGGGCTTGATATATAGGTTAAAAATCATTGGGGATAAAGGGCACCTCTGCCTGGTACCTCTCTGGATTTTAACAGGTGCTGACAACAACTTCCCATTCACTAGGATTCTTGCTGTGGGCGATTGATATAATAAAAAAATGGATCTATAAAAAAATTTCCCTAAATTGTACTTCTTCAACATATGTTCCAGATATACCCAGTTGACTCTATCGAAAGCTTTCAATCTTCTTACATTGTTAAGCATTTGTTAATAGTGAAGTCATTTTCTTCTGTTTTTGTTGGGGTCCTTTAGCATTTTGTGTATTGTCTAGCAATTCAGGTAATGTTGTGCAACCACCACCATTTTTACAAAATCAAGGTAAGCAGTTCATGCCTTGGCATAAATGGCTTATTATTTTTGAAAACTATTTGGTGGCTATTGATAATGCTATACGTCGTGCTGCACTATTGTTCAACCATTTGGGTGAATCCGGCCAGCACGTTTTTCACACTCTTCCAGTGGTTCCTGCACCTGCTGGTGATGAAGCCTGGATGTATATGTTGAAGCCCTTACCAGAATGTCTAGGAAGTACAAGGATAGACCTTTGGTCATGTTAGAAATGCACAATTTCTATAAACGCAAACAAATTATAGAAGAATCTGTAGAAGACTTTTTAGCTGTTCCTAGAGTGTTGCCAGCCAAATGTTAATTTGTGACTATCTTGGATACTTATTTAATGTATCAATTGGGCGTTAGCTGTTTTAACAAGAAAATTCAAGATTGTATCTTGACATGTAAAATTCCATCTCTTGAGGAAGTAATGGATATTGCATGCAGCATTGAACGCTCTGTAATACCCTCAAGAATTCTGATGCAGGATTTAAGGAGTAAGGCTGTGGAGGGTCATGTTGCCACTGTGTGTGAGAGTAATGATGTTGATATCAAAGCAGTTTCCAACAAAATTAAGGATTATAAGACAGTGGTTAAAAAATATTCAGGTGTGTGCTACAGATGTGGTCCTAAGTATCAGATGGGAAACAGTGCTTCTTGTGCAGCGCAGGGCAAGAGGTGCAACTATTTCAAAAGAATCAGTCATTTTTATACATTGTGCAAATCTGTAAAGCCCAAAGCAAATGTGAGCCATATAGGAGTGGAGAAAGACAGTCTGTGTGAGGAGCTCAATAATATTTTTCTGACTGTGGAAATCAATATATTAGAAGAACAACCAGAAAAGTGCCATGGTCCCATTTGTGATGTATATATTGAGACTTTTAATTTGGGTGTTATGGCGGATTCTGGTTCACCTATCACTATTCTGGCTGAAATAACTTTTGAAAAGTTGTGATCAAAGAATAATTTTTTAATATCCCGATGTCAATCCCAAGGAATTCGGGGAATATGACATTTTTATGAAAGGTTACTTATCTGATCTTATTTATTTGAAAGGAAGGGAAAATTTCACAAAATAGTATGTGGCTAAGAATGTTCGGGATTTGTTAGGATGGAGGGATCAAGCTAAACTGTGTATTGTGCTGAAACCTGGTCACAAAGAACCTGTGTTCTTGGGAGAAGTGCCTGTGTTTTCTCCTAAGCATAGCGATGGCTTGAATATTGTGGGTGAGTTCAACGCTTTACTAGATACATTTTCTGGTGTGCTTTGTGGTAAAGTAGGTCTCATAAGAGGGTTCGAGCTCACAATTAAATTGAAAAGTAATACTTTGCCTGTCATTCAAAAGGTTAGACCTGTGCCATTGTCTGTGCAAAAGGATTTTAAAATGTTATTGGATAATATGTGTACACAGGGTATTATTACTCCTGCTGAGTCCAATTGAATCGGTTTTTACTGCTGTTATATCCCGTAAGAAGAGAGTGGACATCCGCTTATGTGCAGATTTGTGAATTTTGAATCATAACATTCTTGTTGATTACCATCCCCTTCCCAGAATTCATGATATGCTTGCTAATATAGGATCGCTTAAAGTTTTTCACACAATTGACCTATGGTCAGCTTAGCACAATATCCCTTTGACAGAAGAATCGCAACCTCTCAATAAGTTTATTACCCCTTTTGGGGCATTTATGCACAAAAGGATGCCATTCGAACTTGCATCTACTGCAAGTATATTGCTAAGAATAATATATCAGATTTTTGAGGGACAAGATGCGATTCAAGCATTCAGTACAAGCAGGTCTGTGTGGCTGTAAACCCTGTTACAGCCTGTCCCAGCACGAGAGATGAACATTAAAAAGCGGCGCTTCGAACCCTGGGGCCCACTGGAGGGCTAGAAAGAATAAATGAACATTAAAATTGGGCAGTTTGAATTGGTTGACAAACGGACCGCACCAAAGTGGAACAATTAAGACTACGACTCCCGGCATGCTGTTCACTGGAGAACACGTGCCTGAAGGGTATTAAATGTGGCAGTCTACTCCTGTTTGCTTCAACTTGCCCCGCCCCATGATTAAGGTGCAGGAGCACCGAAACGCGTAGGGGGACAGAAATTTACAGGGCTAGAAATGCCGCTTGTGCACAATAAAGGTTCTGTTGAACGGCCTCTCGTGGAGTGCATCTCTGAAGCTTGGGGGCTTTCTTGGAGGATGTTATTACACGGCTGCTCCGGCCGTGGGATGATGCACCGCCGTGTACACCGGAAGCAGGTCTGTGTGGCTGTAAACCCTGTTACAGCCTGTCCCAGCACGAGAGATGAACATTAAAAAGCGGCGCTTCGAACCCTGGGGCCCACTGGAGGGCTAGAAAGAATAAATGAACATTAAAATTGGGCAGTTTGAATCGGCTGACAAACGGACCGCACCAAAGTGGACCAATTAAGACTACGACTCCCGGCATGCTGTTCACTGGAGAACACGTGCCTGAAGGGTATTAAATGTGGCAGTCTACTCCTGTTTGCATCAACTTGCCCCGCCCCATGATTAAGGTGCAGGAGCACCGAAACGAGTAGGGGGACAGAAATTTACAGGGCTAGAAATGCCGCTTGTGCACAATAAAGGGTCTGTTGAACGGCCTCTCGTGGAGTGCATCTCTGAAGCTTGGGGGCTTTCTTGGAGGATGTTATTACACGGCTGCTCCGGCCGTGCGATGATGCACCGCCGTGTACACCGGAAGCAGGTCTGTATGGCTGTAATCCCTGTTACAGCCTGTCCCAGCACGAGAGATGAACATTAAAAAGTGGCGCTTCGAACCCTGGGGCCCACTGGAGGGCTAGAAAGAATAAATGAACATTAAAATTGGGCAGTTTGAATTGGTTGACAAACCGACAGCACCAAAGTGGAACAATTAAGACTACGACTCCCGGCATGCTGTTCACTGGAGAACACGTGCCTGAAGGGTATTAAATGTGGCAGTCTACTCCTGTTTGCTTCAACTTGCCCCGCCCCATGATTAAGGTGCAGGAGCACCGAAACGCGTAGGGGGACAGAAATTTACCGGGCTAGAAATGCTGCTTGTGCACAATAAAGGTTCTGTTGAACGGCCTCTCGTGGAGTGCATCTCTGAAGCTTGGGGGCTTTCTTGGAGGATATATATATATATATATATATATATATATATATATATATATATATATATATATATATATATATATATATATATATATATACATGAGGCATACACCGTCTCTGTAGTACGTGGAACAAGACGAGGCGAACCCGTAACTGTTGCAAAATTATCTTTATTTCATGCCCGACACCAAATCCGCCTACATATACATATGCTATATGATAGTTGTTCCAATAAGGCATCTGCCTGCTTGATACGATTATTATCAAGACTACAAAAATTCTATTCTGACAGTAAATATATTCCTGGTTGAAACACAATAGAGCAGACTGCTTGTTGCATCTTTCAGTTGAGGAAACAGAACATAAGTGTCAGAATGATGAGGAATCTGAATGTGTGATGACAGTGAATGATGCTACTGAGCCATTTGGTATTTCTGAAGTTAATGTGATTAATGTTGCTCCAAGGATGAGTGTTTAGGTTTGGTTAAGAATTACCTGGTTAAAGGATGACAGGAGTTTGTGTGCTGAAATGAGAGCTTTGCGCAAGTTGCGTCAGAATTGTAGGTGATTAATGGAATGGTTGCGAGGCAGGATGCCTTCGTACCACATGTAGGGTTAGAACACAAGATAATTTCTCTAGTGCAAGTTGGTCATTTAGGTATTTTGGCTACAGCAAAAACAATCAATCAGTGTTACTGGTGGCTGGGAATTGATGTACTTGTGAGGAAATATGTTGAGTCTTGTGGAGAATGTTTATGTTCTGAGAATGTCAACTTCCCCTTTGTGTCCTGTTGAGTGGCCCAAGGGTCCTTGGGAGAAAAGTGGTGTGGATTTAAAGGCCCATACAATATTTTGGGTACTGACAAGAAATATCTTATTGTTGAAGTTGATTATTTTTCTAAGTGGTTATATTTTGCATTTGTGAAGGCAGCTGATTCTATCAATGCTTTGAAAGTCTTTGAACATTTGTTTTATCTGGAAGATAATGTGAAGGAGGGGGCATTTTGTTCCTGAGAGACGTCTATATTCATCAGTAAGCACTTTGTAAAACATGTGAAGGTGCTTTTGTACAGTCCTTCTTCGAATGGTTTTTTGGAAAGGGCAAATTGTGTACTTAGGGAGACTGCCATTGCAAACAAATTGAATGTAGCTGAATGTTACAACAAGACATGCAGAGTTATAATTCCACTCCACGTAGGACTACAGGAGTTTCATCTTTTGTTTTGTAGAGAGGCAGAAAACCGGAGTCCGAATTAAGTCCCACTTGGTTGTTTGACAGAGTAGAGCACTGTGAAGTCAAAGTGGACGTGGACAAAGTTCGTGAGCATGATAAATCTAAGCAGGAATCCAGTAAGATTTACTTTGACAATAGGAGAAGGGTGAACGAGATGTGGCTGGTGCCTGGTGATTGGGTGATTATTGAAAAAACCAAGAAAGTTGTGAAGGGATAATCTAGATATTCTGAGCCTATGAAAGTCATGAAAGTTTCAAGAATTGCTGCATTGCAGTTGGAGAAAGAGTGGTAGAACAATAATTCCTTGGTTAAAGTGATCCAAGAGCAGGCTAAAATCATCTGTGAGAGATGTAATTCCGGAAAAGTGAGAGAGATAAATGGTGATGATTGGTTGGTTGGTAAGAAGGTAGCTGTTGGTGACCATGTGCTTGGCAGAGGGGATTGTGTGTCAGAGGGCAGCATGTTGGAGGTGAGCAATCATAGACTGTTTATTTCTAGTAATGGTGATGCTAGTAGTTTGGTTAGGAGTGATAGAGAGAGATCAATCCCAGTGGGATTCAGGGATTATATTACTTACCACTTGCTTCCTTTAAATTCCTTGTCTCCCTTAGGTTATTCTGTTTATTTTGTTTGCTTCAATTTTTTGTTCCCTTAGAAGATGGATGATGTAGCATAGTATTAAGTATATTACATACATGTAGCATTGCATTTTGTTCTTCAGTGTGTCTATTCTTAGAATGTAGATTTGTATGATGCTTGTATTAAAGATTCTACAATGTAAACACTTGGCAAGCACTTGTGCTGCAGCGCAGGGAAGCAGTTGTGGGTCTCTTATCCGATTAAAGATCTTATGTTAGACATCTGAATTTCCTTTGTCTTTTTGCCGGGAGGCACTACAACAGTTCTCCTTGGCCTGTCCGAGCTAGACATCAATCCACTGCCATCCTCTCCACCTGTGCCCCGTATTCCTTGAGTGGTGTTGATGAGTATTCTAAATTCATTGCATAAACATTTGAGTACAGTGCTTGCAGTATTTCTTTGATTTCATCAGGTCCATTTTATCACCTGCAATTACATTCTCAGTTAAACGCTTGTTCTCTTTGAGGTTTAAGAGTGTATCTTTGACTCATTGTTAAAAATTTTCAAAATCAGAGCTTCCTAAAGGATCTTGCTATTGTATCCATTGTTCCCGTAAGGAGAACATTTTTATTGCAACAATTGGTTTACACTAGAAATGTTCATACTTTAAAGGTACACTTATGTGAATCATGGTCCTATATATGGGTTCTAACCTAATCAACTGATTAGGTATGCTTTCTTTATGTATGCTTTATTTAGCTCTGCACAACACCTGGCTCCAATGAATCTTAAAAGTTGGCATGGCACCATAAATCCCAGACACTGCTAAGCAAAGAAGAGCAAACATTAGTCTCTGTGAATCCATGAATTACCATAGCATATTTGGATTTATACTCTGGATCCATTAATATAGAGAATGACGAAAGGTGCCCTTTCACTTCTTTTCAGCATATCCCATTCCCATTAATGGAACTATCAGGGTCCAATGGCTTTTCACGTAAGTCTTAAGGGGTTTGCTTCTCCACGTGGTCCTTTTATATGGCTTTTTTGGCCCTGGAGAGTCCCTGTGACACACAAAGTGCTAGCTCAAAGTTGTCTTTGCATCCCCCTCCATCACATACCTTACGGAGGTCTAAAGCCCAAGATGCAGAGCTCTTGGAAAATCAACCAATTCCTGGAGCAAATCTATTTGAATAAGAATATTCCAGAAGTTGGACTGATTGACCCCATTGAAGGCACTATTCCAATCCCTGAAAGAACGCCCCTTTTTGGCCTGAGCAGATTTTCAAATAATTAAATGGACCCCATCCGGACTGGGTACCCTGCACACATGGCTCTCTTTAACCCCTTCGCTGCTAGGCCTTTTCCCCTCCTGTGCTAAGGCTTTTTTTGGCGTTTTGGATTAGTGCGCGCTTAGGCCCTTGTAACTTTTTGACCACATAAGGTATCCACGCCAAATTTGCGTCCTTTTCTTCCAACATCATGTGGATTCTAAAGGCGCCCAGGGTTTGTGGATTCCCTTGGAGGGGTCCCAGAAATTAACCAAAATATAGTGATTTTTTTGTTTTTTTCAGAAAAATGGGAAAAACGGGCTGCAAATGAAAGCCTCTGGGTTTTTCCCTGAAAATGGTATCACAAAAGGGTTTGTGGGGCTGAAATCTCCATTTTCTCAGCTTTCAGGAAATGACAGACTTTTGTCAGAGAACCGAAATTTTTCACTCAGTTTTGGCATTTTTCTGGGACATAGCCTATTTTTGCTATTTTTAGAGCTTTCCACCTCTTTCCAGTTAATGGTAGAAATGAGTTTGAAAGCAATAATGGATCCTGGAAAGCTTTACATTTTCGAAACGTAGACAGAATTCTGAATTCAGAAAGGGGTCATTTGTCTAAATCCATGAAGGTTTCGTTATAGAAACTAACAGTTAGATATTGGAATATTTGAAATTTTGTTGAAAAAAACAGCCTTTTGTCTCAACGTTTTCACCTATAACTTTTTCTAATTTCGACAGCTCTTGGAAAGCAATATACTGTTACATTTGTTAGACCTTCCTGGTTGTGGGGATATATAGGACTTGTAATTTCACCAAGAACCCGACGAACCCAGATCCAAAAACTGAGCAGCAACTTGCAATGGTATTTTTTCATTTACTGGGTATAGTGCACTTTGTCTTGGAAAATGTATACATGGAATAATCTGTATGAAAGACACCTATGTATTTCTGAATTGGGTACAAATTATAGAGTTCAGAAACAGTATATAATTGCACATTTTCAAAGTTGGGAATACTCATACTAGCATGAGAATTATTGGTCATTTTTCATAAAGATTTTTTTTTACACAATGTCTTTCATTGAAAGGGAGAAATGCATGAAAGGTCAATTGGTAATAACAGTTGATTTACAAATCTGAATTACCCCAAGTGTCCCGATAAAAACGGTACCTCACTTGTGTGGGTCGGCCTTGTGCCTGCGACAGGAAACGGCGCAAAATGCAACGTGGTCACACCTAAATTTTGCAGTTACAAATTGACCCTTATTTGGCAAAGTGCCTACCTGTAGTTTTTGCACCCTAGCTCTGCCGGCACCTAGGAAAACCTAGCAAACCTATACATTTTTGAAAAGTAGACACGCAGGGGAATTTAGGATGGGGTGACTCGACTGCCTACCACCAGGTTTTGTTACCCAGAATCCCTTGCAAAGCTAAGATTTTGACAAAATAAACACATTTTCCTCACATTTCTGTGGTGGAAAGTTCTGGAATCTGCGTGGATCAACAAATTTCCACCCACCCAGCGTTCCCCCAGGTCTCTCGATAAAAACGGTACCTCACTTGTGTGGGTCGGCCTTGTGCCTACGACAGGAAACGGCACAAAATGCAACGTGGTCGCACCTCAATTTCCCAGTGAAATTTTACGTTCTTTGGACAAAGAGACTACCTTTTGTTTTTGAGCCGTAGCTCAGCCAGCGCCTAGGGAAACCTAGCAAAACTATACATTTTTGAAAACTAGACACCCAGGGGAATTCATGATGGGGTGACTCGTCTGCCTACCCCCAGGTTTTGTTACCCAGAATCCCTTGCAAACATAAAAATCTGACCAAAAAAACACATTTTCCTCACATTTCTGTGGTGGAAAGTTCTGGAATCTGCGTGGATCAACAAATTTCCACCCACCCAGCGTGCCCCCAGGTCTCCCGAAAAAAATGGTACCTCACTTGCGTGGGTAGGCATAGTGGCTGCGACATGAAACAGCGCAAAACGCAGCATGGTTGCACCTCAATTTCCCAGTGAAATTTAGCACGATTCGGACAAAAAGGCTACCTTTTGTTTTTGCGCCGTAGCTCTGCCTGCACCTAGGGAAATCTAGCAACCCTATACAGTTTTAAAAAGTAGACACCCAAGGCAATTCAGGATGGGGTGACTCTTCTGCCTACCCCCAGGTTTTGTTACCCAGAATCCCTTGCAAACATAAAAATTTGACCAAAAAAACACATTTTCCTCACATTTCTGTGGTGGAAAGTTCTGGAATCTGCGTGGATCAACAAATTTCCACCCACCCAGCGTGCCCCCAGGTCTCTGGAAAAAAATGGTACCTCACTTGCGTGGGTAGGCATAGTGGCTGCGACATGAAACAGCGCAAAACGCAGCATGGTCGCACCTCAATTTCCCAGTGAAATTTAGCACGTTTCGGACAAAAAGACTACCTTTTGTTTTTGCGCCGTAGCTCTGCCAGCACCTAGGGAAATCTAGCAACCCTATACATTTTTGAAAACTAGACACCCACGGCCATTCAGGATGGGGTGACTCGTCTGCCTACCCCCATGTTTTGTTACCCAGAATCCCTTGCAAACATAAACATTTGACCAAAAAACACATTTTCCTCACATTTCTGTGGTGGAAAGTGCTGGAATCTGCGTGGATCAACACATTTCCACCCACCCAGCATGCCCCCAGGTCTCTTGAAAAAAATGGTACCTCACTTGCGTGGGTAGGCTTAGTCGCTGCGACATGAAACAGCGCAAAACGCAGCATGGTCGCACCTCAAATTCCCAGTGAAATTTAGCACGATTCGGACAAAAAGACTACCTTTTGTTTTTGCGCCGTAGCTCTGCCAGCACCTAGGGAAATCTAGCAACCCTATACATTTTTGAAAACTAGACACCCAGGGCAATTCAGGATGGGGTGACTCGTCTGCCTACCCCCAGGTTTTGTTACCCAGAATCCCTTGCAAACATAAAAATGTGACCAAAAAAACACATTTTCCTCACATTTCTGTGGTGGAAAGTTCTGGAATCTGCGTGGATCAACAAATTTCCACCCACCCAGCATGCCCCCAGGTCTCCCGAAAAAAATGGTACCTCACTTGCGTGAGTAGGCATAGTGGCTGCGACATGAAACAGCGCAAAACGCAGCATGGTCGCACCTCAAATTCCCAGTGAAATTTAGCACGATTCGGACAAAAAGACTACCTTTTGTTTTTGCGCCGTAGCTCTGCCAGCACCTAGGGAAATCTAGCAACCCTATACATTTTTTAATACTAGACACCCAGGGCAATTCAGGATGGGGTGACTCGTCTGCCTACCCCCAGGTTTTGTTACCCAGAATCCCTTGCAAACATAAAAATTTGACCAAAAAAACAAATTTTCCTCACATTTCTGTGGTGGAAAGTTCTGGAATCTGCGTGGATCAACAAATTTCCACCCACCCAGCGTGCCCCCAGGTCTCCCGAAAAAAATGGTACCTCACTTGCGTGGGTAGGCATAGTGGCTGCGACATGAAACAGCACAAAACGCAGCATGGTCGCGCCTCAAATTCCCAGTGAAATTTAGCACAATTCGGACAAAAAGACTACCTTTTGTTTTTGCGCCGTAGCTCTGCCAGCACCTAGGGAAATCTAGCAACCCTATACATTTTTTAATACTAGACACCCAGGGCAATTCAGGATGGGGTGACTTGTCTGCCTACCCCCAGGTTTTGTTACCCAGAATCCCTTGCAAACATAAAAAGTTGACCAAAAAAACACATTTTCCTCACATTTCTGTGGTGGAAAGTTCTGGAATCTGCGTGGATCAACAAATTTCCACCCACCCAGCATGCCCCCAGGACTCCCGAAAAAAATGGTACCTCACTTGCGTGGGTAGGCATAGTGGCTGCGATATGAAACAGCGCAAAACGCAGCATGGTCGCACCTCAAATTCCCAGTGAAATTTAGCACGATTCGGACAAAAAGACTACCTTTTGTTTTTGCACCGTAGCTCTGCCAGCACCTAGGGAAATCTAGCAACCCTATATATTTTTAAAAACTAGACACCCAGGGAAATTCAGGATGGGGTGACTCGTCTGCCTACCCCCAGGTTTTGTTACCCAGAATCCCTTGCAAACATAAAAATTTGACCAAAAAAACACATTTTCCTCACATTTCTGTGGTGGAAAGTTCTGGAATCTGCGTGGATCAACAAATTTCCACCCACCCAGCGTGCCCCCAGGTCTCCCGAAAAAAATGGTACCTCACTTGCGTGGGTAGGCATAGTGGCTGCGACATGAAACAGCGCAAAACGCAGCATGGTCGCACCTCAAATTCCCAGTGAAATTTAGGACGATTCGGACAAAAAGACTACCTTTTGTTTTTGCGCCGTAGCTCTGCCAGCACCTAGGGAAATCTAGCAACCCTATACATTTTTGAAAACTAGACACCCAGGGCAATTTAGGATGGGGTGACTCGTCTGCCTACCCCCAGGTTTTGTTACCCAGAATCCCTTGCAAACATAAAAATCTGACCAAAAAAACACATTTTCCTCACATTTCTGTGGTGGAAAGTTCTGGAATCTGCGTGGATCAACACATTTCCACCCACCCAGCATGCCTCCAGGTCTCCCGAAAAAAATGGTACCTCACTTGCGTGGGTAGGCTTAGTGGCTGCGACATGAAACAGCGCAAAACGCAGCATGGTCACACCTCAAATTCCCAGTGAAATTTAGCACGATTCGGACAAAAAGACTACCTTTTGTTTTTGCGCCGTAGCTCTGCCAGCACCTAGGGAAATCTAGCAACCCTATACATTTTTGAAAACTAGACACCCAGGGCAATTCAGGATGGGGTGACTCGTCTGCCTACCCCCAGGTTTTGTTACCCAGAATCCCTTGCAAACATAAAAATGTGACCAAAAAAACACATTTTCCTCACATTTCTGTGGTGGAAAGTTCTGGAATCTGCGTGGATCAACAAATTTCCACCCACCCAGCATGCCCCCAGGTATCCCGAAAAAAATGGTACCTCACTTGCGTGGGTAGGCATAGTGGCTGCAACAGGAAACGGTTCAAATCGTACGGTGGTGAATTTACATTACCTTATTGCAAAACTACCTTGATTTTGGGGGGGGGCATCTGAGTATGTGGCCCGGGGCTCGGTGGTATTCTTTGCAAAGTAGCAAACCCAAACAGTTCTGAAAACTAGACACCCGGGGGAGTCCAGGGAGGTATGGCATGCGTGGGTCCCCCAATGTTTTCCTACCCAGAACTCCTTGCAAACCTTAAAATTAGGTAAAAATAGCACTTTTCCAAACTTTTTGGCGTGGGATCGCCGTGCCGGCAAAAATGTCCTACCACCCTGCGTTCCCCTTGTTCTCCCGAGTAAAAGGATACCTCACTTGTGTGGGTGCCCCAAAGCAGAACACGCCAAAAATGAATTTTGAAAAAAGTAGTTTTTAGTCATATTTAAGTTTTACAAATTAAGCACCCCAGCCTGAGTCACATGCCTTTGGCCCACCCACACAAGTGAGGTATCATTTTACTCGGGAGAACAAGGGAAACACTGGGTGGTAGGACATTTGTTCCCGCAGCGAGATCCCACCCAAAAAAGTATGGAAAAGTGGGTTTTTTGACCAAAATTTCAGGTTTGCAGGGGTTTCTGGGTAGGAAAACATTGGGGGACCCACGCATGCCATACCTCCCTGGACTCCCCCGGGTGTCTAGTTCTCAGAACTGTTTGGGTTTGGTAGTTTCCAAAGATGCCTGCCAAGCCCCGGGCCAAAAGCTCAGGTGACCCCCTCAAAAAATAAGATTATTTGGCTAAAGGTAATATTGTGGTCTCCACAGTATGAATTGGGCCTTTTCCTAAAGCAGCCGCTATGCCTACCCACGCAAGTGAGGTACCATTTTTATCGGGAGACCTTGGGGAACGCTGGGTGGGAGGTAATTTGTGTGAGCCCAGTGATGCCACGCTTTCCCACACTAAAACGTGTGAAAAAACTGATTTTTTCCAAGCAAAAAATGAGGTTTGCAAGGGATTCTGGGTAAAGGAACGTTGGAGGATCCACGCAAGCCATACCTCCTTGGAAGCCCCCGGGTGTCTACTTTTCAGAAATGTGTGGGATTGGTAGTTTTCCCTAGATGGCTGTCTTGCATGGGGCCAAAAACCAAGGTAACCCCTCTTGCAAAAGCTGATGGACTTCACATTTTTCATCATTGTTAATTTCACCAGCTTTTGCAAGAGCCGTTACCTGGGTTTCTGGCCCCGTGCGAGACAGCCATCTATGAAAACCTACCAAACCCACACATTTCTGAAAAGTAGACACCCGGGGGCTTCCAAGGAGGTATGGCTTGCGTGGATCCTCCAACGTTCCTTTACCCAGAATCCCTTGCAAACCTCAATTTTAGCAGAAAAAAGTCAATTTTTTCACACGTTGTAGTCTGGGAAAGCGTGGCATCACTGGTCTCACACAAATTACCTCCCACCCAGCGTTCCCCCAGGTCTCCCGATAAAAACGGTACCGCACTTGCGTGGGTAGCCATAGTGGCTGCAACAGGAAAAGGTCCAAATCTAACGGTGGTGAATATAAAATACCCTGAAGCAATATAACTTTGATTTGGGGGGGGGCACCTGAGTTTTTGGCCCGGGGCTGGGTGGTATTCTTTGGAAAGTAGCAAACCCAAACAGTTCTGAAAACTAGACACGCGGGAGAGTCCAGGGAGGTATGGCATGTGTGGGTCCCCCAATGTTTTCCTACCCAGAACTCCTTGCAAACCTTAAAAATAGGTAAAAATAGCACTTTTCCAAACATTTTGGCGTGGGATCGCCGTGCCGGCAAAAAAGTCCTACCACCCTGCATTCCCCTTGTTCTCCCGAGTAAAAGGATACCTCACTTGTGTGGGTGCCCGAAAGCAGAACACGCCAAAAATGAATTTTGAAAAAAGTAGTTTTTAGTCATATTTAAGTTTTACAAATTAAGCACCCCAGCCTGAGTCACATGCCTTTGGCCCACCCACACAAGTGAGGTATCATTTTACTCGGGAGAACAAGGGAAACACTGGGTGGTAGGACATTTGTTCCCGCAGCGAGATCCCACCCAAAAAAGTATGGAAAAGTGGGTTTTTTGACCAAAATTTCAGGTTTGCAGGGGTTTCTGGGTAGGAAAACATTGGGGGACCCACGCATGCCATACCTCCCTGGACTCCCCCGGGTGTCTAGTTCTCAGAACTGTTTGGGTTTGGTAGTTTCCAAAGATGCCTGCCAAGCCCCGGGCCAAAAGCTCAGGTGACCCCCTCAAAAAATAAGATTATTTGGCTAAAGGTAATATTGTGGTCTCCACAGTATGAATTGGGCCTTTTCCTAAAGCAGCCGCTATGCCTACCCACGCAAGTGAGGTACCATTTTTATCGGGAGACCTTGGGGAACGCTGGGTGGGAGGTAATTTGTGTGAGCCCAGTGATGCCACGCTTTCCCACACTAAAACGTGTGAAAAAACTGATTTTTTCCAAGCAAAAAATGAGGTTTGCAAGGGATTCTGGGTAAAGGAACGTTGGAGGATCCACGCAAGCCATACCTCCTTGGAAGCCCCCGGGTGTCTACTTTTCAGAAATGTGTGGGATTGGTAGTTTTCCCTAGATGGCTGTCTTGCATGGGGCCAAAAACCAAGGTAACCCCTCTTGCAAAAGCTGATGGACTTCACATTTTTCATCATTGTTAATTTCACCAGCTTTTGCAAGAGCCGTTACCTGGGTTTCTGGCCCCGTGCGAGACAGCCATCTATGAAAACCTACCAAACCCACACATTTCTGAAAAGTAGACACCCGGGGGCTTCCAAGGAGGTATGGCTTGCGTGGATCCTCCAACGTTCCTTTACCCAGAATCCCTTGCAAACCTCAATTTTAGCAGAAAAAAGTCAATTTTTTCACACGTTGTAGTCTGGGAAAGCGTGGCATCACTGGTCTCACACAAATTACCTCCCACCCAGCGTTCCCCCAGGTCTCCCGATAAAAACGGTACCGCACTTGCGTGGGTAGCCATAGTGGCTGCAACAGGAAAAGGTCCAAATCTAACGGTGGTGAATATAAAATACCCTGAAGCAATATAACTTTGATTTGGGGGGGGGCACCTGAGTTTTTGGCCCGGGGCTGGGTGGTATTCTTTGGAAAGTAGCAAACCCAAACAGTTCTGAAAACTAGACACGCGGGAGAGTCCAGGGAGGTATGGCATGTGTGGGTCCCCCAATGTTTTCCTACCCAGAACTCCTTGCAAACCTTAAAAATAGGTAAAAATAGCACTTTTCCAAACATTTTGGCGTGGGATCGCCGTGCCGGCAAAAAAGTCCTACCACCCTGCATTCCCCTTGTTCTCCCGAGTAAAAGGATACCTCACTTGTGTGGGTGCCCGAAAGCAGAACACGCCAAAAATGAATTTTGAAAAAAGTAGTTTTTAGTCATATTTAAGTTTTACAAATTAAGCACCCCAGCCTGAGTCACATGCCTTTGGCCCACCCACACAAGTGAGGTATCATTTTGCTCGGGAGAACAAGGGAAACACTGGGTGGTAGGACATTTGTTCCGGCAGCGAGATCCCACCCAAAAAAGTATGGAAAAGTGGGTTTTTTGAGCAAAATTTCAGGTTTGCAGGGGTTTCTGGGTAGGAAAACATTGGGGGACCCACGCATGCCATACCTCCCTGGACTCCCCCGGGTGTCTAGTTCTCAGAACTGTTTGGGTTTGGTAGTTTCCAAAGATGCCTGCCAAGCCCCGGGCCAAAAGCTCAGGTGACCCCCTCAAAAAATAAGATTATTTGGCTAAAGGTAATGTTTTGGTCTCCACAGTATGAATTGGGCCTTTTCCTAAAGCAGCCGCTATGCCTACCCACGCAAGTGAGGTACCATTTTTATCGGGAGACCTTGGGGAACGCTGGGTGGGAGGTAATTTGTGTGAGCCCAGTGATGCCACGCTTTCCCACACTAAAACGTGTGAAAAAACTGATTTTTTCCAAGCAAAAAATGAGGTTTGCAAGGGATTCTGGGTAAAGGAACGTTGGAGGATCCACGCGAGCCATACCTCCTTGGAAGCCCCCGGGTGTCTACATTTCAGAAATGTGTGGGATTGGTAGGTTTCCCTAGATGGCTGTCTCGCACGGGGCCAAAAACCCAGGTAACCCCTCTTGCAAAAGCTGGTGGACTTAACATTTTCACCATTGTTAATTTCACCAGCTTTTGCAAGAGCCGTTACCTGGGTTTCTGGCCCCGTGCGAGACAGCCATCTATGGAAACCTACCAAACCCACACATTTCTGAAAAGAAGACACCCGGGGGCTTCCAAGGAGGTATGGCTTGCGTGGATCCTCCAACGTTCCTTTACCCAGAATCCCTTGCAAACCTCAATTTTAGCAGAAAAAACTCAATTTTTTCACACGTTGTAGTCTGGGAAAGCGTGGCATCACTGGTCTCACACAAATTACCTCCCACCCAGCGTTCCCCCAGGTCTCCTGATAAAAACAGTACCTCACTTGCGTGGGTAGCCTTAGTGGCTGCAACAGGAAAAGGTCCAAATCTAACGGTGGTGAATATAAAATACCCTGAAGCAATATAACTTTGATTTTGGGGGGGGGCACCTGAGTTTTTGGCCCGGGGCTGGGTGGTATTCTTTGGAAAGTAGCAAACCCAAACAGTTCTGAAAACTAGACACCCGGGAGAGTCCAGGGAGGTATGGCATGTGTGGGTCCCCCAATGTTTTCCTACCCAGAACTCCTTGCAAACCTTAAAAATAGGTAAAAATAGCACTTTTCCAAACATTTTGGCGTGGGATGGGCGTGCCGGCAAAAAAGTCATACCACCCTGCGTTCCCCTTGTTCTCCCGAGTAAAAGGATACCTCACTTGTGTGGGTGCCCGAAAGCAGAACACGCCAAAAATGAATTTTGAAAAAAGTAGTTTTTAGTCATATTTAAGTTTTACAAATTAAGCACCCCAGCCTGAGTCACATGCCTTTGGCCCACCCACACAAGTGAGGTATCATTTTACTCGGGAGAACAAGGGAAACACTGGGTGGTAGGACATTTGTTCCGGCAGCGAGATCCCACCCAAAAAAGTATGGAAAAGTGGGTTTTTTGACCAAAATTTCAGGTTTGCAGGGGTTTCTGGGTAGGAAAACATTGGGGGACCCACGCATGCCATACCTCCCTGGACTCCCCCGGGTGTCTAGTTCTCAGAACTGTTTGGGTTTGGTAGTTTCCAAAGATGCCTGCCAAGCCCCGGGCCAAAAGCTCAGGTGACCCCCTCAAAAAATAAGATTATTTGGCTAAAGGTAATGTTTTGGTCTCCACAGTATGAATTGGGCCTTTTCCTAAAGCAGCCGCTATGCCTACCCACGCAAGTGAGGTACCATTTTTATCGGGAGACCTTGGGGAACGCTGGGTGGGAGGTAATTTGTGTGAGCCCAGTGATGCCACGCTTTCCCACACTAAAACGTGTGAAAAAACTGATTTTTTCCAAGCAAAAAATGAGGTTTGCAAGGGATTCTGGGTAAAGGAACGTTGGAGGATCCACGCAAGCCATACCTCCTTGGAAGCCCCCGGGTTTCTACTTTTCAGAAATGTGTGGGATTGGTAGGTTTCCCTAGATGGCTGTCTCGCACGGGGCCAAAAACCCAGGTAACCCCTCTTGCAAAAGCTGGTGGACTTAACATTTTCACCATTGTTAATTTCACCAGCTTTTGCAAGAGCGGTTACCTGGGTTTCTGGCCCCGTGTGAGACAGACATCTATGGAAACCTACCAAACCCACACATTTCTGAAAAGTAGACACCCGGGGGCTACCAAGGGGGTATGGCTTGCGTGGATCCTCCAACGTTCCTTTACCCAGAATCCCTTGCAAACCTCAATTTTAGCAGAAAAAAGTCAATTTTTTCACACGTTGTAGTCTGGGAAAGCGTGGCATCACTGGTCTCACACAAATTACCTCCCACCCAGCGTTCCCCCAGGTCTCCCGATAAAAACGGTACCTCACTTGCGTGGGTAGCCATAGTGGCTGCAACAGGAAAAGGTCCAAATCTAACGGTGGTGAATATAAAATACCCTGAAGCAATATAACTTTGATTTTGGGGGGGGGCACCTGAGTTTTTGGCCCGGGGCTGGGTGGTATTCTTTGGAAAGTAGCAAACCCAAACAGTTCTGAAAACTAGACACCCGGGAGAGTCCAGGGAGGTATGGCATGTGTGGGTCCCCCAATGTTTTCCTACCCAGAACTCCTTGCAAACCTTAAAAATAGGTAAAAATAGCACTTTTCCAAACATTTTGGCGTGGGATCGCCGTGCCGGCAAAAAAGTCCTACCACCCTGCGTTCCCCTTGTTCTCTCGAGTAAAAGGATACCTCACTTGTGTGGGTGCCCGAAAGCAGAACACGCCAAAAATGAATTTTGAAAAAAGTAGTTTTTAGTCATATTTAAGTTTTACAAATTAAGCACCCCAACCTGAGTCACATGCCTTTGGCCCACCCACACAAGTGAGGTATCATTTTACTCGGGAGAACAAGGGAAACACTGGGTGGTAGGACATTTGTTCCGGCAGCGAGATCCCACCCAAAAAAGTATGGAAAAGTGGGTTTTTTGACCAAAATTTCAGGTTTGCAGGGGTTTCTGGGTAGGAAAACATTGGGGGACCCACGCATGCCATACCTCCCTGGACTCCCCCGGGTGTCTAGTTCTCAGAACTGTTTGGGTTTGGTAGTTTCCAAAGATGCCTGCCAAGCCCCGGGCCAAAAGCTCAGGTGACCCCCTCAAAAAATAAGATTATTTGGCTAAAGGTAATGTTTTGGTCTCCACAGTAAGAATTGGGCCTTTTCCTAAAGCAGCCGCTATGCCTACCCACGCAAGTGAGGTACCATTTTTATCGGGAGACCTTGGGGAACGCTGGGTGGGAGGTAATTTGTGTGAGCCCAGTGATGCCACGCTTTCCCACACTAAAACGTGTGAAAAAAATGATTTTTTCCAAGCAAAAAATGAGGTTTGCAAGGGATTCTGGGTAAAGGAACGTTGGAGGATCCACGCAAGCCATACCTCCTTGGAAGCCCCCGGGTGTCTACTTTTCAGAAATGTGTGGGATTGGTAGGTTTCCCTAGATGGCTGTCTCGCACGGGGCCAAAAACCCAGGTAACCCCTCTTGCAAAAGCTGGTGGACTTAACATTTTCACCATTGTTAATTTCACCAGCTTTTGCAAGAGCGGTTACCTGGGTTTCTGGCCCCGTGCGAGACAGCCATCTATGGAAACCTACCAAACCCACACATTTCTGAAAAGTAGATACCCGGGGGCTTCCAAGGAGGTATGGCTTGCGTGGATCCTCCAACGTTCCTTTACCCAGAATCCCTTGCAAACCTCAATTTTAGCAGAAAAAAGTCAATTTTTTCACACGTTGTAGTCTGGGAAAGCGTGGCATCACTGGTCTCACACAAATTACCTCCCACCCAGCGTTCCCTCAGGTCTCCCGATAAAAACGGTACCTCACTTGCGTGGGTAGCCATAGTGGCTGCAACAGAAAAAGGTCCAAATCTAACGGTGGTGAATATAAAATACCCTGAAGCAATATAACTTTGATTTTGGGGGGGGGGGCACCTGAGTTTTTGGCCCGGGGCTGGGTGGTATTCTTTGGAAAGTAGCAAACCCAAACAGTTCTGAAAACTAGACACCCGGGAGAGTCCAGGGAGGTATGGCATGTGTGGGTCCCCCAATGTTTTCCTACCCAGAACTCCTTGCAAACCTTAAAAATAGGTAAAAATAGCACTTTTCCAAACATTTTGGCGTGGGATCGCCGTGCCGGCAAAAAAGTCCTACGACCCTGCGTTCCCCTTGTTCTCTCGAGTAAAAGGATACCACACCTTAACAGAGTTACCCAAAAGTCAAACATTCAAGCATGGCTATCTATTCCTCAAAGACACACACATACAGGTTGGATTTGGCACGAGGGCGAGTGATGGTTCAGTACATAAAATTTTATTAACAAGATATTTAAAAAAAAATGAAATGCTCTGTCAATAAATAAATGCATAAAAACCGAACCAGTGACTCGCAACTCGTGAGCTGTAAAGCCACGACAAGGCACCAACCGTTTTACAGGCCATTCACGCACCTTTCATACCTGATACAAACCAGACCATTGACACCATCCGAATGGAAAAGCAACACATAACAACAATCACAATAAGGGGCAAGGTACACCCTACTGCAGAAAGAGAAAAAAAAAATTATTACTACACACCCATCTAATCCAAAAGCACACACACATACTGGTTGGATTTGGCACGAGGGTGAGTGATGATTCAGTACATACAATTGTATACGCAAGTAATTTCACAAAAATGAAATACACTGTGTATAATTGAAAGTATGATAAACTGAACCACTGACTCTCAGCTCGTGAGCTGTAAAGCCACGTCAAGGCACCAACCGCTTTACAGGCCATTCATACACCTTTCGTACGCGTGAGACATACAAAACATTCACACCGCCAGCCGCGGACCCATCACATTCCAACACTCACACCAGCAAACAGCGCCATTCAAGGGCCCATCACTTTCACACGCCCACATTTCGGACACTGCAACTACACAAAATGATGGACTGTTTGGAGTGTCACTCAACTAGCAGTGTGTGTAGTGACCAACAGAAAGTAACTACTCACACACCGCCTGCCGAGCGCCAGTCCACCCACACCACCATCCAAGCACCAGACCATGCACACCGCCAGCCAAACACCACTCAGCGCACACCGACAGCCAAGTACCACTCCACACACACCACCAGCCAAGCATCACTCCACGCACACCACCAGCCAAGCGCCACTCCACACACACCGCCAGCCAAGCACCACTCTGTGCACAGACAGCCAAGTACCACTCCATGCACACCACCAGCCAAGCGCCCCTCCACACACACCACCAGCCAAGCGCCACTCCACAAACACAACACCAGCCAAGCACCACTCCGTGCACAGACAGCCAAGTACCACTCCACGCACACCGTCCAGCCAAGCGCCACTCCACACACACCGCCAGCCAAGCACCACTCCACACACACCGCCAGCCAAGCACCACTCTGTGCACAGACAGCCAAGTACCACTCCACGCACACCGTCCAGCCAAGCGCCACTCCACGAACACCACCAGCCAAAGACAAATCCAAACACAACACCAGGCAAGCGCAAGAGCACGCACACCGCCAACCAAACACCAGACCACGCACACCACCAGTCAAGCACCAGTCCGCAGACACCGCCAGACAAGCACCAGTCCACAGACACCGGCAGTCAAGCGCCAAACCATGCACACAGTCAGACAATGGACACTACACGCAAACCAACATCATACTTTAGTTTTTTTTTTAAATAAAAGAGAAACAAAAACAAATTGCAAATTGATACAAATCTACTAACTCGACAACTAAATCTAAAAAGACTACACAAATACAAACTTTGAAACTGAACAATAACTATTACAGAATAAAGACCAACCAGTTCACTTTACCACTCATTGATACTCCCAAAATTTCTTTTGCGTGTGGTACAATCTAAAACAAGCAGGTACACACAGCCCGGGGTTTGAAGGGCAGTCGGGGCAGTACATGCGAACCTCCTTCCGCAAACCTCTTCGCCAACAGACTCTACATCTCCGACTGGGAAAGTCTTTTGAGGTTGTAGGAGGAATTGTATCAGGAAAGTGGCAATCTTTCAATCTGGCAACATCCTCCACCACTCCAACTCTAGGAACACTTGCCTGTTCCACTAAAACAAGGCTGCCTATTACAGACTCCTGAAACTTTACAAAAGTCAACTTTGACTGGGGACAAGATTTCTGGAACACAATAAAAGCATTAAAGGTTGCCAAGTGGAAAAGATGGATAGCCAACTTCTTGTACCAAATGTAAGCCTTACGAAGAGCAGCATACGGTTCCAACCTCTGATCAACTCTGTCAACACCACCCATGTACTTATTGTAGTCCAGTATGCACACAGGTTTGCGCACTTCTGCAACCTGACCCCAAACATTCCGCGGTTCAGTGCTTTCATCATGTATTGTAGTCAACATGTAGACATCTCTCCTGTCTGTAAACTTGACAGCTAGAAGCTCCTCACAACGCAAAGCACTGCACTGTCCCCGAGCAAGCTTTTGACAAACAAGTTCTTTTGGGAAACCTTTACGGTTTGAGCGGATTGTGCCACAAGCAACAGTGTCCACTTTGGCCAATTCCCTGAACAACCGCACACCAGTGTAGAAGTTATCGACATACAAATGATGGCCTTTGTTAAAAAATCCACGACCAAGTTCCCACACAATTTTCTCAGTCACTCCAAAAGTCGACGGACAACCAGGGGGGTTAATCCTGGATTCCTTACCAGTGTACACCCTGAAATTAGAGACATATCCAGTCTCACTGTCACACAGCATATACAGTTTGATTCCATAGCGTGCCCTCTTACTAGGAATGTATTGCCAAAATACCAAGCGGCCCTTGAACAATAGCAAAGACTCATCCACTGCAATTTCTTTCCCAGGATAAAAGATCTCAGAAAATCGATCAACCAAATGATCAATGACAGGCCGAATCTTGAAAAGACGGTCACAATCAGGGTGATCTCGTGGCAAAGCAAGACTATTGTCAACAAAATGCATCATCCGCAGCAGAAGCAAATACCTATCACGAGTCATGACTGCCGGAAATATTGCTGTTGCCATCCAGGGACTAGTAGACCAATATGAAGCCATTGATGGTTTCCTAAGCAAGCCCATCAAAAGAGTTAAACCCAAAAACTTTTTCATCTCCTCCAAATGGGTGGGAGTCCACCGGGTAGCTCTAGCGTGGGGCTTAAGGCTGGCACTGTTCACCCTCCAAAAATTTTCAGCATACAAATTAGTCTGCTCTACAATCTCTGCCAAAAACACATCATCCATAAACAACTTGAAAAAATCAATAGGCAAAAAGTTTTCAGTGTTCACCCTACACCCTGGAACATCAGTAAATTCAGGCAATGCCGGCTGCACCATGCCTGGTGCAACCCAGAGGTCAGAACATTCATCGTCAAGTCTTGCAGCCGCAGGCCGCCGCCCAGCTAACTCTTGTCTCACAACACCAACTGGAAGTCTAGCAGCCCCAGGCTGCAGCCCAGATGTCTCTTGCCGCACAATTGGCACATCACTGTCCTCCGCAACCACAGGCACAACCATGTCCTCCAAAACCGTAAACACAGCAATGTCCTCCCCAACCACAGGCACATCATCCACACCAAAAGTAGCTTCATCAGCACTCAAAGTGTCTTCATCATCAGATGAAGCCATGCGTAGAGAAAACTCACTACCTGAATCTTCACCTCCCACCTCTGGCTCAGAATCAGAGTCAGACTCTGGACCATGGTCGAGGAAGAATCAAAAAGCATTCCAACAACTTGCTGAGCAGTAATCCGGCGGCTAGCCATTATCCTTACAAATAAAGGAGTCTGCACAAACAACTCAACAACCCCAACACTGCGCAAAGTAAGATAAAAATGTAAGACTTTTTCACCAAAAAATAGATTTAGAAAAAATATACAATTCACTTACAAGACACAACTACACTCACCAGCACCTACTCTGCAAAGACACAGCAAATAGGCAACGATATCCCACTAGAAAGAAGAAGAAAAAAAACTTACATCTACAGAAGGACACATCAAAAACAAATGCAAAACATGTTTTACAATCACAACAAACAGCAACAACACATACTCGTATTACTACACACTTTGCAAAATAAACAATTACATTACAATTGAACAAAAAAAAGGTCTCTTACCAAACACATGCAACTACAGAAACAGCAGCACAACAGAACCACCAGTAACAGAACCGCACACTGCAACAATCTAAAGAGAAAAAAAAACAATACACATTAGAAGAAACAAAAACAACACACATTACAACAGGCTATGTCACAGGGTATGTCACAAATGGGGTGTCTGCCCCCAAGGGGGGAAGATTATAAATCATTATAAACGTGGGCCCCCTGGAGCAGAAAAGTCTAAAAAAATATTAGGGCCACTAGGAAGCGACCCTTCCCCAAGGGATCGCTTCCTTTTCAAATAAAAAACAATCCCTGGTGTCTAGTGGGCTTTTCTGCTCCCCCTGGGTGCAGATCGGCCAAAAAAACGGCCGATCTGCCCCAGGGGGGGCAGAAAAGTCTGAAAAATATTTTATCCCCCTAAGGAAGCGACCCTTGCCCAAGGGGTCGCTTCCTTTATAAATAAAAAACAATCCCTGGTGTCTAGTGGGCTTTTCTGCCCCCCCTGGGTGCAGATCGGCCAAACAAAACGGCCGATCTGCCCCAGGGGGGGCAGAAAAGTCTGAAACATTATTTGGCCCCAAGAGGAAGCGACCCTTGCCCAAGGGGTCGCTTCCTCAACAAATAAATATGCCCCAAAACAATCCCTGGTGTCTAGTGGGCTTTTCTGCCCCCCCTGGGTGCAGATCGGCCCAAAAAAACGGCCGATCTGCCCCAGGGGGGGCAGAAAAGTCTGAAACATTATTTGGCCCCAAGAGGAAGCGACCCTTGCCCAAGGGGTCGCTTCCTCGACAAATAAATATGCCCCAAAACAATCCCTGGTGTCTAGTGGGCTTTTCTGCCCCCCCTGGGTGCAGATCGGCCAAAAAAATGGCCAATCTGCCCCAGGGGGGGGCAGAAAAGTCTAAAAATATATATGCCAGCCAGAGGAAGCGACCCTTGCCCAAGGGGTCGCTTCCTACACACAATTTGCCCACACAAACAGAATCCCTGGTGTCTAGTGGGGCATTCCTGGTGCACGATCGCGACGCTGTGCGCGATCGTGCACCAGGAATGCCGTACATTGGTACATCAGGGGAGAGGAAACACAGTTTCCTCCCCCCCGATGCCTCAAGGCACCGAAAAACGGCCCCCCGCCCCACCGCAGCACCAAACACCGACCTTGTTCCTGGACGCGCTGGAAGCAAATGGCTTCCAGCGCGTCCAGCGCTTCCTGATGACGTCGGCGCGCGCTGTGCGCGCTGACGTCACCAGGAAGCGTGGGGGGGCCAGGGGGTGGCAGCGGAAAGTCTTCCGCTGCCACCCCTGCAAAAAAAAAAAAAGATCGCCGCACAGGGGGGGGGGGAGCGCCAGCGCTCTCCCCCACGGCTGTACTGATGACGGAGCGGTTCCGTCATCAGCACAGCCCAACCGATGCTGATGACAGAACCGCTCCGTCATCAGCATCAAAGGGGTTAAATGCTTCACACACCTCCTAAAGTTGAAATATAATAATTAAAGGGTTGGTTGGGTAGTCTTTCAATGGGACATCCTCCCCACCCCCAGTAAAGGAGTAGGTGGACCTGAAGTGTTTAACGCACTGATGTTCATCCCCAAACCATTTGTCTATTGGATGATCAGCTTAGGCACATTAGCAATTCTCCAGAAGCCCCTTGCATCTCAAAGGGCAGTGGTCTTGACTAGATTCTCCAAGTACTCCTCTTTAAAGCTGATTTTTCAATTTTTAATTGCTGGTTGATAGTCAAACTTCCTTAGCGCAATCAGTGTCCGATCCCTCTGGCAGCTACTGAGAGCCTACCACTTTCGCTGATTGGCTTCCCTACATTGCTTCTTAAACCATCCCAAATGGGGGTTATTGTTATTCTTAGTGGAACTCAATAATAAAGTTTACATTTAGAGGTTTAAAATATGAAATATGAAAGGAATCTAATATTAATAGGCATGAGTGAGTGATAAGTGGACAACGAATAATCATTAACACCAAATACATTGTTACAGCAGTAGGATGAAGGGTCAGAATATGTTCAGCTCACCACCAAGGCTTAAAGCCTACTTCAGCAATACTTAAACTATTGGTTTCTGTGAGTACTGGGGATTATTTTTAATAGGGAGGTTAAGAGCCAGTTCTATGATATTATGATCAGTATAACATATTTTGGCAACACCCCCAACAGTACAAAATCAGTCATGGACTGTTGGATAAAAATTTGATAAATAATGGAACACATACCCCATCTGGTGAAAAGTTGAGAAAAAAGATGTGGTCGTTGATATTACCTACAATTTCAGTGGAGTTGTTTAGACCAAGTTTAAGAAAACATATACAGCTTTCCCCCTGTGACGAACCTTAGGAAGGACTAGATACTTGAGTATAATTTAGAAAGGTCAAGGTAGGGCAGTGAGGAAACCAATTTTAGCCTTAATTCTCCTCATGATAACATTAAAGCAACTCAACACAGGAAACAACCTAATCCAAAAATGTAAAGATGTTGAACATTTTTAAATAAAGAATTAATGTTACAATCCATGCTGTCAGTGCTGACTGAATTATAAAAATTGAACTTAATGTAATCAACTCTATTAAAATATCTTAAATAAAATAATAAACATATTTGATTTAATTACATTTTTATATTTTTTCACTTTGCATTAAACAAATTCATATAATTAAACAGTTTAAATACTTCCATTCAATTTAATAGTATTTCATATGGGGAGTTAGTTTACAATTCAGCTTTCATTATTTTAGGGTGTTGCAGTACTAATGGTTGGCCATATGCAATGCTAGAACTAATCCAGCTGGAGTACATTTACTAATGTTTGGAGCCAATTCTGTCTGTAGTAAATGTAGGAAGCTGGGTGTAGTGTGCACAAAGTCCAGGGAGTCTTCAGAGGTATAGCAGAGGCTAAATTACATAAGTACTAACAGCTCTCTTTGTGGTAGTGTGAGCGAGCAGTTAGGCCTAACAGGAGGGTGTGTTCAGCATTTATTACATTCACTCAATCAAGGACTAATTACAAACACTCAGAGACAGAATCCAGACCAATTTGGTAAGTATAAAAATATACACTTGTATTTGATTTTGTAGAACGAAGCAGGTCTTGGCACAAGTAAGTAGGAACCCCTTTGAATGAAAAGCTGTACACAGAACTGCAATTGTGTATTGAATTGGAACTGTTTAAAGGTTTGTATTACTTTTAAAGCAGTTTAAAATACAGTGAGATTACTTTTGATAACTCTTGGATTCGATTTCAGTTACTTTTAGGTCTGGGGTGATATATCAAGATATTACACACTGGCTGTTGTCACTTACAGATAAGTATGACAATTCTTACATTAAAGTACAATTACTTTCTTTTCTTACAAAAGTTCAACGCAAACATTTTTGGGAACACCACATCACAACATTGGATCCTAGGGGGAAAAGAAAGTTATTGGTTTGTAGGTAAGTAAACGACCTGCAAGGATATTTTTGGGTGGTTAGAACCAAAGTACTCCAAGGTTCAGGTAGGCACTCAAATTGCACCACCAGCGACACTGGGGTGGCTGGGTGCAGAGTGCAGGGGCCCAATGTTAACCAACGGAGCTAAGAGAACCTTCAGTCAGGGGCTGCTTACAAGCAGGCCACTTGGCTGTGGGGAAAATGCTCCTGGAGTTAGGATCAGCACTGCAGGGGCCAACATTCAGCACAGGAGCTGCACCACCAGCAGCACAGGAGCGGTCAGGTGCAAAGTACAAAGGCAATGTAGGGGACAAGGCTGTGTTGTGTCAGGTGCAGGAGTGTCATTTGGCATTGGGTTCTTCTTACCAGCTCCGGTTGGGGGGCCCCTTCAGTTTGAAGCTGCAGGTGTCGGCTTGAAGTTTGATGGAGGTCGGGAACAGCAGATCCTAGGTCAGGATTGCTGTGGGGACCTCCTTGTGGTATTAGGCCACTCAAGCTCGGGCTGTAGGTGTCTGGTGCAGAATGGTGCAGAATCGAAGAGCCGTCTGGATCTGGATTCTGTGGTTGAGTTTTGGTTGAGCGAATTCAGTGCTCACGGGAAACAGAGACTGTAAGGTGAGTGCAAAGCAGGTCCTCCGGGCTCTGGGTGTCTGCTGGCTGCTGGATATGCCGGGGTTTTGTTGTAGTCAGGATGAAGTCGGGACAGGCCGCTAGGGCTGGTGCCAAAGCAGTTAGTGTCCTCTTCATCTGGGGTCAGCACTGCATTTCGGTCCTTCTTTATTCCGCCAAAGTTTAGGGTCGCCCCTAAATACTACATTTAGGGGTGTTAAAAAGGTGTGCAGGTCAGGACCAATGGGTCCCTTCCTTGAGGTGGGTACACCCCCTATTATGCCACCCTCCAATGGGAGGAGGGGCATGAGCCTCTTCCTAATTGGCTGGGTCCCCTCATCATCAAAATGGAGGGGAATGAGATGTGTGCTTCACCTCACCATTCCCATCTGAGGGGTGGGGTTGGCAAAGGTGGGCACAACTCTCCTCCTAACTTGGTTTTCCTGTCCAAAGTGGGAAGCAGAACAGGTGGAAGCAAGTTGCTGAGGGTAGCAAAAGGCAGGGCAACTTGCAAAGGCAGCAGGCCTATGAAGCTTCCCCTTTGTGGACCCAGCCCATCCTGAGGGAGGAGGCATGACTCCTCTGCCCAGGATGGGCTTTGTTTCTGGACCCAGAGAGCGGGTGCCCTCTACCCAGGAGACCCCTGAACAACGACGTACGCTGGTGTGGTTCCTGAATGGTCAGCCATTTAGGAACCACACCAGGGCTGGTCGTTTTCAGGGGGCATCTCTTAGATGCCCTCTGAGTGCATTTTACATTAAATATCAGACTGACATCAATGTGGGTTTAATGTGCTGAGAAGTTTGATTCTAAACTTACCAGGTTTTAGTAAAGCCATTATGAAGCTGTGCTGACCATTCCCAGACCAAATACTACTTAATGGCTTTATTACACTTACAATGTCTAAAAATGGACGTAGACACTGTAGGGGTACAGTGCACATGCCACTGTATCCTCACCTGAGGGCTAGTGTACCCTGATAGAGGGGTGACTTACCTAGGACCCAGGCAGTGGGTTGCAGGTATGGCACACACGGCTTGCATCAGATGTCAGGCAAAAGGTGGGGCGTAACCATGCATAAAAGGGGAACTTTCCTACAGTGACTTTCAAAGAGTAGTGTGTGACTATCTTACTCATTTGTTTGTGGGGACATGCCAATCTCCAATCACCCCAGCCCCCACTTTTTGCTTAAATCTCCCTACCACCCCCCCCCCCCCCGTTTAGTAGTAAGCTCCATTTTCCAGCAATTCCACCTGGTCGCTTCCACATATATATAGTAGTAGACTTACATGTGTTAGGGAATCCCCTTGGAAACAATAGGAGAGGTGAAGGTGGAGATTTATACTAAGCAGTTCTATTGTATTACTCATTTATGTACTACAAAAGAAAGATTGTGAATCAGGCCCATAGTTGATAACTTTGACAACATTCTCTGCACTCCAAGGCTTTGACAAAGCAGCAGCAATTACTAGGCTGTTAATAGTGATCCTTGGTCATGTTCTAAATGTATAATATAACATATATGATCATACTAAGCACACTGGAGAATACACAGAGAAAAAGTAAACATACCTTGACCTTTCCCATTCTTTCCCCCACCTCTTTCTCTTTGTTCTTTTTCGCCTGCCTCCCTTCCCTTTAATGTTGATGTTCTAAAAAATGTTTATTGTTGTAAGGCTTTTCCGCCTAAATCATGATAATGAAACACCAAACAAACCAAATCATGTGTCTAAACTAAAACTTCATCTGGGCAATTGTCAATCACTACGATTTTTGAGAGCCAGTGACAGAATCGTTGCTTTTTCATTAGACTTAATCCCTTTTACTAGATATAAAATGCAATTCAATTATTCTACGAATATTTAAAAGGCACCACCTCCTTTCCTAGATAAAACCCATCCAATATGTTTTGCTATTTCGCAGTGAGTTTATCGCATTATTTCTTATCTCTAGTGCTTTTTATAAACTATTAATTGCACCAATTATTATTTCTGATGTGAGCACAAAAGGCAAACTTCTAAATGAATTAGGTTGAAACTCTCTCGCCAGGGACTTCGACAATATTCCTAAAATGTGAAAGCATTGTCTTCTTTGAACAATGACACGTTATCAATTTTGGATTGCTCACTTTTCTGCGCAGTTAAACAGAAACAGTTAATAAATGTTTCCTTTTATTGGTGCAGCATTATAGTCTTTCATGCTCAATGTTTTGCTTTTTGTAACTATCACTCACATGTTTTTATTTTGTGCACAATGTTTCGATTTATCTTTTGGCATTTAATAATGAACAGCACCATTTGTATTATGCAGTTTATTGGGCTCTCCATTACCCAAGTAATAATTGCATCTATTTATCAAAATCTCACACCAGGTTTTCGGACCTCCAACATGATGTGTTAAAAAGGGTTGGCTAAAAGCTGTTTCAGCAAGATAATGTCTGCAACATTTCATATCCTTTCACAAAAGTCTTCCATTCTGTACAATGCAGAAAAAGTAAAATTTGTGAGACAGGAAAGGGTGAGCATCATATTTTGCACCAATTGTAGAAGCCTTGTACATGATTTAGACCCTCATTACAAGTTAGGAGGAATAGGTAAGGTCAGTACCATTACCCCAGACTGAGATACTTACCACGTATGGGAAATATCTCCTATTACGACATTTTAACCTGTAAATCAGGTATAACACGCTGAATCAGAATATAACATCAAGTTCCTTTTTTACAGGTCCTTACCCCCAATAAATTACAGTAGGTTTGGCATGTCAGAATGTATTCATTGGAAATCTGATAGGGTATAATAATTATTACACAACTCATAATTCCGATCCCTGTGCAAATACGTGTTTGCACAGCGATCAGTAATGGAACAGCGCAATGTAGGCTCACCCTTACATGCCACAGAAATACAATAATATACTTCCATTTGACATTATATTCACTGTGCACCTTAAGTTCATTAACACGCGCGAAGCAACGTATTAATTCAATGTACTTATTGAAGAGACTAAAGAAATTCATACGTGCCCACTAAAATTCAGTTGAAGCATGAAATTGTGTACTTGTATCCGTGCTTTACACTTGGAATTCAAGCTACATTTTCACACATAACCATGTACTCTTTTACATTCATTCCTCAAGGAACATGTACATATATACTTGTACACTTGACATGAATATTAAAGACTCTGGTAAATTTGCCTGATTAAAGCCCTCAGTTGAAAGGCATTTTACTTTACCAGCATATTCTCTCTCTCTTTGCAGGTTTATTATCATGATTTTTGTTAGTTAGAGAAAATCTTATTGTCTGTATTAGACTGCTGATAGCAAGGCCTTTAGGGGAAACTTGGAAGTGAACTTTGGAAAATAAGTGGTCGAAAAAGGCCTTCTGTTCATCATGTTTCGGGACGGAAAGATATTCAAGGTTGCGGTCTACAGTCCCAGTTTCAATGTGATGTGAAACTGAAGGTTTGTTGCAGATGTACTCAAGTAATGAGTTGCTAGTTTCTTCTGAATTTCCTCAGATATATAAAAAAAATTATATATAGAGAGATAGATATAGATATAGATATGTACATATATATATCCATATACCTTTCCAAAGAGCCTACCATTGATCCGAGGTTAAGAAAGAGCAGTACAGTCAGGCACCAACATATTCTTAGGTCTATTTTATTGTATCATTTTTACCATCAGTGCATCAGTGCAGAGACCAACGCGATTCAGCCTTAGCCTTCAACAGGATCAATATATATATATATATTACCTACTGGCGGTCGCCAGTAGGTATATATAGTTAGGATTTTTTCTCTATGGGATTTTTGAAAATTCTATGTCTAATAACTTTGGCGTTTGTGGACGGAATTGGCTGAAATTTTCAGGAAAATGGAACATTTTGTTTCTGAGCAGCCCCTGAAAATTTAGGGGGGGTTTGTCAAGGGGGGGGCCGAGAAAAAAGGGGGGTCCCAAAACGCGTTTTTCCCATGTTAATTTCCATAGGGCGGTTGGCCTCACTTTTAGCCCGAACGGCTGAATGGATTTGCACGAAACTTGGCAAAATTGTAGGGACTGGTAGCCCGATGTGCCTTTGCTAGGTCTCAATATATGTGCTCCAGTGGATTTTGAGAAATTAACGTTCAAAAAAAGATATATATCTGTAACAGCGCTCCGGGCAGCGATCCGGTTCTCGTACTTTTCGCGTTACGGAGCTTTGCGAAGCGAAGCTGATTGGCTCTCGGGTGTCTGTAAACATTCCAAACAGTCCGTAGTGGCCGCCATCTTGTCTCTCGGTAGGATCGAGAGACAAGAGGAGGCCAAAGCGAAGGGGCAAATGACCATAAGGGGGCATAGTAGATCCTCCCTGACCCCCTAGGTTTGATGTGGAGGCTTTAAAAGGGCCCCGCGGGGCAAAAAAATAAAAAAAATCGGTTTTTTTCGTGGGGTGCGCCCGGTACGCGTAACGGAAAGCGGACTGGGGAGCGTACTACAAGGAAACAAGAATGATTGACTTTTAACTTATTGTATGTTTATAGACTTTTTTTTTTTTGCTGAGTGACGTCTCGGCCTATCTCCACGGGATGCAGTCCCTACTATCTCGGCGTTTAAGAACAGGGGGACCGGTAGTGTGGGAGAGATAACGTCTGTTAACGTTCGATTCGAAGGAAATCAGGAAGTGTTGAAAAACATTGTCTGCGCCATCTTGCCTTTTTTCAAATGCCACACTTTTGTCGTGCACGGCAGCCATTTTAGATGCCTTGACCAGACCCACTCTCTGCACGCTGTCGATCCTTAGCATGGCTCCCCACCCTCGCAAGCATCTCCCCCAGGCACTGGTCACCCCCGCTCTCTGTCTTATGCATGGGCAATAAACCTCCCCCCATCTGCGCTGCTCTTCCTTGAGAATCACACCCTGTGCCCGCCCGACACCTCCCTTTCGCCCTATTCACTACCGCACCCTCTGACACTCCTCTTCCTCTGTGTCCGATTGTCCAGGCCGGTACCAGGCTATCACCTAGCCTTGCAGATGTAATTTATGGCCCCAGCTGTAAAGAATCACCCCTCTTCAAAGGAGTTACAGTAGATCAAGGCCCCCACCCGATGAGATCCGTCACACCACACGCGTTCCTACTATCTGAAAACCATCCTGTATTGTGATTGGGGAGGGGACCGAGCCTGAAGCGGAAGATTCCAGGGATGCCTCTTTGTACATCAAAGTTTTTACAATTATGTGTTACATTAAAAATATATAGCACTCCAACAAAGTAGTAGGATTATAAAACTTTAATAACTTATAAATATATACAACGCAACAAAAACAGTAAATACATTTAAAAAATTTTTGGAAAAAAGAAGCAACAATGGTCAGTAGCTGTGTTTTGTGCGAATAGTCCCAAGGCAGCACAACGTGCTGAGTTCTGGACGGCACCCAGGTGATGTTACCTGGGTGGAAAGCAATGTGATGCTGTGCGTCGCCCCCAAGATAGAGGTTCCTCGGCTGCAGTGGGGCGCCCCTTGGTGTTTCACTCGCTATGCAGCTGAGTTGCGTGCGCACTTGCGGCGAATAGGCCGAAGGCAGCACAACGCGCCAAGATCCGGATGGCACCGAGGTGGTGTCCAGCAAGTTGCCGCACTGGTGTGGCCATCCTACAATGCTGAGCCGAAAGTCGGCGTGGGGTGCCCCGTTGGCCTGTGAGGTGGCGTCAGTAGCGGACCGATGTGTGAATAGGCCGGAACCAGCACAAGGCGCCAAGATCCGGAGGTGGTGTCATAGTTGAGAGTTCTGGGAAGCGGGGGGGAGGCGGCGCAAACGAGTCTCTCCCTCCATGTGGAGGCACTTCATCTGCAGTGGGGCGCCGAGATCCGGATGGCACCGAGGTGGTGTCTAGCAAGTTGCCGCACTGGTGTGTGTTGAAAAGATGAAAGGTCCACAGCAAGTCTATGTTCCTTCAGTGGAGCGCCGTCTAGCTGAGTTTCGCCTGCTCTTGCTGCTACAGCGACAGGCGGCTGCAACAGGACTCTCAAAATGGCGGCCTGTTCTTTGGATTTGGGCCTGGTCCACTAAAATGGCCCTGGGACACCTTAGAACTCGGACTAAGGTGTAATATGTGACATCATCAGCAGTGGATTGCGGGTGCGCGATATATAGTTAGTGCAACTAACTATATATGGAATTTCAATGGTTTTGTGTGAGTAAAATAAGGTTTTTTAAATGCTAATTCCTAACTATATATGGTCTATAACCTATGTTTTTGTCAGTGAATATATATATATTTCAAAAGCAGAGTTACCCTGGAAGAGCTGCCTAGTAAGCAAATGACCCCGCAATTTTCGATGAAGGCTGCAGATGGCAGGGTGAGTTCAAAACATCAATTTATTATTGCCAATTGCCATACGCGTTTCAGGATGTTGAATCCCTTCCTCAGTGGCACATTTGCTGCTGCAACAAACAAGAAATGTCCGCACCATTTTCTCTTTTCAAAGTCCTGCCCGAGTGGGCGTGGCCCACCGAAGGGCCTCCTGGGACCTGTAGTGCAGAGTAAGTCTATACGTTGCAGCCCTGTAGTGAAATTGTTGTCGAAACCCCCAGTGGGATGATGTTCGGTTCACAATATTTGCCAGTTGCATATTTCACGCCTCGCATCGCCTGGAGCTTACTCCCGTATAGATTGGAGGCATCGATAAATGGCTCCACGGTCCCTCTCCTGAGGTAGCAGCTCTTTTGCAGCCGGGTCGGCCGCTATAAATTTCAAAAGCAGAGTTACCCTGGAAGAGCTGCCTAGTAAGCAAATGACCCCACAATTTTCGATGAAGGCTGCAGATGGCAGGGTGAGTTCAAAACATCAATTTATTATTGCCAATTGCCATACGCGTTTCAGGATGTTGAATCCCTTCCTCAGTGGCACACTTTCTGCTGCAACAAACAAGAAATGTCCGCACCATTTTCTCTTTTCAAAGTCCTGCCCGAGTGGGCGTGGCCCACCGAAGGGCCTCCTGGGACCTGTAGTGCAGAGTAAGTCTATACGTTGCAGCCCTGTAGTGAAATTGTATATATATATATATATATATATAACTCCGTTTTTTTTCTTGTTCGCGAACAACAGAGAAACGGACACTTGCTTTTTTCTCTAGAAGCAGGTATTTATTTTTCATATTTTTTCATGAACTGCCATGTGTGTATCCAGACGCGTTTCGTTGAGCGCAGTCGCCTTGCTCACTGGAACTTAAGTGTTAAGTGACCCAACATTTTTTTATATAGAAATTTCAAACACACCAACCACCAATCCTGTGATAGGAGGTCACATGATTGATACAAGTAAATAGAAGAAAGACTTTAACAACCACATATGTATCAATGTAAACACTGGCAGGGGCCAAATGTGTATTTACAAACGCAGAAAAATAATAATATCTGTGCAAATACATTGGAACCAAAATTATAACATTTTTATAACATTTTGCTCTTCCTTGTGATCACAATTATTCAACATGAATGCACACATTACCCATATTGATAATGCTGTGTGGTATCAAGTCAAAAACATTAATAACTGCACAATGATTTTTTTTTAATAAACACATTTGATTATCACATAGACTTGAGCCATGTACATTATAATCACTGTTGTTGTTGACATATATAAAAAAGGTTCCTCTATATAAACAATTCTCACATGGGGTCCCTACCATATTTAAACAATGACCTACTAAAGTGCATGTGAAAAAGTGCAAATGCATATAACTAAAATTAGTGATTCGTTGTAACAACAATATCACTTGAAGTTCAACCCTACAGTGGTCTATCATGACACCGGACAATCCTGCTATGTCCAAACTAACCCAGCTGGGTAGAATGTCAAAGGGTTGAACAGTTGGGGCGGGAGAGGGACACAGAAATAAAACCAAACTCGAATACTGAAATTCATTGGGTAAAGTAGTTGAAATAGGTTCATTGAAGTAAAGTGCATATCATATACCGCCAAAACGAAAGAAAACATCTTACTGTTGATCACCGACTAATACAATTTAGATGTTTTATCTTTCCAGTCTCCATCCAAACAATAAATAGCTAGTACAAGTGTGCCAATAAATATCATAAAACCAATCATCCATAAAACGTCTCATAAATTCATGGTAAAATGCATATAAACTGACCACAAGGCCAACTAAAAATCATCCAGATAAAAATACTAAAAAGATCATATTAATAAATAGTTGCAACCAGATACCAAATTCATATATATACACACATGTAAAAGGATAGTTGAAACCCAAGATAAAATTAGATGTGTATAAGATGCCCAAAAGATAGTGATGAAGATCCTCACAAATGTTAAGACCTCTCAGGCTCTTGGAATCCGATTCTATTATGTATTTGGTTTCCAGTTGTCTGAGGGTCTTTTCCCTGTTGCCTCCTCTCTTGTTCGGTAAGACACTGTTGATCACAAAATATTGTAGAACATTCAAGTTGTTATTGTGTTCTGTCCTGACGTGTCGGGAAACTGGGTAAGTGGGATCTGCATTGACTGTGGCTCTCAAATGTTGCAAAATTCGTGCATGTAGCTGTAGTTTTGTGCTTCCTACATATCTAAGGCCGCATATGCATTTTAAAACATAAACGCATAGTCGGTTCTACACTTATAGTGTCCTTTCAATGGAATGGGAACCTCTGAGAAAGCATTAATATAGGAATTGGTGTTAATACCAAACTTACACGCTCTATATGTACTGCACTTAAAAAAGCCTTTTTTCGATGACAGCCAGTTATTTTTCGAGTATAATTCTGGGCTCGTTTTGACAAGGTCACTACGCATAGAGTGCGCCTTGCGGTAAGTAAAATTGGGTTTGCATGGTAATATTTCATGAAGAACAGCATCGGTTAAAACTATTGGCCACTGCATGTTAATAATTCGTTTGATGGGTTGTGATTGTCTACTGAAAGTAGTAATGAATCTGCAAGGATCTACAGGTTCGGGGTCCTTATTGGAAACTGTTTTGACTATATCCACTGTTGTGTCATTCGATTCTGACACACCTATGAACATTTTGGACCTATCTTTGCGATTAGCCTTTTTCATGGCTTGGTCCAATTTGTGTGGATCATAGCCACGTTCCAATAATCTGCCTCTAGCAGCTGTTTGTGCTTCCACTAAGGGAGTCTCAGTACTGCATGCTCTGCGGATACGCACAAACTCTCCATATGGCAGGCTGGCAATAGTATGGTGGGGATGTGCACTGGAGGCATGTAGTAGTGTGTTACCAGCGGTTGGTTTTCTGTATAGGCTAGTCTGAATCGTGTTGTCAACAATGTCTACTTTGATGTCTAAAAAGGTTGTAGTTCTCAGATCTATGTGGGATGTGAATTAAGGATTTGATTCATTCGAATTTATCACTTCCACAAAGGCTTGTGCCTCCGCCTCATTACCTCTGCAGATTATAAAAACATCATCGATGTATCTCCACATATGTACAACATGCTGTTCAAAAAGTGCCCTGTGCTTGTTTTTGAGGACATGCTCCTCCCACAAGCCTACATGTAAACATGCAAAACTGGGAGGGAAGCATGCCCCCATTGCCACTCCCTGTTTTTGTCTATACACCCTAACATAAAACATAAACATATTGTTGGAAAGGCACCATTCTATCATTGCTAGTAGCAATTTGTTATGTAAGTACATATCTAAATTTCTGTGCTTCAGATAAAATTCTACAGCATGGAGCCCATCACTATGCCTGATGCAGGTATATAGTGAGACTATATCCAAAGTTAAAAACAAGTAGTCATCGGCCCACTGTACATTGTGCAATTTGGATAATAAATCCCTGGAATCCTGTATAAAAGATGGTAACGCAGTTACATGTTCTTGAAGGAAAAAGTCTACATATCTGGACGTGCATTCAAATGAGCTATTGATGGCTGATATTATAGGTCTTGTGGATCTACGCCTTTGTGCACCTTGGGGATTAAATAAAAGGTTGGGAGGGTAGGATGTTCCTTAAATAGAAACTTAAATTCTTCTTTGATGATCAATCCCTCTCGCTGCCATTTCATTAGATCACTTTTGTCATCCCCATTGATCCTTTTGACTGTGGCTCCATTGCTAGGCTCATAACATTGTATATCATTCAGATGTCTGAAGGCTTCCGTCCTATAGGCTTCCTTATTCCAAAGAACAATGTTGCCACCCTTGTCAGAGTTATTAATTACCACAGTGTCGTTTTTCTTTAGTTTGGTCATTAGCTGTAAGTACTCTTTATTCTTACCAGAGTTTTTGATGTTACAAGTTCTCTTATAAAGATTTTTCAACTCATCCGTAATTCGATCATGGAAGATATCCAAGGCATCCCTTGGCATTATGGGGACAAATGTAGATGGTGCCTTAAAAGGGCTATTGCCTGGTGAAGAGATGTTGATATTCTCTTGTTGAGCTACTAACTGTGTGATGTGTGTAGCATCATCATCCCTTAATGCATATAATGTTGTTAATAGCGGGATTTCACCTGCCATCAGTCTTGTTCTTTTAGTAGGTGCCTGGACAGGTGTTGTTTCTTGCCCATGATTTTTAATTGTAAAATATTTCTTAAGTTTCAACTTGCGGATGAATTTGTAGACATCTACACGTGTTTGGACTAGATTAAAATTGCTTTCTGGATAATAGCTCAATCCAAGCGACAAAAGTTGTTGTTCAGCTTTATTAAGTTGAATTGCTGTTAGATTGATTATAGATTGAGCTTGTGATGTTACTTCTTGCGCCAATTGCCCCTTTTCGACGGATTTTTGCCTTGTGCGTTTGGAGCATTTACGGCGTTCCCTCCTTCTGCGATTCCTTTCTTTGCTTGAGGTGGCTGTGGATTTCTCGATCGCAGGGACTGTTTTATATATATATATATATATATATATATATATATATATATATATATATATATATATATATATATATATATATATATATATATATATATATATATATATTCCAAAACTACTCCTCCCAGTCGAAAAGAGCAGAGGCCACATCAGGGAACAGAGACAACATCGACCATATGACTTGAGGACTGCGTTTCCCAGGATGCACCTGACAGCTCACAGGTAAGTGGTGCATGGAGTCATGCTCAGAATAGTCCGAGTACTCAGTGGAAGGCAGGATACTCCGCACAGCATTCCGAGTCCACTGGTGATTGAAACTTTGGATGCCCCCTCGGGTCCCCTTTAACCGCTTCAGCCTTGTGTCCAGGTTTCCAATAAGCGGGGGCAGATATGGCAGTGCATTCCGCCAAGGCTGAGGTTGATAACCTTGCTGTACTGCTGCAATTTCACCCATACTGAAGGCAGTCTTGGATCTTTCAATACCTTGAATGAAACGAATGCCGAAGCAAGAGCCAGAGACATCCAGGCCAGCTTGCGAAGCGGGGGCCTCTGTGACACGTTTCTGGTAAACGAATTAACAATTCCAAAACTACTCCTCCCAGACAAAAAGAGCAGAGCCCACATCAGGGAACAGAGGCAACATCTTTATTTCAAATAATTTGGCGAATAAATTTCTGCCTTGTCAGGCCTTTGTCAGCGCCATGATGTATCAGGGGATTTCGGACGCTGTGCACTTAATTATACCTTGCCGCACTGTAATTGGTGCATAGTCCGCTAAAACCCTCAGCTGATGTGCTCACTATACTTTTACAGGCCCCAAATGGCTTGAGGACTATATATATATATTATCTACTGGCGGTCGCCAGTAGATAGCTATAGTTAGGGCCTATTTTCTATAGGAAATCCGCAACATTCTGTTTGGAATAACTTTGGCGCTGGTTCAAAACTTACAGTCAGCTCCGGTCCACTCATATCCTGAAAGTTTCACGGTGATTAGTCAAGCGGGGGCCGAGAAAAAAGGGGGTCCCAAAATGCATTTTCCCCATGCAATTTCTCATAGGACCTTTAGCCGCAGCTACAGCCCTAACTGCTGAACGGAATTACACCAAATTTGGCAAAGAGGTAGTCCTTTGTTCAGGAACAGTCCAGCCCGAACTGCCAAGCCATGCCTTCTCTGGACCGGAAACAAGCTTCCGAGGACCGGTTTCTTTAGCCCACTCTGCCACCCCCTATTGTACCACTTTGTTCGCCATAAGTTGGCAGGGTATGCTCAGATGTGAGTCCCTTGCTCACTTTGCCATTGAATTCAAGCAAGCTGGGCTGAAGACGGCTGAAATGCCAGAAACCGGTCCTCGGAAGCTTGTTTCCGGTCCAGGGAAGGCATGGCTTGGCAGTTCGGGCTGGACTGTTCCCATGAGGCACAGGGTCAGACTGATTTGCATATGGCCATGTCTGAACTGGGGTGGCAGAGTGGGCTAAAGAACGGTGATGGATTAAATCCAGATCTGTTGACTGGGTGTGAGTGTTTGATTGGTTCAGATGCTCCGTCGATCACCACCCCCTTTTGTACCACTTTGTTCGCCATGAGTTGGCAGGGTATGCTCAGACGTGAGTCCCTTGCTCACTTTGCCACTGGATTCAAGCAAGCCGGGCTGAAGACAGTTGAAATGCCAGAAATTGGTCCTCGGAAGCTTGTTTCCGGTCCAGGGAAGGCATGGCTTGGCAGTTCGGGCTGGACTGTTCCCATGAGGCACAGGGTCAGACTGATTTGCATATGGCCATGTCTGAACTGGGGTGGCAGAGTGGGCTAAAGAACGGTGATGGATGAAACCCAGATCTGTTGACTGGGTGTGAGTGTTTGATTGGTTCAGATGCTCCGTTCATCACCACCCCATTTTGTACCAATTTGCAATGGCAGGACAGGAGCCTCGCGGCTCCCACCTAGCCATTGCAAACTGCTTTGCTTCATTGAAGTGAGAGCAGGGAAACATGCTCTTGCTCCAATGAAGCAAAGCAGATTGCTTTTCCATATGGGGAGCAGCATGTTAGCTGCTCCCCATGTGGAAAAGCAATGCCGGCTCCCGCAGGAGGTGAGGAGCCGGCTGGGAATGTGGGGGTATTGGGGACACCCCACGGTCCCCAACGAGAGGTCAGGCCCCGGGGGATGGGGTCCCTGGGGGCATAAGTGGCCCGGGACGGGGGCCAAGCGACCCCACTCCCCCATTATAATGAAAAAAAAAAGAATGAATCAATGGCTGGCACCGGGAGATGGGGTCCCCGGGGCCTTAAGTGGCTTGAGGACGGGGGCTACGCAGCCCCCTCCATTAAAATATTTAAAAATGTTGCCATGCCCCAGGGGGTGGGGTCCCCGGGTCACAGAATTGGCCACGGAAGGGGTGCCACGCAGCCCCCTTCCCGTAATTATTTATTTATTTTTTATTTGGGGGTGAGGCCCTGGGAGTTGAGGTCCCCAGGGCTCCACAAAAGTCAAAGGAAGGGGGGCCACACAGCCCCCTTTAAAAAAAAAAAAACAGATGCTATCGTCCCTAGGCCCCGCCCCTTACAAACACACTCTGCAAACACAGAGCTGCGTTGCAGAGTGTTGTAAAAAGGGGCGTGGCCTCTGAACACCTCTCTGCAGCGCTGCCTCCTGGCGCATACTGGAGGTACCTGGTGGACTAGTTCACGCCCAGAGGACATCAGGATTGAAGAGGAATTAATTCCCCAACGTAAAGCGCGCCACAGGTCATGTTTGCACACATGTCACCTCAGGCCCCGCCCCCTTCCTTCACCATTGTGCAAACGTGCCCCATGGCGCGTTTGAAGTTGTGGAATTAGTTCTCTGTCAATTCTGAGGGTCCCTGAAAGTCAAATAGCCCAACAGGTATCTCCAGTATGCGCCAAGGAGCTGCGTTGCAAACAGGTGTTCAGAGGCCATGTCCCTTTTTACACCTCTATGCAACGCAGCTCTGTGGCACTTACTGGAGGTACCTAGTGGGCTAGTTTGACCCTAGGGACCCTTAGGATTGAAGGGGACTTAATCTCTCAACTTAGAACGGTGGCAGGGCACATTTACAAAGTTGTGAAGGGAGGGGACGGGCCTGACGTGATGTGTGCAAACACGCCCTTTGGTGTGTTTTAAGTTGGGGAAAAAATTCTACATTAAACCTGAGGGACCATAGGGGCCAAGTAGCCCAGCAGGTGCTTCCAGGAAGCGTCGCTGCGTTGCAGAGAGGTGGTGCAGGCCGTGCCCCTTTTTACATCTCTCTGCTATGCAGCTCTGTGGGGCTTACTGGATGTACTACGAATTCCGATTTACTCACCTGTTATCAGGAGAGATCTCAGTGCTGCATCGTTGAACCCAGTACTAATCCTGAAAAGTAATTGTAACCATACTTACCAGTAACTTGAATGTACTTCCATAGGCTAACATTGACTGGTTTCACTTTAAAATTCTTCTAAGCGTAGAGTATTGGAACTTTAAAATAGTCTCCTAAAATAACCCGAGAGTAATTCTAAGCATACTTACCAGTAGCTTGTATTTCCGTCCATAGGAATCCATTGTCTGGTTTTCGTCAGAAAAGTTTCTAAGTTTCTATTTTCACCAACTAAAAATATTCCTAAAACATTGCCTGTGTGACTTAAATGCATTCTTTCAACTGTTTACAGGAGATGCACCAGTGCTGGATACAGGATCCATCACTGAATAAGAAAAAGTGACGATAGCACTACTTACCTGCTAAGTGAATTTCCTCCCATGGGATAACATAGGTGATTCTATGTGAAAAAGTTTCTAAGTGTCAACTTTTAAAATACAATAATATTCCTTAAAAATCACTACTGTAACCAAAATCCTTTTACTCAACTGTTTACAGGAGATGTCACAGGACTGAAAGTAGGATCCAGTCCGGTGGCTGCAAAAGTAATCCATAAAGTAACTAATTGCATTTAGCTAGAAATCCCTATTGAGCTCAATGTTGCATTGTGTTTGAAATTGTGTTGCCCATTGCAACAACTGTTACTACTGTACTTAAAAGTCAATTGCCTATTTGCAAAGTATTTAAACTAAAGTAATTCATTCTGAGAAATTATATTTTGTAATGTAATGTATAATGTAATTATAATTTAATTTAAAAAAAGAAATATCTAAAAATAAATAGTTTAAAAAAAATGTAGTCAATCAGTATCAAAAAAATAAATATAAGAAATAATATATTTAAAAATTGTCATTTACAAAACCTTTGAAATTCACTGAAAAACCCATAGGTTTCAGACATGTGATAATTAGGGATTAGCATTTCAAAAACCTTAGAAATTCACTGAAAAAACCATAGATTTTAGGGGTGTTATAGTTAGCTGGACATTTCACTCGTACAAAACCATTGAAATTCCTCCGTTGTAGTTAGTTGTACTAACTATAACTCGCGCGCCCGCAATCCACTGCTGATGATGTCACATATTACATCATTCATGACATGGTCAGTGACATCACTGATGACATCACTGATGACATCATCCATGTGACAATCAGATACACCTCTTCATACACTAATATAACCTTTCAACACTCACTATAAAATATAAACTACAATTTCTGAAACAATTGACACGCCAACACAAGTTTTTACAAACCCACTCAGTGATTTGTAGATCTACACACACATCTAAACATTTACCTATACAATCACTCATACATGCTGACAAAGATCACTAGAACAATATTAAAAATACTTATACATCTACAGATGCATACAGAGCAGCACATATCCTACTCACTTATGCAGTCATCTTACTCACTTATGCGAATAATTGATCATACTTACATTTACTCAGCTACACACTTATACAAACATAACTTTATTTATCGATATAGAAAGTATCATCAATCAGTCAAAAATGCTTTATTCGGTATTTTACATTAACACCATAAAAGTACAGATTAAAACTAACAATAAAGTGCAGTTTAAAAAAGATACAGAAACTGTTACACTTGCAATTACTTGGGCCCATTGCCCCCCCACATACAGAGCAGCACATATCCTACTCATGTATGCAGTCATCTTACTCACATATGCAAATAATTGATCATACTTACATTTACTCAGCTACATACTTATTCAAACATAACTTTATTTATTGATATAGAAAGTAACCCATACTTAGTGTGTTATAAAATCACTATTATAAGTATACAGTTTTCCATACATTTAGTCAGACAACCACTGATTCTTATATATACTTATTTATATACACCAACTGTCACATACAGTGCCTTATATATTTCAACATTGTTAGACATGTATTATTGAGAAATATACTTACTCATCAATACACCCATAAAGAGATTAACTCCCCAAACAACTGTTTCGACATGCAGTCTTAACATCATATACCTACTAAATCAACTATTAACACATCTTTGGACAGTCACACAAATCCCACCCAACCACATACGCATTCACCCTCTCACACAAATATTCACTTAACTAATTAAAAACGAATATAGAGTTTCACATTGGTAGGAACAAACTTATGCAGTTGTTTACACAGCAAGAGACAGAGTGATACAGATATTCACACAGTTTAATCACTATCCCATATATTTAGTGAGATACTTTAAATTAGGCACCTAGACAGTCAATCTAAGTACTACTAAATGCTCCATCCAGACACTTATACATCCACTCAGTCTTTAATACAGATTCCTATATATATATATAATACTTTTTTAAATATAGAAGCAAACCACATTCACTGGATGATGTAATCAGTAATGTCATCAGTGATGTCATTTGAGATGTCATCAGTGATGTCATCAGTAATGTCACTGACCATGTCATGATGATATAATATGTGACAATCATCAGCAGTGGATTGCGGGCGCACTAGTTATAGTTAGTACAACTAACTATAACTGAGGAATTTCAATGGTTTTGTATGAGTGAAATGTCCAACTAACTATAACACCCCTAAAACCTATGTTTTTTTTCTAGGCCTGGGTGGTAAATTCAGTTCCGCTGGCGGAATTTGGGTAATTTTGCTTTCCGCAGAGAACGCGAAATTTACCAAAATTCTGCCTTCTGAAACTTTGCACATTTTTTTTCTTGCTTGCGTTCTCAAAATGCGTGTTCACGAGAAATTTCCCCCTGAGCACGCAAACAGCAATTGCCAACAGGAAAAAAGCTTTGCGAGCAAGCAATTTCGCATGTTCACGGAATTTCTGCGTGTTCGCGGTGATTTTTTACTCTTTTGCGGAGATTATGCGTAACGCGATTACGCAAATTCTGCCCACTCCACGAGGATGGATTACAAATCTTTAGTAGCTCACAACCACGCTAACAGCTCCAACTGGTGAAGGTCCCTGATGCGTTTCGTTGCACATGCAACTTAATCATAGGGTGGGGCCAACAGCAAAACCCGGTCAGTACTTCCAAATGCTTTTTATCCATATTGCATTAGCTTTCCAGTAAGCTGAATGCTGGGATTTGGAGTCAATTCTTCCCTTTCAGTAGGGTCTGTTAGTATTTGCCTCACTATTTTTTACCCCTTTATCGTTTTTAATGTTTGTTGCCCTCCAGTGGGCTTCGGGGCTGCTAACATGGTTCAATTCAGGCAATCCATCGTGCTGGCAGGCTGTCATGGCGTACAGCCTCACAGAGCTGGGTTTAATTTCCAGACGGTGCGTTTCCCGCGGCTCGGAGCCTGCCGCGTATTATCCATTCTCCAAGGTGCCCCGGAACTTCGAAACGCCACTCCATGAGGGCAACGAACAGTTGGGGCTGTTAGCGTGGTTGTGAGCTATTAAAGATTTGTAATCCATCCTCGTGGAGTGACGTTTCTAAGTTCCGGGGCACCTCAGAGAATATATATATATATATATATATAAATATATATATATATATATATTCACTGAAAAAACCATAGGTTATAGACCATATATAGTTAGGAATTAGCATTTACAAAACCTTATTTTACTCACACAAAACCATTGAAATTCGCATATATAGTTAGTTGCACTAACTATATATCGCGCACCCGCAATCCATTGCTGATCATGTCACATATTACATCATTCATGACATGGTCAGTGACATCACTGATGACATCTCAAATGACATCACTGATGACATAACTGATGACAACATCCAGTGACTGTATGTTTCTGTAAAGGTAAAATATGTCTTACATATTGAAGAATGAGTGGATGTATAAGTGTCTGGATGAAGGATTTAGTAGGTGCATGACTGACTGTATGAGTGAGTGATTAAATGTGTCTCACTGAGTGCATGGGTTAGTGACTAAACTGTCTTAATTTGTGCATCATTATGTCTGTTGTTCTGTAAACTGCTGCATGTGTTGATCAGTAGCTATATGAGTAACTATATGGGTTATTGATTGGTTGCCCAAGTATTTGTATGGGAGACTGAGTGTGTGTGTGGGTGGCTGGGAGGTGTATGACTCTGTGCATAGATGTGTGAGCAGTTGATTCACTAGATGTATGGGTTCAAAAGTGCATATGGAAACAGCTGTATGGGCGGTTGACTGTGTGCATGAGTGTATTGGTGAGTGAATGGATATCTCAGTGCTACATGTCAAAGTAAGTACATATGTAAAACACAGTACATGTGAGAGTTGACATATATAAATAACTGTGCATAAGAGCCAGTGAATGTGTGAGTGGCTGTATGGATCATTGTGAACTTGTATCAGGGATTGTATAAGAGAGTAAATAGGTGTTAGTATATGTTTGAATAAGTAAGGTGTGTATAACTGTATGGTTGAGGAAATGGAGGTGTGATTGATTCTTTGCATGACTGACTAGGTGTGTGAGTAACTCCATGGATGAGTGACAGTCTGTGAGTGTCTGTTTACACTGAGCGTATCTAAGGTTATATTAGAGTCTGAAGAGGTTCATCGTATTATCACATGAATGATGTCATCAGTGATGTGATCAGTAATGTCAAATGAGATGTCATCAGTGATGTCATTTGAGATGGCATCAGTGATGTCATCAGTGATGTCATTTGAGATGTCATCAGTGATGTCATCAGTGATGTCATCAGTGATGTCATTTGAGATGTCATCAGTGATGTCATTTGAGATGTCATCAGTGATGTCATCAGTGATGTCATTTGAGATGTCATCAGTGATGTCATCAGTGATGTCACTGACCATGTCATGAATGATGTAATATGTGACATGATCAGCAGTGGATTGCGGGTGTGCGATATATAGTTAGTGCAACTAACTATATATGCGAATTTCAATGGTTTAGTGTGAGTAAAATAAGGTTTTGTAAATGCTAATTCCTAACTATATATGGTCTATAACCTATGGTTTTTTCAGTGAATATCTACGCCTGTTGTAACCGCTACCTTTGGCGGTCAGGTTTCTGTGTTTAATATATATATATATATATATATAACATTTCTATGGCAAAATGAAACCCCTCATTTTGTTCCTTTTCAAATTAAATGTATTAAGTGTTACCACTTTATTCCAATCAAGATGACTTCAGGTGTGCCATACTTTTGTCATGAGTAAGAATGTTAGCGTTCTAGTTGTTCTTTAGAACACTCTGGGACATTCTGTCATTGGGCTATAGTTGGGCTACATCTGGCTGATATTTGGGCTACATTTGGGCTCTTTTGTCTCTGGTGGCCATCTTGGGAGACTGCATATCAGAATTTTTTTAATGAAATATAAGAGGATTTGAGAAGTCACTCAAAATGCGCCCTCATTTTTCTTTCTTCAGCACTAATCATAATTTCTATGGCAAAATGAACCCCCTCATTTTGTTCCTTTGCAAATTAAATGTTTTAAGTGTTAACACTTTATTCCAATCAAGATGACTTCAGGTGTGCCATACTTTTGTCATAAGTAAGACTGTTAGCGCTCTAGTTGTTCTTTAGAACACTCTGGGACATTCTGTCGTTGGGCTATAGTTGGGCTACATCTGGCTGATATTTGGGCTACATTTGTTTTTTTTGTCTCTGGTGGCCATCTTTGGGCTACATTGGGCTACATTGGGCTACATTGGGCTACATTGGGCTACATTTGGGCTCTAACATATATATAGCCCAATGTAGCCCAATATATATTTTTCAAAGTTAATTTTCGTAAAAACCACTGGAGCATATGTCTTGAGACATAGCAAAGGCACATCGGGCTACCAGTCCCTACAATTTTGCCAAGTTTTGTGGAAATCCATTCAGCCGTTCGAGCTAAAAGTGAGTCCAACCGCCCTATGGAAAACTCAATGTTAAAAACACGTTTTGGGACCCCCTTTTTTCTCCTCGGCCCCCGCTTGACGAAACCCCCCCCAAACTTTCAGGGGACGCTCAGAAACAAAATGTGCCATTTTCCTGAAAATTTCAGCCAATTCCGTCCATCAACGCCAAAGTTATTCAACATAGAATTTTCAGAAATCCCTATTCAAAAAAATCCTAACTATATTTACCTACTGGCGACTGCCAGTAGGTAATGTATATATATATATACTTGCCACACACAGAGTGAAAGATAGACGGCATACCAAGTCGATGTTTCGCAAAGAAAGATTTATTGGCAGACCCCCCTGCCCCCTCGAAAAAAAAAATATATATATATATATATTCCACATGACATTGCTCCCACAATTGAAGATACCACATGCGGTGTTTGGCTTAACCATTTATTGCTGGACAGACTGCAACACAACAGGTACGGCTTCTCAGCGCAGTTTATGCCTATCGCCATATGCGTTTCTGGATTCTCCCTTGATCGCTGGCAAGGCTTGTGGTGAACAGCACGGCTTCAATCTTTCCGCACCTGGATATGGCGCAAGAAATGCAGCACAAAGCGGCGGTGGAGGCGGGATTATAGGGACTATCGCAGGTGCAGAAAGATTGAAACCATGTGGTTCACCACAAGCCTTGCTAGTGATCAAGGGAGAATCCAGAAACGCGTATGGCGATAGGCAGAAACTGCGCTCAGAAGCCGTACCTGTTGTGTTGCAGTCTGTCTAGCAATAAATGGTTAAGCCAGACACCGCGTGTGGTATCTTCAATTGTGGGAGCAATGTCATGTGGAATATATATATATTTAAACCTACCAGAGAGAAATGGAAAATTAAGTGAAATCTTGAAAGTTGAAAAGGTGAAACATAAATAACAACAACTGACCAACTAAAACCTTGTGAAGTGGTGAATTGTGAATAAGGATAAGTTCACTAGAGAGCATGAACTCTTGGACTAAACCAATAAATATGTACTTCCTGCATTGAAATTAATGAAACAATATTTTTAAATTAAGCACTATTGAAACACGAGCGCTATCACATTTAGTCACAATAGGAGACTTACATGTATGTAAGCAATGTAACTAGTAACTACACATACCACAATGCATCACATTGAAAAAAGGAAGTGTTTGGGTGCTTTTAGAAATTAAAGATGTCCGTTTCAATGCTGCGATGTCCCGTGATCAAGCCTTCAGTGGAAGGTGAAACGCGTTGGGTTGGCAGCGTTTGGAAATAAAGGCCTAGATGTATCAAGATTCCATTTTGCGAATCTTAAATAGCGATTTTTAGCGAATCGCTATTTAAGATTCGCAAAACGGAATGTATGTAAAAAATCGCTTTTTTTTAGCGATTCCTTATTAATCTTTATTTGCGAATTCGCATTTTGCGAATTCGCAAATAAGGAATAATTTCCCATGCATTCCTATGGGCCAGGATGCCCTTAGGAATGATTGTGAAGTAATTCTCAAATTGCGAATTCGCAATTTGCTAATCGCAATTTGAGAATTATTTCAAGGGTGCAGGGGTGTCTCATGGACACCCTGCTGCACCCCTGAAACTTACATGTGTGTGCCTATGGCACACATACATGCCCTATGGGCATGTATGTGTGTCACATGCCACCTTCAAAATTGTCATATTTTGGTTTTTGAAAGGATATCGCAAATTAACACAAACCTCAAATTGGTGTTAATTTGCGATTCCTTAACCTGAATTCGCAATGTAAAAAAATTTCATACATGGCATTTAAGGAATCGCAAAATTGCGATTCCTTAAATGCTTAAGCAAAATAAGGAATCGCAATTTTTTGCGATTCCTTATTTTGCTAATTACTAATACATCCCAAAAGATGCAAAATGTCCGTTTGCGATTCGTTAAGGCCGAAATTCTGCGAATTTCGGCCTTAACGATTCGCAAAAGGCTTGATACATCTAGGCCAAAGCCGCCTGAAACTTCAGCACATACGAGTGAGTGTGTCTTTTTTTAACAATTATTACTGTCGTGAGACAGCGGAGTTGTTCCTTGGTAAAATTGAAACTGGTGTGGTCCTGCCGGAAAAGATGCACCGCCTTCAAAGGGAGCGCCGGCGTCGACTCATTGAGCTACATTGTAGCAAGCTTTCAAAAGACGCGTTGATGTGTATAGGAGTAATCTGCATCATGATCAAATATTTTTAATAGAGGGCCTGTGCTGCCATGTAGCAAGTGTAGAATTCGGGCTGAGCAAAACCACCAGACTGTAATGGCCATTTTAAAATCTCCCAACGTATTTTAGGTTAACCACGTCTCTAGATTAAATGAAACAATACCTGTATCAGCTGATCAATGAATTGCAGTGAGAGGTGGACAGGGAGATTGGAGAATAGACACATCCTAATTAATGAGATCCACCCTAAAACTGAGAGCGGTAGACACATCCAACTTTCCCCCTAGGAGTTGGTTTTCTCGAAAGCGGTGCCGAAATTGCTGAGATTCAGGTCATCCTAGTAGCAGGAGGGCCACATCCCAACATATTGTATGCTTTCAGGACTCCATTTTAGAGGATAATCGAAAGATGAGCTGGGCAATCAACCATAAGTGGAAACATCTCATTCTTAGACCAATTGATAGAGAGCACAAAGTAACTCCTGAATTGAATGATATCATGGATAATAGGTGCGAGGTTAGTATCTGGGTGTTGACTATATAGAATTATGTAATCCGCATACAGGAAACAGATCAAGGATTGATTACTAAGGCATATCCCTAGCTTAGAGTAAAATTCCCATATATAGCAAGGCAGAGGCTCTATAGCCAGAGCAAAGATCAGTGGGGACATGGGGAACCCCTGTTGCATTCCTCAGGCAACTTCAAATACAGCTGAATTGAGTTGATTCACACAGACACTAGTCTTGGGGGCAGTGTGTAATAAGTTCATAAGTGATAAGCAATGCTTACCCACACCAAGTCTGTGGAACCCTTCCATGATGAATGGGCAGTCTAATAAATCAAATATTTTCTCTGGATTAAGCAGAATAGTAACAGTTGGAAGCTCTGCATGAAACCTGTAGAGAAAGGCCATTAGAGTATGGAGATTAAAGGAGGTAGAATGTTGTGGAACAAAAGCGGGTAGGTTGAGCAGAACAGAGATTTACCTTAAGCGGTAAAGTCTCTGAGCAAGGATCTTGGCATATATTTTGTTGTCAGTGTTCATTCGAGATAAAAGCATGAGGCTGTCTCAGCTGGGTCTTTATTGAACTTTAGTAGGATAGTAATTGTGGCCTACATAGTAGAGTGTGGGAGGGTCCTCCTGATGAGTGTTTTACTATAAATATCAAGAAATCCCGGGGCAAGGGTATCCACATACGTTTTAGATCATCAGAGCAGGGGCTTTTCTACTGGGAAGCCTCTTAATGGTGCCTCTGATGTCCGCAATTGTTATTGGGGATTTTAGGATTGAACTGTCTCACAGTCCAGCCACGCCAGTGTGACCTGATTCAAACATGGAGAGAGATCTGTATGTGGTCCAGGAAGTGTAGAGGCGTTCAAAGTAAGATTGGAATTTATTTTATATTAAAAGGGGATCAGTGGTTACTTCCGCTGTCTCACAGGTGATGGCATTAACATCTGTGGATCACGTTCGCAGGCAGTAATCAAGGCAAGGGTTTTACCTTGCCTGTCGCCCTCTCAAAACGCCCTCACCCAGGTCCCCCGCCCCATGAAGAGGACATCTCGCTCTACCTCATCCCAGTATTCTTGCAGTATGTTGGGCAAATGAGTCAAGAGTGCCTTGTCTTTCGCAGCAGAGTAGTTGGTTTCCAGGTGTCTGAGTTGGGACTCCAATGTAGAGAGGCAAGGAGTTTAGGACCCTGGGGCTTATGGATATACAAATGTGGGGGTTGTAGGCCTTGCAGGCCTCCCTCAGCGCGTCATTGTTTCCTACAGAAAATTCATATATTTGAAAATACTTAAGGATGGCGGCACCGACCTTGCTGAAAAATACCTTGACGCGGAGTTCCTACACGTGCAATCTCCAGCAATATATTATGAAGTTGAGGGTTTGGTTGGTGGAAAGGCAGTTCCACAGGAGAAGTCTAGGACAAGGTGCAGGGACGAATGTCCATGCTTGAGAGTAAAAACATGTCCAATCGTGGCAGAGTGTCATGCACTGATGAGTAGAATGTGTAATCCCTTTGATTGGGATGCAGTGCTCACCAGGAATCTGCCAGGGTGTGAAGGTGCATAATGTAAGTAAGAGCTACTCTGGTGCACAATGCAAGGCAGGGAGTCTCAGAGGGTCTGTCAAGCACCATGGAAAGGGACGAGGTTGAAGTCTACCCCTCCCCCAGATAGTGGGCCAATCTCGATACTTGGAGCATAACTGTGTAAGGTCATCAAACAAAGCAGAGTCATCATAGTTTAGGTGGTTTATATTAAGAACAGGTGATCCCCATTCAGTTTGCCAGCTTGTGCCATCAGCCTACCTCTAGCATCTGTGATTTGTTCTGTGAGAGAATAATTGAATGAGGAGAAGTAGTATTCTGTGTCCCAGGACGTGGCAAACACTGGAGTACCCAGGGTCAAGCAATGTGTCTCCTAGAGCATGGTAATTTTATCAATTAAGGTAGGTTATCTCCAGCCTAGCCTTATGGGAGTTATTGACTCCTCCCACATTCCATGTCAGGAAAGTAGTCATGTAAAGATGAGCTAGCACGGTTTTGTTTGTATTTGTGAGTTGACCAAACTGATAAAGGCTCGTCAACAGCTTGGGGAAAAAAGCACACATCTGAGTATCTAAATGTGACATGCTGGACTCCGAGGTCCCTTACCCCTGCTGACCCCAAATGCCAACAAATGCCCCTGGCACAGCTAAAAAATCCCTAAACAGAGGAAGTGCAAACATGAAAAAAGAACAAACAAATCGTAGGCAACATAACAACCAAGAGCAATGAACTTGTTTCTGTGGGGGAGACCAAAGCATTGCCCCGAGCATGTCATCAGGATAGTCACTGTCAAAGGCTGCATCACACCCAACACTTATAAAACAGCCTGGAGAGAGATAGGCCTTCTGTATACACAATAAGAGTGCAGCAACAAAATGAGGAGCTCAGACAGGAGAACAGTGGTGCAGGTGGGCTGCATATGGATACCATCTGGGAGTATCACAGTCCCGGAGAGTGATGGGCGGTGAGCTTTGTAGCAAGAGCATAACATGGCAACCTCAAGAAAATCATTTAGTGGGCATGTGGCAAAAGACAATTAATCATTGTCACTGAGGGAGAAGTCCCATGCCATCTACTGCCCTGGGAGGGTGTTGGGCTGGAGGAAGAAGATGATTGAGCTCTGCCTGGGGATATGTGGTTTTTGATGAATTCAAGAGCGGTGACAGGTTGTAGAAAGACGTGTGTTCGAGGCACAGCTTGGCTGGGGAGATTATGGAGTAATTCACACACTGAAATTTAAGGATGTTTTTCACCCCTTCAAAAGAACGATGGGCCTCAGGCATAGCAGGGGTGAAGACTGGATAAACAGAAATTTCTGATCCCTCATATTGGAGATCCATGTTGTCTCTATTCAGCCATAATATAAAGTCTCTGTCTCTGAATTTCAATACGTCATATCAAACAGGGTTGAACACAAGACAGTCAAGGGACCTGGGTAGTAGTAGGTATGGACAGAGGGGTCCCAGACAGAGAGAATTTCTTTAACCAAATACAAATACAAATTGCCAGACATGGAACATATCAGGGTACCGTGTTTTATTCACAGGGTACTCAAAAAACTTGTTATTAGTTATAACAATTATACATAACAACGGTCAAGAAGATTTGTGCCCACATGGGTGAAATGGGTGGTGGGGGGATGTGCAGTGAAGGGATTGGGTGATATTGGGAACAAAATCGTCATTAGAAAACCAACCAAATTTGTACAATGTCACAGTGGTTCCCCTCATAGGGGCCACAAAATAACAGTAAACAAAAACCAACAATCATAGATAACCAGTCTTCTATGCACAGCTGTATTAATCTTGCTAGAGTTGGAAGCTGGTATCACGAGGGTGAGTAGTCTACGTTTCGACCCAAATCAGCGTAGGGACAGTTGCCCTTGCAGAGCGGGTCTTCTTCAGGACAAAGTAAGGTGAAGTGGGCAAATTTCTAGGGAAAAATTAAAGAAAAATCCTATGAGGGTCTATGTGAAAGATCCCTATTAAGCCATAGCGGGTTGAATTCTCACCCACTCGGACTGAGGATAAAAAGGGGTTAAGGGAGTTAAAAACATACACATATTGGGGGACTACACAGTGGATCAATGGTTTGGCGGGGATGTTACCTAGAAACGGGGGAGTTACCTCAAAGGGTTATGGGTAAACTGATACTGCCGAGCGGCAGTGCATGTTAGGGTCATCACATGTTCATTCATTACCTGCGGTAGGAAATGGGTGGGCGTGGTCAGGGGTCCTGTTCCCACACAGTAAATCTGGTAAGTTATTCAGAAGGTTAACAAATTATGGCATCCTGCGGCAAAGGTCATCGCGATGCTGTGGTTGTGAAAATCAAACAACTTTAATCACCATACCAGAGTCGAGAAACTATTCTAGTAAGGAGGAGAAAGAGCGTATAGTTTTACCTGTCAGTTGAAAAATTTGGATCGCGGTCCTCTCAGATTAGGCCTTGGCAAATTTGAGCGCTCTCAGCTAAAAAAAGGAAAAACGGATTAATTAAACTAAGCGGGGAGCTCAAGCTGGGCCATTACTTGAGACGCTGCGCTCCGTTAAGGCCACATCGCGTAGTCAAGCGATTATCTGAGTGAATCGGCCTCGTGGTTGTAGAACCATGGACCTGAGCGGGGGAAAAGTTAAATAGGTTTGGTTAACCTGCTTACCTATCTACCGTGAAGAAACATCAACGGGTGAGAGGACAGGACGCTGTGTGTCAAACTCGCGTCTCGGCGAGCTACTGGAGTCAAGTAACTAGGAAGTGTTGCCAGTGAGGGGCGTGTCTGTAGTCCCGTTTGGAAAGGGTGAAAAGACTTAGGAGAGTCTGGTTGCTAGGTAACCTGCTAAACCTCCACAGGTTCAAAGGGCAATATTAAGGGGAGCGAGTTATCCTAGGTTTAAATAAAACAGGAAAAAATAATAATAATAATTGTTGATTTGAAACGCGTCCTCCGCGTTGCACAAACCTCGCAGGGCAGTGAAAACGCTGCAAAATGGCTGGGTTGAACATCCATTATTACTTCCAAAAGACTGTGAAAGGGACAACAGTAAGCAGCAATCAGATAACTGTACAACATGCCATTGTGAAACAGGGCGTAAACAGGTCATGCAGAGTACCAGTGTAACAGTCATAGGTGTGTTATTGATTGGCCACAATTTTAAAACGCGTACCTGCCACACAGGGTGGTATAGGGCGCATATGCCATGATGGTAGACATAGTTATGAAGAAAATTAGACATAGTGTGAAGGAGACAGATTAGAGAGACAGAATCACAAAGTAGCTAATTGTGCAAAACTGCTCTCAGACTCATTAAGGCCACTTTTTATGGAGTCAAAAAATGTAATCCATTTTAATTCCCTCATGTTAAGAATGGGGGCTATGTTTCCGCCCCTAGGGCCAAGTGTCACATGTTCTAAAACAATCCATTTTAGACTTTCCGGTGGGTGGTCTTTGTTCAAGCAATGCTCAACCATAGGCGCGCCAATTACTTGGCATCTGACACGACTGCAGTGTTGGAGAAAACGTATTTTAGCCCGTTGTTGAGTTTGACCAACATAGATTAAATCACATGTACAAACTATACAGTATATCACGTCCGTGGTATTACAATTAGTATGTGATTTTAGACAGATCATGTGATGTCTGTAATGAAATTCTTTAGTTTGAATTGTCTGGGGGCAGGCTTTGCACTTGCCACACTTGTAGTGGCCAAGGATTGGTGGAAGGTTCCAAAGTGATGTTATGGTGAGCAAGGGTGGAGTATCCAAATAGGACGAAACAACCTGGTCTCGAATGTTCCTGGCTTTTTTGAAAGAATGCATTGGCACTTTGCTGATGTCCAGATCTTCGGATATAATGGGCCAATATTTATTGATTATTTTTTTGATGGCGTTACTCTTGGTAGTGTAGGTGGTGACACAGATTAGGCGAGAGTCCGCGTTGTTGGCCCGGTCACTGGGTTCCAAAAGTGTTTCTCGATGGTTGAACCACGCTCTTTTTCTTGCCCTCTTCGTTAGTCGCCTGGGATATCCACGTTCAATCAAACGGTCCATCAGCTTCGCAGATTCGTCCATGTAATCATCCTTTTTGGTACAGTTTCGACGGATCCTCAAAAATTGACCAAAGGGCAAATTATCTCTCAGACCCCTGGGGTGGTGGCTGGAATAGGAAGAGGTAGCAGGAGGCCCTGACCACTCTGGCTGGTGCAGGTGAGAGGAGGGCCAAATCAATATGCGTCACCAAAAGTTGATCAGAGGGCCGTTAGGAAGATTGCTGATGAGGTAGGTAGAGCTGATGAGCAAAGGCTGGAGAGAGGTTGGCGATATTGTGGAAAATCAAAGAGATGAGATGCAGGTGGCCCGTGGCTTGACCTACACTGGGTAAAGCAGTACAGGTGTGATGAAGGTTGGCATAGGAAAGAAGTGGTGTGTTCTGTGGTGTCAGGTCTGACTCAGCTGCTGCTGCAGAGATGACCCCAGGTGTCATCGACTAAGCCCCATGGTTAAGACTGTTAAAGATTGCAGGGATCTGTTAGCATGAGCTAAAAGCCATTTTGTACTTGGTAGCCATGTGCTTGTCATGTGCCATTTCCCTCTTCCAGAGCCTTGCACATGCTCAGAGGGGCCTAGCTAGTAGAATGCACCTGCTCTTATGTTATAACTGTCAGGCTATTCTTACTGATGTGCTCAGTTTTGTCTTCCCTGGACTGGAAACAAGCATCCTGGGACTGGTTTTGGGGCATCACCCCTCATCAGCCTGGCTAGCTTGACTCCAATGGCATGGAGAGCATGGGACCCAGTTCTGGGCATACCTGTCCTACTCGGGGCTGAGAAATGCAAAAGGAACAATTGATGGACAGAATGCTGATCAATGTCAAACATTCACCCGAGTACAAAGATCTGTGCCTAAATACATCGTTTTTTTGCACCCCATGTCATTCCAGTTTAGACCTAGCCATAGGCAAATCAGTCTTGACCCTGTGCCCCATGGGAACAGTCCAGCCCGAACTGCCAGGCGAGGTCTTCCCTGGACCAGAAACAAGCATCCTGGGACCGATTTCGTGGTATCATCCCTCATCAGCAAGGCTAGCTTGACTCAAGTGGCATGTAGAGCACAGGACCCATGTCTGGGCATACTTGTCCCATTTTGGGTGACAAATGCAAAAAGATCCGCAGGTGAGCATCCAGTGGCCCTAGTCCCCACCCACAGAACAAAAAACAAAACCTGCCAATTTTATATCTTTGCCTTAGTGCACATCCAATACATTTGTATTATTTGCAACAGGTATCCTGAGACAAAAAATATAATAACAAAAAAATCTTAGTATATTTTCTCACAATACTTTTTAAATCAATGTTATTTTTCTTTTTAACATATTGTCATACTGTACTCCCTGTATTTTGACATGACATGTGGAGACTTGTATAAGGTAATTAAACAAATAAGGATAAGTAACATAATAAACACACCTCTTGTCTCAAAAAACCCAATACATTTCAGCATACCCACAAACATATTTCAATCATACCTCACTCTTACATGAATTGTGACCCACCTTTTCAAACAGGATAAAAGCATCAGGTAGGGAACCATAAGATAGAACTGTACACATCATGAACTCAAATAGTTACTAAAAAGTAATATTCAAACAAGGTAATACCATTTCTGTTGTTGTACATACAATTACGTACTAATCTTCCATATATAATCAATATATTCTATTTTGTCATTTTCAGAATATTCAAACATACCATAAACATAACAAAAAAAACTCTTCGGATAGATGTCTACCTTTGATATCCCTTTTATTCTCTCTGAATCTGTAAATTCTTCCAGTCCCCACTCTGTTTGCACCGATGAGCATTTCAGTGTAAAACGCAAATGCGGTTAACCAACATCTTCAGGCAGAACTGAAAATAAAATAACAAAAAAGGAGCAAAGGGTAAAACCTAGGGAAAAGATCATGTGCATGAAATAGAAATATGTATGAGGCTCAAATTACGAACAAAAATATAAACCCATATTCAAAATATCTAGTATATTAGGAGTCAAAGAAACATTGTTAGAAGGTGAATACCAGCCTAAAACCAGCAATACTTCCGATATTTTCATGGCATAGATATATATGTGTTATAAAGACACGCCGCCAAGAAAAGTGTGTAGTCTTGGAAGAGAGAAACACAAAACCAGAAATGTAAAAAAGGGGTAATTTTCCTCTGTGTCTGCCTCTCTTAATTCCATTTGTCTGGGGCCCTCTTGTGTTCTTCAGGCTAGTCCCCTGTAATATAGGCTGCGCCGAGAACTCCAAGATGGCGCCTGGCTGGGCGCCCGACAACGCAACACTCAGCGGTCTAGCGTTTCAGGAAGACGGAGGAGAGGACAACGGTTATCGCAGGTGGAGGTGATCGGATCATCAGGAGGAGCGCGGGAGGCGGCGGAGGAAGCGCGCGAGGAGAGGAGGACGTCGGAGGAGGCATCGGAGGGTCCTCAGACAGGAGAGGAGGCAAAAAGAACTCCAAAATACACCGCGCTAGTATCCGGTAGTTCCCTGAAGGCACAGGACTCCGAGATACCCACTGCTATGGTCACCAGAGACCGTAGCCCCAGGCGAGTGACGGGGAAAGAAGGGCTAAAACAGAGGTTGGAGGCAAAGGGGTGGTGGGGGTTTTGGCGCAAATAAGTGTATGGAATGATTCTCACCCCCCCCTTTGTTACCTCTACCCATTCAACCCACTACCTTCCTTACCTCACTTGTGGTGATCCTAGAGAGCTGGTGAAGGGGAGCACTTTAGAGCATATAAGCAATTAGGACAGATAAGTGACTGTAGTGTCCTTTCTTTTCTCGGTCTGCCTTGCCTCTTGGGAAGTACCGGCCTGGGTTGCAGAGTGGAAGCAGCGTGGACGACGGAATTAGTCTCATCCTGAAAGACTGTTACTTAAAGAGGATACTACTGGATTAAGTAGTTTATTCTTCGTTGTGAACATTTGCTGCACTCCAACTATCTGTTCTGAAATAAATAGCAATAACTGACTAATTTATAGAGAACCGTGTCTCAATGCAAAGGCCATAAGCCCCTTCTCTATCTATCTTGCCCTGGTTAAAGTGAAAACCATCACAGTGGTGTCAGAAGAGGGATACTGTTGTCTGAAAAAAGATGACACAACCTGTAACAGTACAGGAAATGATTAACCAATTGGCAGAGGGACAGAGACATTTGCAATTGGTATTTGAACAGCAGAATGAAAATGCCCGAAAAGAAAGAGAGTCTTTTCAAACCACGATGAAAGAACAGGCTGCTCTACTAACTAATGATCAGAAAGTTAAGGATACAGCCATTCTTCGACTTACGGATGTCATTTCTTATACCCGCGTACAACCCAACATACCCGGGAGTGTGCTACAGAAGTTTCAGGAAGGAGAAGATCCTGATTTCTTCTTCACTAACTTTGAGCGGGTGGCTGTCACTGCTACGTGGCCCCCTGAGCGGTGGGGCCAATATATAGCACCCCTCCTTTCGGGAGAATTACACGCAGCATATCAAGCGGCTAACCCAGCTGGAGTGACCCCATATCAGGACATAAAGAAAGCAATATTGGAAAGATTGGGTTGTGACCATGAGTATTATCGGTCCCGCTTCGGAAAAGAAAAGTGGGTTACCGGAGATAACCCCAAGCCTTGTATTATCGATTCCGAGACCTGGGAAATCGGTGGCTGAAACCTCACGCTTCCTCAATGGAAGAGGTCACTGAACACATCTACCTCGAGCAATATCTGGAAGCCTTACCCACTAATACCAGAGCGTGGCTAAAGCAGCATCCAGGGCTGACAACTCAATCAGCCATTGAGCTGGCTTGTGCATATCATCGGTCTTCAGATTTTAAGGCTCCCCCAGGCAGAGTACCTATTGCTTTTCCCAAACCTACCCCGAGAGCCTCCACTGAGGGTGGAGAGAAACGTCCCATTTTCACACCCAAAATCAGTCCAAGACCCTTTCCAAAAGTCAATAATCCCGTTAACATGAGTCCCCAATGTTTCAGATGTGCCGAGTGGGGGCACATTTCACGTAACTGCCCTTTGAATAATGACGGTACCGAACCCATGGAGGTGGGGTGGGCCCGAGGCAGAGTACTAGTCACTGGGGTCCCTAGAAGAAGATACAAAAAGACCATTTGTCTTAATGGTAAAACCATTGAAGCCCTATTGGACACCAGTTGCCATCAAACCATAGTAGTACAAGATTTAGTACCCTTACAATCTATTTGTGAGGAGGAAACAGTTTTAGTTTCTTGCGTACATGGGGACGTTAAAGAGTATCCTTTAGCAGAGGTATTGTTGGAAATAGATGGAGATCCTCAAGTAAGGAAGGTAGGAGTGGTTCCCACATTACCCAAAACTATTCTGTTAGGTACTGACCTACCTAAGTTTGATGAGTATCTGACGGCGGTATCCAATCAAGTGGTAGAAACGGGATGGTTACAGGAAGCTCCGTTTTCCAGTGAAAATATAACTAGTCCTCAAGATAGAGAAAAGAAATCTAAAAATGAAAAGAGAAGAGACAAAGAAAGATATACTTCTGCCTGTCAAAATTTTGCCTCATGTCTGCTCTGTTCTCCAGAAAATGGAAATACTGCGACTCGGAGTTTTCGTGCAGACCAGAAGGGTGACAGCACTCTCACAAATGCCTGGAGTCAAGTACAGGAATTTGAATCAGAAAAGGTAGGACCATATTTCTTTGTAAAAAGTGGATTGTTGTACAGAGTCAGTGAAGGAAAGGGAGTTAAGACGGAGCAGTTACTGGTACCCATGGCCTTCAGAGAACAGGTATTGCAGTTAGCTCATAACCAGGCAGGGGGAGGACACTATGGACAGGAGCTGACATTGAGGTACTTGTTAGAGAAGTTCTATTGGCCAGGGGTGTATCGAGAGACCGCAAGATTTTGTGCCACTTGTCCACAATGTCAGTTAGTCAATCCCTCCACAGACAAAAGAGTACCTTTACAACCATTACCAATTATTGATGTTCCATTTCAACGGGTCGGGATGGATCTAGTGGGACCACTACTTCCCTCTGCTAGGGGACACTAATACATACTAGTCCTGGTAGACTACGCCACAAGATACCCTGAGGCCATTCCTCTCACAAGTATGACTACGATGGCGGTAGCCCAAGCTATGGTGTCTTTCTTTTCTCGAGTAGGGTTTCCTGCAGAGTTGTTGACAGACCAGGGTACTCCTTTTATGGCTAAGCTAATGAAGGAGGTATGTAAGGATCTAGGCATTCATCAAATTCAGATGGCGGTATATCACCCCCAGGCAGATGGGCTAGTAGAAAGGTACCATAAGACTATTAAAACTATACTCAAGAAGCTAATAGGAGAATCAGGAAAAGATTGGGACCAAAAATTGCCCTTAGTGTTATTTCCAATTCGAACGCATGAACAAAAGTCCACGGGTTTTTCCCCGTTTGAACTCTTGTTTGGGAGAAAACCCCGAACTCTATTAGATATGGCAGCAGAACAGTGGACAGAGGAGGAAGATGAGGGCAAACCACTCTTGGGTTACATACAAACTTTGAAAGAGACCCTAGCTACACTGTGGGACACAGTTCACCAGAACATGGAAAAGGCACAAGATAGACAGAAAACTCAGTACGACCGCTCTACCCACATGAGAGAATTAGCAGTAGGGGACAAAGTTCTAATACTCCTTCCCTCCTCAGACAAGAAATTGTTGGCAACATGGCAGGGACCCTATACTGTAGTCCAGAAAGTAACTCCAGTTTCCTACAGGGTTGCTGTGCCTCATACCAAACAATAGGGCAAACTTATCACATTAACTTACTCAAGAAGTGGGAAGAGCCCGATGTTATCAATGCGGACCAGAGACCAGTCCAAACAATCAGTCAGGTGACCATTCATAAAAAGCTAGACTTACTCCAAAGTTTTGAAGTTATTGGGAAAGACGACAAACCAACCATGGGACCTAAGCTGTCTGTTGAACAAAAACAGCAGTTAGAACAATTGTTGAACCAATACCAAGGGCTTAGTTCAGGCAACCCGGGGTTGACCTCTTTAGTCACTCATGACATCGTCACTCCGCCTGGAAGGGTGGTGAATATCAAACCGTACCGTATCCCTGAGGCTAGAAGAGAGGCAGTAGAACAGGAAGTGGAAAAGATGTTACAAGCTGGTATAATCGAACCATCCAAGAGTAACTGGCGTTCTCCCATTGTGTTAGTGCCCAAACCGGATGGAAGCATCCGTTTTTGCATAGACTTCCGCCAAGTGAATGCTAACTCTAAATTCGACAATTATTGCATGCCCAGAGTAGATGAATTGATAGAGAGATTAGGAACGGCTAGGTTCATGTCTACCATCGACTTGACCAAAGGTTATTGGCAAATACCCTTAACCCAGTCGGCTCAGGAGAAGACAGCCTTCTCAACACCCTCTGGGTTATATCAGTTTAGAGTCATGCCGTTTGGACTACATGGGGTTCCAGCTACTTTTCAGAGGCTTATGGATGTTCTGCTGCGAACACACCAGAAATATGGCGTTGCATATTTGGATGATATCGTAGTGTACAGCCCAGACTGGGAAACTCATTTGGAACACCTTAGGAACTTATTTGACACTTTGACTCAGGCAGGACTCACTATGAATCCAAAGAAAACCACACTGGGAACACATCAAATTGACTATTTGGGGTACACTATCAGTGAGGGCACCCTGAAACCTCAAATAAACAAGTGAGAAGCCATTCAAAAGATTCCTAAACCTACCACTCGAAGGAAAGTGAGGGCTTTTCTGGGATTAGTGGGGTATTATAGAAGATTTATTCCCCAATTGTCAGAGGTAGCAAGCCCCCTTACGGATCTGTTAAGAAACAAACCATCCAGGGCAAAGATTCAATGGGGTCAAGCACAAGAAAATAGTTTTGAGACTTTAAAAGCTTTATTATGCCAAGCTCCAATATTAACCTGTCCTGATTATAAGAAATAGTTTGTTCTCCAAACTGATGCCTCAGACAGAGGACTAGGAGCAGTCTTGTCACAACCAGATTCCCAAGGCCTGCTTAAACCAGTGCTATTCTTAAATCGAAAACTATTTCCACGAGAAACCCAATATGCCACAATGGAGAAGAAATGTCTTGCCATTAAGTGGGCCATGGAATCATTGCAGTACTATTTGTTAGGACGTACTTTCTTCCTGGTAACAGGTCATGCCCCATTGACATGGTTAGCCACTAACAAGGACACCAATGCTAAGGTCTCACGCTGGTTCCTGGCCTTACAACCTTTCTCATTTCAGACTTTACACATGCCTGGAAAATTACAAGGAAATGTGGACTACTTATCCAGGTTCCCTGTATCAGAATGGCCCGACCGTCCATCCCAAGAAGAGAGGCAATGTAATATAGGCTGCGCCGAGAACTCCAAGATGGCGCCCGACAACGCAACACCCAGCTGTCTAGCGTTTCAGGAAGACGGAGGAGAGGACGACGGTTATCGCAGCTGGAGGAGATCGGGATCATCAGGAGGAGCGCGGGAGGCGGTGGAGGAAGCGCGCGAGGAGAGGAGGACGTCGGAGGAGGCGTCGGAGGGTCCCCAGACAGGAGAGGAGGCAAAAAGAACCCCAAAATACACAGCGCTAGTATCCGGTAGTTCCCTGAAGGCACAGGACGCTGAGATACCAACTGCTACGGTCACCAGGGACCGTAGCCCCAGGCGAGTGACGGGGAAAGAAGGGCTAAAACAGAGGTTGGAGGCAAAGGGGTGGTGGGGGTTTTGGCGCAAATAAGTGTATGGAATGATTCTCACCCCCCCCCCCCCCCCCCTTTGTTACCTCTACCCATTCAACCCACTACCTTCCTTACCTCACTTGTGGTGATCCTAGAGAGCTGGTGAAGGGGAGCACTTTAGAGCATATAAGCAATTAGGACAGATAAGTGACTGTAGTGTCCTTTCTTTTCTCGGTCTGCCTTGCCTCTTGGGAAGTACCGGCCTGGGTTGCAGAGTGGAAGCAGCGTGGATGACGGAATTAGTCTCATCCTGAAAGACTGTTACTTAAAGAGGATACTACTGGATTAAGTAGTTTATTCTTCGTTGTGAACATTTGCTGCACTCCAACTATCTGTTCTGAAATAAATAGCAATAATTGACTAATTTATAGAGAACCGTGTCTCAATGCAAAGGCCATAAGCCCCTTCTCTATCTATCTTGCATTGGTTAAAGTGAAAACCATCACATCCCCATCCCCACCACATCAGGCAACGTAAGGCTGGCCGCTCAACCATGGTAGTTAAGCCCCAGCAGGCCCCAACTATGGTCCCCAATGCATCTGCCATCTGTTGGTGGATCTGCAGGGGGAAGCAGGGACCGAAGATGGTGGAGATGCGGAGGCAAGTTGGCTGGTCATGCAACAGTGGAAAATGGGCCAGACAGACCCCGGGCTCACTCAGTGAAGACGTGAGGCAAGCAGGGCCTGGCTGCTTTTCGGCCACAAAGGGTGGCAGCTGCGGTGGCAGAAAGTTACCAAGCTGGCTCAGTGACTGCCCACTTGACCGCAGTAAAAAGCCCCAGACTCCAGGAGCGACCAGATGCAAACGGTGGAGAGGCCAAAGAGAGTCCCCAACGGGGGACTGCTGCAGGTAGCAAAGTGTGGGTAGTGAACAGCCACCCGAAAAAACCAAGAGATGAAGAGTCTGCTGGGCGAAAACTGGCAGTCACAGCCACTAATCAGTGAAAGCTGTAGCAGAGGATGGCACAGTAACCAACAACAGTCGAGCAGATTGCCTACCTAGCACTGAGCCGCCGCTAAGTGCTTTAGCCAGCCACAACTGCCATTCCAGGAGATTGTGGCTAGGAGCAGATGTGGGTGCGATGATTCTACTCAGGGCCATCGGAGCTCTCTGCTTAAGTAGCCATCTTCATCGGTGGCTCTCTGGCGCATTTTTGAAGTGATTTTTAACTTCTTATTTAGATCCACATTTCATATGTATTGCTATCATAATGTTACCATAGTATAGGATGATCTGAATAACTTTTTCAAAAATGTAGCATGGTTTAATAGTCAGTCAAAGCTTTATTTCGATAGAAATATATCATAAAAGCATTTTTCAAATTGGGTAATAAAAATAATAATACCGATGATAAAATTAAGCAAAAATGCCGAATTAAAAATCTTAAGAACTCAATTGGGGGATGGGAGTTGCTCTACTAAAATCATACTATACTTATTCTAACTATTTAAATGATTGATAGACAGCATCCCCCACCTAGACAAAAATATATTTTGCATGAACATACCGACAATAAATAACATCTTATTAAAAAATGACACGAATCAGGGTTAAAAGTGCATTAAACTGTTACAGCTTTGAGGAGGGATAAGAACACAATTTCAAAAATAATCAACCAGGACGCAATGCTTTTAATCTAATTACCCATGCCCAGCTAAGATATTTGGCCACACCACAAGCCAGAGTTGTATTAGTGTCCGCTTGCATTATTCTAAGTACTTACCGGTGGTTCCTGGATCCAAGTTGCCAGCAAATAGGTTTTAGCCATCTAATTCTCGGTTTGGTATATGCAGGGCATGCAAACATAAGATGCAGGATGCTTTCAACCACTCCTTCACAGTGTGGGCAAGTTGGGTGAGTTTGATGGGGAGGCTTCCATATATTGGTGTATTCACAAACAGGAAGTGTACCCAATCTAAACTGTATATAGAGGGCCCTATCCCTGGGTTTCTGTATGAAATCTAGATAGGCCTCTAAGCTGGGAACCTGTTTATACAAACGAAACTCATCCATCAGTCTACCTAGGCTGGGATTACTGTTTTCCTGGCAGTCAATCCCAAGCCCAGTAGGCGCCCTTAATGTCTGACTTATTCAACAGGGTCCCTAACTCCCAAGCTTCTCTAAATCCAAATAGCAGAAGGAACTTTTTTATATTCGACAGCCAGCTAATCTTCTGAGATCCCTCAAGGTTCATCACTTCTCTCAGGCCGTCGGCGTATTTAGATAACTCAGGTGTACGCCAAAGACGGACCCAATAGAGAAGAGGGCGTAGTGTGACAAGATCCTTCAATGAGCGACGTCCCAGGTCGTTCAATAAAGGCTTGGTAGGTGTTCCCTGTGGGAGTGAAACCAATTCTCTGAAAAATGTATTCTCTGCCTTTACAATATCATCAGCTTTCTCAAAGCCCCAAAGTTCAGCACCGTATAGTGCTGTACCTACGGCCTTGGCAGCATAAATCATAAGGGCAGGAGCAATTGCCCTAGACATTGAAGAGCGATGCTCTTTTCCAATCTCACCCACAACCCTCTTATGGTTCAGGGCGATTTTGTCAATATGCGGTTTCCAGCTCAATTTGTCTGATATTCTGATTCCCAGGTAATCAAACGTTTTAACACACTCTAAGGATACCCCATCCAGTGTAAGAGTAGACTTTGCGGACCTACTGGGATTAAAATAGAGGAGTTTGGTCTTAGAGGTGTTGATGACCAAACCCCTCAAATTACAAAAGAGGTTTAATATTTTACAAGGTCAGTAAGAGGCTGGGATTACTGTTTTCCTGGCTGTCAATCCAAGCCCAGTAGGCGCCCTTAATGTCTGACTTATTCAACAGGGTCCCTAACTCCCAAGCTTCTCTAAATCCAAATAGCAGAAGGAACTTTTTTATATTCGACAGCCAGCTAATCTTCTGAGATCCCTCAAGGTTCATCACTTCTCTCAGGCCGTCAGCGAATTTAGATAACTCAGGTGTATGCCAAAGACGGACCCAATAGAGAAGAGGGCGTAGCGTGGCAAGATCCTTCAATGAGCGACGTCCCAGGTCGCTCAATAAAGACTTAGTAGGTGTTCCCTGTGGGAGTGAAACCAATTCTCTGAAAAATGTATTCTCTGCCTTTACAATATCATCAGCTTTCTCAAAGCCCCAAAGTTCAGCACCGTATAGTGCTGTACCTACGGCCTTGGCAGCATTAATCACAAGGGCGGGAGCAATTGCCTAGACATTGAAGAGCGATGCTCTTTTCCAACCACACCCACAACCCGCTTATGGTTCAGGGCCATTTTGTCAATATGCGGTTTCCAGCTCAATTTGTCTGATATTCTGATTCCCAGGTAATCAAACGTTTTAACACACTCTAAGGATACCCCATCCAGTGTAAGAGTAGACTTTGCGGATCTACTGGGATTAAAATAGAGGAGTTTGGTCTTAGAGGTGTTGATGACCAAACCACTCAAATTACAAAAGAGGTTTAATATTTTACAAGGTCAGTAAGAGGTACTAGATAAACATAATTGTTGATCCCTGTGGGACACCTACTTGTATCATGTATGGAGAAGGGGGGATTTGATTGGTGGTAGTGAAGGAGTTTGGGACCTC